>NC_090438.1:607423880-607726910 GCF_031143425.1 Pleurodeles waltl
CTGTTTTCTATGAAAAAATGTGATGTGTCCACGTTGTGTTTTGGGCCATTTCCTGTCGCGGGCACTAGGCCTACCCACACAAGTGAGGTATCATTTTTATCAGGAGACTTGGGGGAACGCTGGGTGGAAGAAAATTTGTGGCTCCTCTCAGATTCCAGAACTTTCTGTCACCGAAATGTGAGGAAAACGTGTTTTCTTAGCCAAATTTTGAGGTTTGCAAAGGATTCTGGGTAACAGAACCTGATTCGAGCCCCACAAGTCACCCCATCTTGGATTCCCCTGGGTTTCTAGTTTTCCAAAATGCGCTAGTTTGCTAGGTTTCCCCAGGTGCCGGCTGAGCTAGAGGCCAAAATCCACAGGTAGGCACTGTTTTCTACGAAAAAACGTGATGTGTCCACGTTGTGTTTTAGGCCATTTCCTGTCGCGGGCGCTAGGCCTATCCACACAAGTGAGGTATCATTTTTATCGGGAGACTTGGGGGAACGCTGGGTGGAATGGAATTTGTGGCTCCTCTCTGATTCCAGAACTTTCTGTCACCAAAATGTGAGGAAAATGTGTTTTTTTAGCCACATTTTGAAGTTTGCAAAGGATTCTGAGTAACAGAACCTGGTCAGAGCCCCACAAGTCACCCTGTCCTGGATTCCACTAGGTCTCTAGTTTAAAAAAATGCACAGGTTTGGTAGGTTTCCCTAGGTCCCGGCTGAGCTAGAGGCCAAAATCTACAGGTAGGCACTTTGCAAAAAACACCTCTGTTTTCTTAAAAAAAATATGATGTGTCCACGTTGCGTTTTGGGGCGTTTCCTGCCGCGGGCGCTAGGCCTACCCACACAAGTGAGGTATCATTTTTATCGGGAGACTTGGGGGAACATAGATTAGCAAAACAAGTGTTATTGCCCCTTGTCTTTCTCTACATTTTTCCCTTCCAAATATAAGAGAGTGTGTAAAAAAGACATCTATTTGAGAAATGCACTGTGATTCACATGCTAGTATGGTCACACCGGAATTCAGAGATGTGCAAATAACCACTGCTCCTCAACACCTTATCTTGTGCCCTTTTTGGAAATAAAAAGGTTTTCTCGATAGCTATTTTTCACTCTTTATATTTCAGCAAATGAATTGCTGTATACCCGGTATAGAATGAAAACGCACTGCAGGATGCAGCTCATTTATTGGCTCTGGGTACCTAGGGTTCTTGATGAACCTACAAGCCCTATATATCCCAGCAACCAGAAGAGTCCAGCAGACGTAACGGTATATTGCTTTCAAAAATCTGACATTGCAGGAAAAAGTTACAGAGTAAAACGTGGAGAACAATTGCTGATTTTTTCACCTCAATTTCAATATTTTGTTTTTTCTGTTGTTATTTTCTGTAGGAAACCCTTGTAGGATCTACACAAATTACCCCTTGCTGAATTCAGAATTTTGTCTACTTTTCAGAAATGTTGCGGTTTCTGGTATCCAGCATTGGTTTCATGCCCATTTCTGTCACTGACTGGAAGGAGCCTGAAAGCACAAAAAATCGTAAAAATGGGGTATGTCCCAGTAAAATGCCAAAATTGTGTTCAAAAATTGGGTTTTCTGATTCAAGTCTGCCTGTTCCTGAAAGCTGGGAAGCTGGTGATTTTAGCACCGCAAACCCTTTGTTGATGCCATTTTCAGGGAAAAACCACAAGCCTTCTTCTGCAGCCCCTTTTTCCCATTTTCTTTTTTTTAAATGACATTTTCACTGTATTTTGGCTAATTTCTTGGCCTCCTTCTGGGGAACCCACAAAGTCTGGGTACCTCTAGAATCCCTAGGATGTTGGAAAAAAAGGACGTAAATTTGGCGTGGGTAGCTTATGTGAACAAAAAGTTATGAGGGCCTAAGCGTGAACTGCCCCAAATAGCCAAAAAAAGGCTTGCCACCTGAGGGGGAAAAGGCCTGGCAGCGAATTGGTTAACAGTGTGTGCTGAGCCACGTGTGCCATTTCTATACAAGCTGAACCATGCTTGCCTGAGCCATGTATAGGCGTGGTGTTTGCATTAACCATGCATGTGCCTTAACCATGCATTTACGTGGTTAAGGCAGAAAACGCTCTAGCTGTCCAGGGCAGATCAGGAGCAAGAATGGGACGCATCAGGAGGGGTAAGTAGGGCTAAGGCAAGGTCGGTGGTAGTTTTTAGGGGTCTGGTCTCCCAGGTGTCAGTTTGGGGGGTTGGGTTACTTTTGTTAGACCCGCACTGAGGCATAAAACACTGCCCCCTGTCAAAAACTACCCTGACCACAGCCCCCCACCCTGAGCCCTAAAAATACCCCCACCCCAAGAAACTGACCCTTCCACCGCCCTGAGCTCTAAAACCTGGCCCCAGCTCTTAAAACTGCCCCAACCCACCACCTTAAGCTTTAAAACCGACCATGCCCTGCCTTTAAAACTACTCCTCCCCCTCCCACCACCCTGAGACCTAAAACCCTGCCAATAACTACCCTGACCCTAGCCCCCCCACCCTGTGCCCTATAACTAACCTGCACCCCTGAAAACAGCCCCTCAAATCCAGGGCCCTAAACCCAGCCCTAGCCCTTAAAACTTTAAAACTACTGCGACTGTGCCATAAAACACTGCTCCCTGCCAAAAAACTACTCTGCCCCCCCACTCTACCTCTAAAAACTATCCCCCCCAACCTGGCCCTAGCCCTACTTACCTTATTGCATCTGGAGTTTCCTCTCCCGATCCTCCCTGTTCCTCCTCCCACCCATCCGCACAGCTAGACCACTGTCTGTCTTAAACCATGCATATGACATTAACAGTGTCTAATATTATTCAAACTTCAAACTAGTTCATATGAAATACACATTCAAACCATTCATCATTAGTGTTTAGCCTTACGCTAGGAAGGGGCAATCATATTTTTTCTGCAATTTACCAGTATGGCCCAAGACAAGAGATCTTGAATGAAGAATGCAGGTAAAGGTCCTTCTCACGGTCTGTTAAACAAGGCAGCATTCAGAGGGGTTGAATTGGAAGTTGCCCAGGACATGAAATGGCACCTATTGGCTAATATTGTTTTAGTTTAAAGATTTCTGGCTAGAATTGACAGCAAAGGTAATTGGCAGTAGGGTACATAGAAATGAAGACAGGGAATGGACTAGTTAGAGGAGCTCAGAAGGGAAGTTAACTTGTGGAAGCATCTATTTCAAATGTATTTTTCAGGGCTCACAGGTCTGAGAAGATCTAGGATTAGACTAAACAAATTGTGAACTTCCAGATCTCTGCCATCCTGCCGCCCTAGACATAATAATGGAAGCATGGTTAGTCTCCTTCGATCATATTGTCTCTTTTTTAATCTGAATATCAATATCATTTCATGCTAATAATTAAAGTGGATGTTGTTCTGGGATGAAATTCTAGAAGGCCAGGAGGATGCCTCAGTATGTAAACTAGAAAGAACAATGGTCTCTGGGATCCAAGAAAAGTATTGGGTGCACATGGAGGGGTGAGGACAGCAGTGTAAAGTATAGGCATCAGATTTGCTCTTGTGCTGTCAAGGCAGCAACCTACCAAGTGCTTCGTCTCTTACGCTCAAAAGTGCAGGGTGCCCGTATAGCTGGGGTCTGAGATACAACCTGACTTAGGCTCACCTGAATGGGGCTCATCTGTCTTTGAGAGTGTGAGAGGAGCTTGAGGTGTGAACCCATCCTCAAAAGTTTGGCTTCCTTTGGCCTAACAGAAGTAACTGCAATCTGGGCTTTTTAAAGTTTGTGTAGTTTCTGCTCAGGTTGCCAGACTTGATTGCTCTTCCAAATCATTCCTCCTTCACTGGTTGCATTTGTTTAGCAGTAGATAGTGTATCTGCCTTTAAAAACAAAATGGTGTACAGTTACTACTTATGTCTCCAATTCCCATTCTTATCCTTTTGCTATCCTTTGACTCATTCGACACAATCTCTGCCTGTCGCAGATTAATAGGCCTTTTCTGATTGCCCCCACCCCCTTTTTGGTGTATAGATACACAGCATCCTGCAGCCCTTGTGGCTAACTGGTTAGTCTTTATAAGTATAATAATGTGCCAGGGCTGGACTGGGAAACAACAAGCAGCCCTGGAAAAGATGCTGAAACCAGCCTCACTCCTTTTATCTCCTTGTATGATTTCTCTCTTTCATTCTATCTCTTCTCGCTCCTTCTATCCTCTCTCTTTCTGATCGTGTTCTCTCTAGCTTCCGCCCCCTCCCTCTCTCATTCTCTGGACGCGTCCATGTGCCTGCTGCAATTAAACTAAGGTAGCTGGGGAAAGTGATAGAAGTACTAGGAGCAGCCCTAGGGTTTTAAAACCAGCCTCCAGGGGCTCTAGCCTTTGGGAACTGCCTGGTGGACTGAAAGGTCGGTCCAGCCTTTCAGTTTGCACATCTAACTCTCAAATACCCTTACCCAACAAACTGCCATCTCCTGCATTCAATGACACGATACCCACACCTCGGTGGTCATCATGCACTAAATAACACTTCCCTCATAGGCTCAAAACAAAACCAACAGCCTCCTAGCAACACACTCTACAGAGGGTAGCATGCTATCCATGTGCGTAAATGCTTCAGTGGCGGACATAGGGGGCATTAAGCCGTATACAAATGCTCCAAACAATATCGTACAATCATACATGCAACATAATAACTATGGAAATTTCTTTGATTATTTTGCCATGTTTTTGCTCTTTTCCTAAGTTTTTATGCTATTGCACAACCAAACATACAACGCATATTTTCCGTCATGCAGACCTTTTTAATCTGTTGCATCGAAAGAAGTTACTTACAGCTGTCCACGATGCATGTTTCCCAACTCAGTAATTTAACATGCAGTGTAAGCTGGCAAAACAAAAAGAAACAGATTGTATATTAAAAATTCTGCACTCTTAACAAATTGCTGGACCCAAACTCAAATACGTATATATAAAATTCCTTGGCAGAAAATATGTTTTTCTTGTTTTCTTCTCCTGCCTCGCCAACGTCATTCGGCCCACAATACCAACTGGTTGCTCTCTGAATCAGGCCGCAAAGTATTCATAATGGCCGTGCTAAAATAACATAGGAAAATTACAAGTATCCGAGTCTGCTGCAACATGTAATCAAGTGACCAAAGCGAACGAAGCGTGGTAAATATCGCACGCAGGGCTACAGTAGGTCCAGTAAAAAGTTCCATCTGAAAAGGCTCTGCCCCCCTTAATTCTGTGAGTTTAGGAAACAGAGGATGGGCGACCCAACACATTTCCGAGAGAGACGAATTAGAGCCGAGATAAAGAAAGGTCTGGCTCGGATCTCAGAGCTCCTGCGCAACCTGAGTCCTGAAAATAATTGTCTTGTAAATCATACAACAAACATCACCGAAATATGATAAATGTTCTTCAAAATTCAAAATAGTTCACACGTTGAAGCTTTAACATTAATAGGGCATGTTATAGCCCTGCACTGGGAAGCGCTTATTAGAAGTGATGTTTTTTCACAACTGTGATCTCACATATGTGATCTCACATATTGGAAAGTGCTTTCATACGTGATAATGAAGATAAAAGGGTTTTATTCAAATAAAATATTTGCCAAAAATGACACAATTTAAGCAGGGAAGTCGCAATTTATACACGTTTTCAGGTTTCACTTTCTACAAATCAGGCAGTACACGAGTATCTATTTGTTTTTTCTCATGTCAAAACTTTGCTTTTACCTCTTAGTGCATTTTTCTGCAGTAAATAAAGTATAGTGTATTCTCGAAACCACAGTAAAAGAGGCTTTACATGGCCCCAGTTATATTACTTAATGTCACATGCATTGTTTATAGGCATGGAGAGATTAAATGATTTGCCCAAAATCACAGGAGGTTAAGCTGATGCCAAGACTTGAATCTAGTTACACAGTTCAACAGTCGGAAACTCTGACAGTAATGCCACATCCTGGGTAGAGGGAGGAAAGCAGGCAGAAGCCACATGAAAGCTCGGCTAGTCACGGGCTTGAGGTTCCAACCGGACCTTGAGCTGAGCCAGGGTTCAAGTTTGAGACTTCAGTGGCTTGCCACCTCTAGTCCCCATGTTTATTTGCAGGGGGCTGACTTGCGCTCCCCCCAGGCATCTTGAATTACCAACTATTTATTGGCAGATTTTGTTGTCGAGTAGGGCGACCCATTAAAGGCTGGAGCTGGGCTCTGCTTCAGCTGTAAGTCCTCTTGGACCCTCAAGCCAAAAAGAGGTTGAGTTTTCATGCAACTTCTGCCTGCCACCTGCTCTCCACCCTCATGTGCCAAGAATTAAAAACAAAGCAAAACCCGTTTGAGGTTAGAAAATAGATAGCCATCCAGCAGCAGAACTGCATAAAGTAAAATCAGACAAACCTGTAACAATCACGGTATCCCTCCTTGACCAAATTTTGCCATCCTAATTAAAATATTTTCTTTCACTGAGATTCTGTTTTCTTCCTTATCATGTACGAGGCCACCATCCAATAAACTGGGGCAATGTACTTGAAAGAAGCATACGTAATGTTTCAAATGAACCTAGTTTGTGCGTTGATTCATAACAAACTGTTGTACATCGGTCAATTAACTCGATATCTAACAAGTGCATTGGCAGTGCAGGGGCCTCCAGGGGCACCCGAGTCCCCCTTACCATTAAGCTTTCCATGGCGGGGTTTAGTGCCATGGACAGGCTGGTCGTTGGGGATTATGACCGCCTTGCGGAAGCCTGGCGGTCAGTTGGAGGGGCCGGCGGTATGGCCGTGGCTAATGCGCCATGGTCATAATACACTGGTGGTACACCGCCAGCCTGTTGACGGTGTTACCGCCAATGTACCGCCGGCCGCCAGGGTCGTAATGAGGCCCTGTGTATTTGAAAATGCCACTTTTAGAAAGTGAGCATTTTCTTGCTTATACCATTTCTGTGACTCTGTTTGTGGATTCCCTGTCTGGGTCAGTTTGACAGTTGGGCTGGTTGCACCTCACACTAGACAGTGGCACAAAGGGAGCTGGGGTGTAGTATGCATTTCCTGATGAGCCATCTGTGCTAGGAGGGAGGGGAGGAGTGGTCACTTACACCTGAAAGGGCTGTGCCTGCCCTCACACAATGCAGTTTCCAACCCCCAGGTGAGTGTCTGGGACCTGGCCTGGGCAAAGCAGGATTTCACATTCAAGAGAGACTTTGCTTTGAAGTAGGCCTACTTCAAAGGAGAAATTGGGTATAAGAAGGGCACCAAAAACCACAGACTTTAGAACACTTCTGGAAACCAAGAGGAACTTCTAACTGTAGAATAGCTGAAGAGCTGAGGAAGAAGAGCTGCCCTGTCTGTGACTTTGCTTTGTGGAGCTATCCTGCAGTTGCTGCTTCTGCCAGAATAAGAGGGCAAAGAGTGGACTTTGTGTGCCTTCCATCTTGTGACGATCTCCAAGGGCTTGATTTAGAGCTTGCCTCCTGTTGTTTGAAGTCTCAGGGACATCAAAGACTTCTCTCTGCCAGCACCTGGAGTCTCTGGAGAGACTCCTACTCTGCTCTGTTGTGCCAATCCAGTTTCTGGGACCCTGAAAGGAAGAAGCTGGAAGCCTAAGAAGAAGAAATCCACGCACAGAGCGCCGTGAGGGGAAAAGATTGACGCGACTCCGATCTGCGGCTGGGAAATCGACACTCCTCCGGCTTCGCGGCTGAAAATCGATGCTCTCCTGTAACGCGACTGAAGAATCGACACAAGGAGCTGGAGAAACGACGCCCAGCATCGCTGACGGAGGCTGGGAGATTGCAACCCGCGCTGCGTGGTTTTCAGATCATCGTGAAGCTGGATTTCTGATGCAAACACTGCTGGGCGTGTAAAAACAATGCAAGGCCTGCCCGGACCCGAGAGTGCTGACCGGATCGACGCAACCCAGCAAAAGGAGAAATGACACAAGTTCTCGCTTGTGAGTGAAATTAACGCTTCGCAAGCCCTTTTTGACGCACACTCGCCCGTGCAGGGTTATTTTTGACGCACCCATAGTACATTTTTGACGCTAACATTGTTAGTGTGTGTTTAAAACTACATAAAGATTCTTTAAATTGATAACTTGACTTGTGTATTGTGGATTTATGTCATTTTGGTCTTGTTTTGTTTAGATAAATAATTTATATTTTTGTAAATCTGTGTTGTGTCATTTTGTAGTGTTTTCATTAAGTTACTGTGTCTGTTGGTACAAATACTTCACACCTAGCACTCTGGAGTTAAGCCTACTGCTCGTGCCAAGCTACCAAGGGGGTAAGCAGGGGTTAGCGGAGGGTGATTCTCTTTTACCCTGACTAGAGTCAGGGTCCTTGCTTGGACAGGGGGTAACCTGACAGCCAACCTAAGACCCCATTTCTAACATTCGCTTTTATACTTGTTTGTAAATGTTCCACTGGTGGTACTGGGACACATACATAAGAATCTGAGTGCATTATTTATTACTTGACCTGACTTGGGGGACAGGAAGCTGCAGCTTTCAGTATCTGATGGTGGCCTTAACACACTGGATTTTGGAAAACAGTCTGAAAGCTTCACTCTTGTAATAGGCAACCAAATTGACTGCTGATCCACGAGCTCAGGAACCAAAATATGCGAAGGGGGAATAAGAGGAATCACCTAGTGCAAGAGGTGTCGGGTAGATGTTAAGTGAAACCAAAATACTTTGGGTTCTTGGCTGTGGCAAAACATTGTTGGAAAAGGGGCTTTTTAGAACAAAGATGTCTATGGTGTATGCCGTTGAAATCCCAATATGGCTCTCTCCAGAGGCTACTCAAGGCACATGGAAAAGAGCAGGAAATGTTAATCTAGGCGATTGATGCAGTGCATGCCCTCCGCAACTTTGATGACTAGTGTTAGGCATACAATTTAGCATTGGGTGAGTTTTTTGACTTATGGTGTCAGGTCCTGCACCATCCAAAGTAATTGGAAGGGCAGCTTGTCGGGGCCTAATACCCTTAAGACTTTGCAGTTAGTGTTAATGTACAGTACAAAAATGAAACCTGTTACAGTACTTATCTGACCAATTATGGATCAAACCAACATAAACAGGAGCAAATGAAGGGACACAGGGGAAACTGACCTCCATAAACATCTCACAGAGAAGGACTGGGCATTAATTCAGGAATTTCGTTCTGAAGTTTCCAGAAATGCAATGTTTAATTTGATCCATTACAAAACAGAACATAGGGATTATCTAATACCACATAGATTACGCATATGTTCTGAATCTATTGGGAAATGACAGCTCTTCTCTGGAACCCCTTCATATATATTACATACGTTCTGGAAACGTACAACGCTATGCAGCTAATGGAAACAAATTAATGATACATAAACTGAAAATCCTGGCAAACGCTATGCTTCTGATTCCTGAAAACTATATTATGGGGCTCAGAAGTAGACCCAAAAAAGACAAGCTGCTAAACAGGTTTATAGAGTTAGCACATATTGTAGCCAAAAGCGAGTAGCTATGACATGGAAATCCATGCACATACCTCCATTAGAAACATGGTTGGGTGAGCTGTATAAATTGGCGGATGCTGAAAACGACTATCGAACATGAATAACCATACCATTAATCAACTGGGCCAACGATGTGAGGTGAGTATTTGCTGAGCTTAAAAAGGAATACTGATGACATACCACCATAGGGTAAGGGCCAGTTAACATATATGGGAAGCTTGGAGATGAAATACTGTGAATGATTATATTAGTGAATTCCATATAATTGAGCTGGTCAAAATGCATTTTGAGTTACTGAAGTGGGTTGGTGGATCATGCAGCTGTGTTGATATTAAATATACCAATAAAGAAAGAAATATGTTATAATTTCAAATATTGTTACCTTTCTGAAGGAAATACAGGAATATTGAAATACTGGCATTACAGTAGTCAGTCAAAATCGACAGTTACAGTGATAAATCCCAGACATCCCAGGGACATAGTCTGTGGAATTCATTCAACTCTAGCCTCAAGGTGGAACAAAACTGCAATCTTTGATTAAAGAACAGAACTGTTCCAGTGTGTATCCAACTAACTCCCACAACTCCAGGGATAGTAATTGAAGAATATAGGGCCAGTATCCTCATATAACTGATTGTTCTTTGAGAGCCCCTTTGTCTATTCCCACTGGAAATAAATAAATAAACATCTTAAGATCAAATATTATCTAATTTTCCAAGGAAATACATAAAACAAATTTCAGGCAAAAAGAATCATAGATTTCTATAAATGCTCAAAACAGTTACCAGACTTGCATGTTTTTATTTACTATGTTCTAATTTAGAATACAAATCTGAGAAGTAGTTTACCATGCCAAGGCTAGTTTAAGTACCTTCCACCTTTCTAGTTTGAGCTTTTCCTTTTGCCAGAATGGAGTTTTATGTTATCACATCATGTATTTAAGACCCCAGTTCATCTAGTGCTTGGTCCTGGTAAAACTTCATCCACGAGTCTCGAATGAGAAGTATTATTTTTCTACATAGGAGACATAATTATTCTTTGGCTGTTATGACTCCTTCTTTTGAAAAGTGTTATCAGTTTTAACAGCTTCAATATCCAGTGTCCTTGCAAGATCTTATGTGGCAGATCCAAAATATAGGGCACTATCTCATCATTCTGTTATAAGGCTTGAAACACTTAATATGGGCTTTGTTAGGTCAGGAATTACTTTCCTCTTCTTTCTCTTTATTAATGAATGTGGATGTGCGCTGATCCATATGTTTATTATCCTGATCCTATGGTGTAACCTCAAAGTCATCCCTTCTTGATTCAACTGCAAGGATCTCATCACTTATGCCTTCCTTTGTTTTTATTAACTTGGATTACTAACATGAAATGTTGGACTTGTTGTGTATCCTGACTTGAACAGGGACCTGAAGTAAGCTGTGCCCAAGACTCTCTTTTACCCGAGGCCAACTACACCTGGCTATACAATAATAGTTTTTTCCAACTAAAATGCATTGGTGAGATCCCCTCTCTTCCCTCCATGGACAAGCCACTGGTGTGGTATGGGTTACAGGAAAGATAGGGAAACGAAGTTGGTGTCAGTGATAAGTTTATTTAAGTATATACACCCACGACACAGAGCCGCACGAAAGGTCAGGCTCGCCGGTGAACAGCTCTTAGTAAAAGTCATCACCGTGACAACACCAGCCTTCCAGAACGACACCATGTCATGGAATGAAAAAAATATTAAAGAAACACTACACAAGCAAACTAATATTCTAATACAATGCTACACATCTTCCTTTTTCACAAAACAAGATAAAAAAAACATAAATACACACTAAGTTAGATCATAACACGACAACACTGAAGGCAACAAAATGGGTCTTTAGTAACAAGAACATTTGACAGTTTTTGTTGCTTCCCCTGTAAAAGAATTACACACTGTTGAATCTTCTTGTGAAGTAACACCTTTGTTTCCACAACCACTTATCTTCCCATCTGACAAAGAGATATTTATATCTGTGCTTAACATCGAATCATCCTCTTCTCTGTCTTTAGAACACGTTTCCAAGT
Organism: Pleurodeles waltl; assembly: GCF_031143425.1. Taxonomy (NCBI): domain Eukaryota; kingdom Metazoa; phylum Chordata; class Amphibia; order Caudata; family Salamandridae; genus Pleurodeles; species Pleurodeles waltl. The sequence continues at coordinate 607,435,380 of NC_090438.1, forward strand.
ATATCCTCGTTTGCTGAGAAGCAATAGGTATAACTCTGTTCTCATTCCACCAGCCCTTACCAGAAAGTAACACAACATCCGTACCAGATGATAATGCAGTCAGAATACCATCTTTTAAAAAAATCGATTTGCCCTTTCTACAAGTTCATTAGCCACAGGACTATACAGAGCTACTTGAAAGTCTTTAACATCATGTAAATTTAGAAATTGTTGCATGTCTTTTGACAAAAAAATGCAAGCCGTTGTCTGTGACTATTTCTTTTGGAGAACCTTCCACACAAAATACCTTTTTGAGAAAGTTAATCACATTCCTGGTTTGTGTGAAATCCGCAAAATCAAAATAAATCCATTTTGTAAAATAATCAATTAAAACCAACAAATATTCACTTCCTTGAGGCAACAATTGAGAGGGCCCTGAAAAATCCATTGCCACTTTGTGCCACAGTAACAGGTGTCAACGGTTTCTCTCTTTCTTCTGTCTGTGTTCAACGGTTTGCCCGATACCACACATTGAGGACAAACATCAATAAAAGATGTGACTTCTGAATCCATTTTAGGCCACCAATAAAAGTGTCTCAACCTCGTACAGGTGGCTGAAACCCCTAGATGGCCTAAATGTGCAATACTTACAATCTTGGACCTAATAATTTTTGGAGGAACAAATAATCCACCCCTCATATAGACATTTCCTTCACAAGTTAGCTCGAAGGACACTTGTTCAAAACTCTGCAACTCTCCTTCCACTCTCCCTGGCCACCCTTCTCTTATATATTTCAATACTTTTCCTAATGCAACATCACTCTCCATGGCTTTAACCCACTCATTCTCAGAAAGTTGCCCCTCCACACCTTGTAAGGCATCCACCACCCCTACCACACATTCAGTATCCTCATCATCTGAAAAATGTTCTGTATTTACTGGCAAACGTGAGAGACAGTCCGCTCAAAAATTTTGCCCACCTTGAAAATATTTGACCTGCATGTCATATTTCTGCAATTTGGCTAAAATACGAACTGATCGAGCAGAAGCTTTACACAGACCATCTCCTGAAAGTAAGAATACTAACGGTTTATGATCAGTAAACAGATCAAATGGTTTGCCCCACACATATACTTAAAATTTTTACACCGCCCAGACACAAGCCAAAGCCTCCCGTTCAATAGTGCTATAGTTTTTTTCAGCATTTGATAACGTCCTTGACGCAAAGGCTACAGACACCTCATGACCATCCACAACCTGTCCAATGACCGCTGCCAGTCCTTTGAGACCAGCATCTACAGTGATAAAACAATCACCTTTAGGATTAAACGGTCTCAACGCTGCAGCTCTTACTATTAACTGTTTAACTTTTTCAAAGGCATCATTAACTTCTTGAGCCCAGACAAATTTCACCCCTTTATGAAGCAACTCCCTTAAAGGCTGAACAATGATGGCATAACCCACCACGAAACGGGCATAGTATTAACAAAGACCTAAGAAAGATCTAAGGCTATCCTTATCAGTGGATGCTGGTGCTTTTTGTATTGCTTCCACATTACTACACTTAGTAGTAGTAGTAGCTTAATGCCTCCCTCAGAAATTAGATGTCCAAGATACTCCAACTCCTTAACAAGGATTTTACATTTTTCCACTCTTCCTGTCATGCCCCTTTCTTTCAAAATACCAAATACTCTTTCTAATTGTGTTATGTGTTCCTGTCTCTCTTTGGTGAAGATCAAAATATCGTCTTGGAAAGCTTGAACACAATCTAAGTCACCAAATAAATAATTCATCATCCCTTAGAACACACTAGCTGCTGATGCAAGCCCAAAAGGCAACCTTAGATATTTGTAGGCTCCAAGTGGTGTCACAAATGTGGTAAGTTCTTGTGAACATTCATCTAACGGAATCTGATGATACGCTGAATGTAAATCAGTTAAGGAGAAATATTTCACCCCACTAATATTTGCTAACATGTCTTGTATGTGTGGTAGAGGATGACAATCTACAACTAAGTTCTTATTGAGTAACCTTAAATCAACACACAACCTCAAATCTCCAGATTGCTTTTTTATAATGAAAATGGGAGAAACCCACTCTGAAGCCTCAGTCGGTTGTATCACTCCTTCCTTACACAAATTGTCCAATAACATTTTCATACCAGAGCGAAGACTAAATGGTATTGGGCATACTTTGTGTACTACAGGACATACTTTAGACTTAAACTTGATGTGATGTTCAAAACCTATCACATTCCCTATATCTTTTTTAAATACCTCTGGAAACTTATTCATAATCTGTCCCAACACATCTTCACCATCCCCAATGAAGTTCACCGGAAATTCACCTAATGTAACTGGTTCATCATGACCTGGTCTCAAAACTAAGTTAAGCTTAGCCAGATCCTTCCAACCCACAATGTCACGTCCCTGACAGCAACATAAATCTTTGTTGAAATTTTCCTACCTAAACATCCTACATCACCAACAAAATAGCCCAACATTTCAATGTCAAACCCCCCAAAAGCTTTAGGGTTGATGTCTGTGCACTCTAATTTAGAGCACTGTGGCCACAACTTCAAAAACGTATGATCTGCTAAGATGGTAACAGGTGCACCCGAATCAGCCATGACTAAAATATGCCTGTTGTCAATGTTTCCTTGAACCAGAGGGCCCGTAATCTTTGACATATCTCTATTACTTTCAACTCTCAGTAAAACATTCTCAAACTTCTGTGTACAAACATCCTCATAACTCATTTCCATACTACTGATTTTGACTCTGTTGTTAAACCCTTTATACGACTGGTTTCCTGCATACGACTGATATCCTGCCTTACACATGGCCTTAAAGTGTCCCAACTTTCTGCACCCATTACACCATTTATTAATAGCTTGACAAAACGTTGAATTACTGAAAAGTGTTTGAGACCCACATCGGAAACACATCCTTTAGTTCCCCTCTTTCCGTTTGGTTTTTGTGTTCAAAGTACAAACATCTCCTTCTTCTACTGAAGCAATAGAAGAATTACTCTCACAAACCACTAAAGCTCTTGTGGTAAGAATTTTTGCAACATCAATAGCCACAGAAAGAGTGGGATTTCTACAAGTCAGCAATCTTTCTTGAATTTGTTTTGAAAAATAATTGAAGACAAACTGTTTCCGGATATAAATGTCAACATTGTTTTCAAATTTGCACATTGAAGCCAACACACAAAGATCAGCAATGTATTCCTCTACTGACTCATGACTTCCTTGTTTCCTTCTAGCAAAATTGTGTCTCTCCAATAATACACTAGTCTCTTCAGAATACTGTTTACGCATTCTTTCTTTCGCTTCTTTATATATATATCCCACCTGCCACCTTCTGCAGCTGGTGCAGGCACCATCAGTAAATTGTCAAAGACCTTTTGGCCAGCCACCCCCAAGTGGTTAAACAGTGATGTAGTTTTACGATCTGATTCACATCTTCCCACTCCAATTGCCACCAAATCATCCCAAGCAGAGGCAGCAGGAGGAGGAGCTTCACTGGAGAGGGCAACAGATGCTGACCAGGAGGTCAGAGGAGTCACCCTCTCACAGTGCTGCAGCTGCCATTAAGAAGGAGAGGGAGGCGGGGGTCTGGTCAGGTGGGAGGGTGGTATGTCTTCCCAAATATATACATATTTGTTTTAGAACAGGACTTGTCCTGTTAAAGGACATAGGCTGCTTCTTAAAAATATTCCTTTTGGGAATGGAAGTGCATTGACAGACGTGTGATATCTTTGCAAGTCTCCATGTTTGCATTCATAGCTAATCACACGGGGGTTACTAATTGTGATCTGAATATTTATTATACATTAGGTAGGTGGTTTTAGAACCTCCCGTGAATGATATTTAGTGGGTTACTTGGCAAAGTTGCTTGGCAAATTGCACACACATTCACAGACCCAACAGTGTAGAAATCGCACACCCTGGTTTGTGAATAGGTATTTGCTCTTTGTTTGGTATCCTATGGATCTACATACAAGGTCAGTTCTACTGCTATCTCATCAGTACCCATTCAGGGATTGTATCTGATTTGGTGAGCTGAACAAAAAAAATGATAGAAGAATTCAACAATTTTACAATCTGCTTTTTTTTTTCCTTGGTCTAATTTAGTTAGTGATCATGTGATATTTCCCGGTTACCAAGTATGCCTTCAAGCCATAGAAAAATAATAACTACTAGTTTGAATCTTCTCTTGGAGTGTCCTTTATTAACCTTTGTTTGGGAATGGTCCACTGGTGTTTCATAATCAGCAACAGGCCATGTAATTCTTATATCCGCAGACCTAAAACGTTTTATTTTACATTTAAAAAGAAGAAATTAAAAATGAACTTGGCAGTGAATAATGATTCTGCCCCCCGAAAAAAACGGTAAATTCAATAGCGTAAAACAAAAAAGATTTAAAGATCATTCAGTTTTGCATATAGAACCTCTTCCAATTCCATTCTAGCTAACATTCATAAGAAATTATCGCCTTCATTAAAACATTGGCGGTAAGTGCCGCCTGCCGCCACTGCGACGATCGGCAAAAGACCATCGCAGCGGCTAACATCCGTCAGCCACAATATGACCACAGCCAGATTTCCGCCACAAGAAGGGCGGAAGTCCGGTGGTGGCCATACCGGCGGACGGTGTTAAGGCTACCACCAGCAGCACCATGCCAGTAGACTGCCTCCAGCGGTATTATGACAAATAATACAGCCTGGGGGTGTCATGCTGCCGGGCACTGCCGGCAGTAGCAGCGCCCGTCCCGTCCCCTGCCAGAAGGCCCCCTGGATTCAGGTAAGTCGGGTTTCCGACAGGGGAGGGGGCGGAGAGTGTTGTGTGTGTGGGGGGGGTGTGCATGACTGTGTGAGTGTGTGCGTGCATGCGCATGAGAGTGTAGTGTTGCATGCATGTGTGTGTGCATGTGTGAGAATGCATGAATGAATAGAAAAGTGAATGCATGCCTGCGTGTACATTTGGATGTGTGTACGGGTGTGTGTGTGAATGAATGGATGCATGCATTTATGAATGCGTGTTTGCCTGGGTGAGTTAGTGTGTGAATGCGTGGTGTGGGCCTGCATGTGTGCTTGTATGGGGGTGGATTGGAACGGGGGAGCGTGGATGGAGGAGGGGTGGGAGTTGTATGGGGAGGGATAGGGGTTGGGGTTTTTCGTGGCATTACGAACGTCACGAAAACCATGGTGGTAGGCAGGGTAATAATGCCACCGTCGTGACAATAGCGGTCGCCGGGTTGGAGATTGTTATCTCCAGCCCGGCGGCTGCTACCACCATAGCGGTCAGTGTGGTATATTGGCAGGCTGTCTTCAGCCAAACCCGCCAATGTCATAATGTGGCGGTATGTACCGCCAGCCTGTTGGCAGTACTACCACCACATTTACACCGACCGCTTGGGTCATAATGACCCCCTATATGTTTACACTTTTGAGGGGGAGGAGGCTTGCAGAGATTAGTAGTCCAAGTGTTGAACCAGTGAGCAAGTCAGTTCATCAGGTGGCCTCATCTGAGAGGTTGACAGATGAGGGGCATGTGCCAGAAAATGATGAATGCCCTGTCTGACAAACTTGTGGGACTTTGCCCCATTTAGATGGCGGCACCACAGGGTTTCTGTTGATAGTCCGCCAAGTCACATTCAAAGTTCCCCAACCATGTTTAAGGCTGGGCTTCATCACTGCATTTCCCTGCCTTGTACCACCATGCAAGTTATAATGGTTCAGGACACATGAAACAAACAATCGCTGTGATGTTCAAGGATAAAATTCATTTTGCGAGTTTCTTGCTGGGAAACAAAATTGAGTGCTGAATGGACAAAAAAAACACTGTCACCACTCATCATTCAACTCTGCCTTGAGTGCATTGTAGCACCAGCAGATGCACTGAAGGTGCAGATGCGATGGTGGGTCGCTCTCTATCAGAGTAACAGAGGCCAGGGACTAGCAGGCTGGAAGGCCTTCCACTGACCAATAAATGACTCATACAGAAAATTAAATAAATAATCAGAGACACAGTCCATATGCTTGTCAAAATAAGTGGATTATTAGATATTTTTATAAGTCTAATAGGAACTGGATGGAAGTGTATTGGGGAAGTTCCTAAAATATATAGAGATCTGCACTTCAGATATTTTGGATGCTATGAGATGCATACAGAATCTCTCTGTGTCACAAACCAGAGGTGTCTTGCCACTTTAGAGGACGGATACGGATGTTTTGACAATAGAACCTCTTTGAGTTTGAATAGCAGAAGATGTCAAGGAAACCACCGTCAAAAGTTGTCCGTCATGCTCTCTCTGTGAAACAAGTGTCTGTGGGTTAGTGGACACACATAACCCAAGACTTTGGTGGTCATTATGAACACGGCGGAAACAACTGCCGTGTTCATGCTGGCGGTCAAAACACTGACCACCAGCGACCCCAGAACCCCGCCGGCCAGATAATGAGAATTTTATGTGGGCCGGCGGACGGAAACATTGTTTCCACCCGCCGGCTCACAGAAAGTCTTGGCTGGGACATTGACGGCTGCTCCACATGGAGCCGTCGTCAATGCCTCTGTGCGGCAGGTGCAGTTGCACCCGTTACGCAGATCACTGCCTGACCTGCGTGACGGGGTTCTGCACCGGGGCCCCTGCACTACCCATGCAAAGTGCATGGGCAGTGCAGGGGCCCCCAGGGGTGGCCCGGGGCACCCTCTCCGCCAGAAAAGACTGGCGGGAAATGAAACATTACCAGGCTACCCTGGCGGATGGTGTTTCAACTTGCCGCCAGGCTGCCTGACGGCGGGAGCCTGGTGGTGGGTGACGGCTGCCGCTGGCGGCCCTCACCTTGTTTGTGTTATGGCGGTTTGGCCCGCCATGCCGGCTGGATGCTTCAGCCGCCACTGCCGGCATGGCGGGCCAAACCGCCATGATCGTAATGAGGGCCTTTATCTACAAACCTCCCGGAGATAGCAGCATAGATGATGAACACTGCATCAAGAAAGTAGAAATTTACAGGTTAACAAAGAGACCTAATAAAGGGTTCCCTTTGCAGTGGCTCTAACATAGCTACCTGTAGATCTTGTCGGTTTGGAAGAGACATTTTTTATCCCCAGAGCATGAGTTCAGAGTTTGGGTCTTTCAAGAAGCAAAGAAGGGTCTGTCCCAACCTATATTAAGTAGGGGGCCGGTTGGGTAGCGCCTGTCATTAAAAGATCTTTTAGTAAATGGAAAATCTTAGCACTATTACTTTGAGAGGGTCCGAGAATAGGGGTACATTCAACCCGGCAGCTGTTATGTTTTTTGTGGGCTCAAGAGTAAAAACTGTTGATTTCAGAGAAATTAAGGGGATCATTACAAGCTTGGCGGGCGACTACCGCCGCTCGCCAAGCAGTAACCGCTGTGCGGCCGCCAATGCGGCCGCACTCCCACGGTCCCCATTACAACATCCCCGCTGGGCCGGCGGGCGCAAACCTAGTTTACGCCCGCCGGCCCAGCGGGGATGCGGCCGCAACATAGAAGCCGGCTCCTAATGGAGCCGGCGGTGTTGCGGCCGTGCGACGGGTGCAGTAGCACCCGTCGCACTTTTCACTGTCTGCTATGCAGACAGTGAAAAGCTGCACGGGCCCTGTTAGGGGGCCCCTGCACTGCCCATGCGAGTGGCATGGGCAGTGCAGGGGCCCCCAGGGGCCCCAGGACTCCCCTTACCGCCAGCCTCTTCCTGGCGGTGCAAACCGCCAGAAACAGGCTGGCGGTAGGGGAGACATAATCCACAGGGCAGCGCTGCCCTGGTGGATTATCACTGCCGGGGCTAAAATGGCGGTAAACCGCCGGCCCCGGCGGTGCGACCGCGGCGCTACCGCCGCAGTCATAATATGGGTCTCCGTACCGCCAGCCTGTTGGCGGTCCGGACGCCACTTTAGCCCTGGCGGTCTAAGACCGCCAGGGTCGTAATGACTCCCTAAGTCTGGAATTTAATGAGGGTATGTTAAGCACTGTGACCACCAATGTTTGTCTTCTTCAGTTTAGTAAATACTGAACTCAAAGGAAAGCATATTAGGAAATGGACTAACGATTTGTCATCACAAACAAACATGGCAGACATTAATTAAAGGATCATGGGCTATAAATGGACGTCTTAATTCTAAATCTGCTTACCTTTTACTTCTTGCAATAGGTCCAAGGGACTCAGCTGTGAGACCTGACTGGGGAGTTTAGTGTGAACCTGCATTACATTTGACATGGTTTGTTCCTGTATCCTCAAAGTGTATTGGAAATGGACATCACCATAAAAAGTACCTCACTGACACTGTACCACAAAATATCGAAGTGCAGAAGCCAATCATTTCTGCAGCCTACCATAAAAGGTCTTGCATTCCACATTTATCATCACAGTTTCTGCAGGGCCTTTCCCTTCCTGTTCGACTGTTAGCTTGAAATATTGTTGCTGAACTCTTATCCAAACACTAACAAGCCGTAGTTTGGACTAATCAAATTCAGGAGCATGTCTACTAGAAGACAAACAAAAGAAAGTGAACATGTCACTTGCATCGTCGTCCAGCTACCAGAAGAAATAGGCACAACAATGCCGCACATGGAGTAGGTTTACGCCATGCCCTTCATAATCGAAACCCTTTCAAAAGCCTCCACTTACTTCAAAAAAACATCAAAGCACGTGACTGAGTTTAGTACATGGAATCTAGGTATAAACAGAAAAGTCGCTAAACAACTAAGATCAAGCAACTAGGCAGTAAAAGGTACACATGTAATTTAAGCAGTCAACCCAGCATAGAAATTCCAGCAAAATCCCTGCTTTTCTGAGTATTTCAAAGGGACATAAATACAGCTGAGCAAAAGTCTTCACTAACATTGCGAGCGGAAAAAATCCCACCACATTAAGTGAGCCTCTGTAGTTGCTGAACCGACCCCAGACAAACAGAAATGCATCACAGCCTTAACACAGCATACCACAACCGATTCAGTCCAAAATTTGCAAAGATTTTACGTTGGGGTTGTAGTAATGTTCTCAACCAGTCCAGATGCGAAATCATTGTTACATAGACACTCAAATGTTGATGTGTATGACTTTGTAAGAAATAGTACCCAGTGCTTAAAATGGAAAAATTTAAGTGCAGGTACTCTGTGCTAGAGTTTCTGAGAAGTGCCGGTACTCTCCAATTAAAAGTATTACGTTTTTCTAGAGATGTGCCGGTACCCTACCTCTCAAAATAAAAAAGTGCTGGTACTCAGTACCGGACAGTACCGGCCCATTTAAAGCACTGATAGTACCACAATATAGCTCATTGTGTTGCCTTATGTTACTTTGCATCAGGTAGGCATTCCATGTGTGTTGCATGGGCAGTCCAATCCATCCATCCATGGATTTTGATGTAAATCCATATTTACAAAGAGATGTAGACATGGGTTTGCACTAAAATAGCGTACCTGCCTGTGGTTGGTGTAACAAGGAAAATCTTTATTTCTCTTTTAATTTTTCTTCACGAATATGCCCGCTCTATGTAAATTATTTCAAGGAAAAATAATCTTGAATGCATATCAGGAAAACCTGGCAAGGATCTGTCTTTCCTCAAGGTCGTGAAGATTTGGTGAGCTGCACTTTGCTAACCCTGATCTTTTGTGCCTTTTCAACCTCCCAACTAGACATTCAGGCTCAGCTGTTGCTTCTTTTAGCAATGATGTTGGTTTCAGCATAGTGGCCAGCAAAAAGTGTACTCCACTAAATGGTGTCATTCTCTTTCACCCCATTTGACTCCCTTGACCTGTTTCTTTCTCTCCTTATCTATCTATCTATCTATCTATCTATCTATCTATCTATCTATCTATCTATCTATCTATCTATCTATCTTCCTCTCTCTCTATTGCTCTCTCATTTTCACTCTTGCTCTCTGTCTGTCTCTCTATATCTTTGTCTCCCTATCTCTCTATTGCCCTCTCTCACTTTCCCAGTCGCAGTTTTGGTTCCACTTCCTCTTTCTCTGACGTCTGCATACATGTTGGACTTTTTTGCTTACGCAGAGTCATCCCCAATCTTTTTGCCTCCTGCCTCCTATTTTTTCTGACCTGTTGCTGCTGGCTTTTGAACTCTGAGCACTTTACCACTGCCAAACCAGTGCTAAAGTGCATATGCTCTCTGTGTAAATTGTATGTAATTGGTTTAATCATGATTGCCATATTTGATTGACTAGTAAGTCCCTGGTAAAGTGCACTAGAGGTGCCAGGGCCTGTAAAGCAAATGCTACTAGTGGGCCTACAGCACTGATTGTGCCACCCACATAGGTAGCTCTGTAATCATGGTCACAGACCTGCCACTACAGTGTCTGGGTGTGCAGTTTTAACTGTAATTTCGACTTGGCAAGTGTACCCACTTGCCAGGCCTAAACCTTCCCTTTTCTTAAATATAAAACACCCCTAAGATAGGCCCTAGGTATCCCCAAGGGCAGGATGCAGTGTATGGGTAAGGTAGGACATATAGGGGGTCATTCTAATTCTGGCGGGCGGCGGAGGCCGCCCGCCAGAATTCCGCCCCCATAATACCGCTCCGCGGTCAGAAGACCGCGGAGGGTATTATGAGTTTTTCCCTGGGCTGGCGGGCGGTCTCCAAAAGACCGCCCGCCAGCCCAGGGAAAAACTCCCTTCCCACGAGGATGCCGGCTCGTAATCGAGCCGGCGGAGTGGGAAGGTGCGACGGGTGCAGTAGCACCCGTCGCGTATTTCAGTGTCTGCAAGGCAGACACTGAAATACCTTGCGGGGCCCTCTTACGGGGGCCCCTGCCGTGCCCATGCCACTGGCATGGGCACGGCAGGGGCCCCCAGGGGCCCCGCGACCCCCCCTACCGCCATCCTGTTCATGGTGGCTTTCCCGCCATGAACAGGATGGCGGTAGGGGGGGTCAGAATCCCCCATGGCGGCGCAGCAAGCTGCGCCGCCATGGGGGATTCTGAGGGCAGCGGTAAACCGGCGGGAGACCGCCGGTTTACCCTTTCTGACCGCGGCCAAAGCGCCGTGGTCAGAATGCCCTGCGGGGCACCGCCGGTCTGTCGGCGGTGCTCCCGCCGACCCTCGCCCCGGCGGTCGAAGACCGCCGGGGTTAGAATCAGGGCCATAGTAATGTGATTTAGCACAATGTGAGCCTCCCCCCTTTTTTCAAAGTTTCCTAATCACAAATCAAATAAGTCAAAACTCAAGTGAGTAAAGTTCAAATGAACGCAATCTTAAATATCACGCCAGTCTCTATAAAGTCCAATCCTATCCAAGATTTATTGGATCACATCTTCAGATTCACAGCATCCTTCATGAAAATACACTTCGAGCCAACACGTGTTTCGTCATGGGAGAGTCCTCTAGTCCCCAACGACTTCTTCAGGGCTAATCTCCTATAACGGGGACGTGCGATCGGCCCGAGGTTATCTAGAGTCACCAAAGCGGCCTGGCGAGCCCGGATTGGTCTTGGTCTGATAAATGCACGCATCCCGGGAGGTCAGCGCTCGTCGGCATGTATTAGCTCTAGAATTACCACAGTTATCCAAGTAACAGATGGAGCGATCAAAGGAACCATAACGGATTTAATGAGCCATTCGCAGTTTCACTGTACCGGCCGTGTGTACTTACACGTGCATGGCTTAATCTTTGAGACAAGCATATGCTACTGGCAGGATCAACCAGGTAGCTCTGTAATCATGGTCACAGACCTGCCACTACAGTGTCTGGGTGTGCAGTTTTATCTGTAAATTCGACTTGGCAGGTGTACCCACTTGCCAGGCCTAAACCTTCCCTTTTCTTAAATATAAAACACCCCTAAGATAGGCCCTAGGTATCCCCAAGGGCAGGATGCAGTGTATGGGTAAGGTAGGACATATAGTAATGTGTTTTATATGTCCTGACAGTGAAATACTGCTAAATTAGTTTTTCACTGTTGCAAGGCTTGTCCCTCTCATAGGTTAACATGGGGACTACCTTTAAATCTGATTAAAGTGTAGATTCCCTTTGGGAGCGGATAGACATGTGGCGTTTGGGGCCTCTGAGCTCACAACTTAAAAATACATCTGTTGGTAAAGTTGATTTTAAGATTGTGTGTTTGAAAATGCCACTTTTAGAAAGTGAAATGTTTCTTGCTTATACCATTTCTGCGACTCTGCCTGTTTGTGGATTCCCTGTCTTGGTCAGTTTGACAGTTGGGATGGTTGCACCTCACACTAGACAATGACACAAAAGGAGCTGGGGTGTAGTCTGCATTTACTGATGAGCCATCTGTGCTAGGAGGGAAGGGAGGAGTGGTCACTTACACCTGAAAGGGCTGTGCCTGCCCTCACACAATGCAGTCTCCAACACCCTGGTGAGTGTCTGGGGCCTGGCCTGGGCAAGGCAGGATTTCACATTCAAAAGAGACTTTACCTTGAAGTAGGCCTACTTCAAAGGAGAAATTGGGTTTAAGAAGGGCACCCAAAACCACAGACGCGCACCAGGTACATTTTCACGCTAGCAGTGCTAGCGTGTATTTAAAACTACTTAAAGACTCTTTTTGATTTTTAATTGACAACTTGACTTGTGTATTGTGGATTTTGTCGTTTTGGTCTTGTTTTGGTTAGATAATTATTTCCTATTTTTCTAAACCTCTGTTGTGTCATTTTGTAGTGTTTTCATTAAGTTAGTGTGTGGGTTGGTACAAATACTTTACACCTAGCACTCTGAAGTTAAGCCTACTGCTCTGCCAAGCTACCAAGGGGGTAAGCGGGGTTAGCTGAGGGTGATTCTCTTTTACCCTGACTAGAGTGAGGGTCCCTCCAGTCCTGAATACAAAATTACCCCAACCCCACCCCTAAAAACCCGACCACCCACCGCTCTAAATACAAAATTATCCTGACCCCCACCCCTAAAAACCCACCCGCCTGCCCTAAATACAAAATTACCCCACCCCCTAATCCCACCCCGAATAACCTGCCTCCACCCGCCCTAAATACAAAACTACCCCAACCTACACCCGCCCCTAAAAACCTGACCCCCCAACTGCCCTGATTACAAGATTACCCCAACCCCCTACCCCCACCCCTAAAAACCCAAACCCCCACCTGCCCTGAATACAAAATTACCCCAACCCCCACCCTGCCCCTAACAACCCGATCCTCCCACCCACCCTAAATACAAAATTACCCCAAAAAACCCACACCCACCCTAAATACAAAATTACCCCGACACCCCTACCCCGCCCCTAATAACCCAGCCCCAGCCCCCAAATACAAAATTACCCCAAACCCCCACCCCGTTCCTAAAAACCCGACCCCCCACCCTAAATACAAAATTACCTGAACCCAAACCCCTAAAAACCCACCCTCCACCCACCCTAAAAACATAATTACCCCAGCCTCCAAAAACACCCTGACCCCAACCCCGTCCATACAAACCCGACCCCCCCACCCGCCCTAAATACAAAATTACCCCAACCCCTGCCCCTAAAAACCCAACCCTCCCTCCCCCAAGTACAAAATTACCCCAACCCCCACCCCTGCCTCTAAAAACAAAATAACCTGACCCCCCCACCCTCACCCTAAAAGCCATAGTACCGACCCCCCACACCGCCCCTTAAAAAAATAAAATAACCTAACTACCCCAACCCCTTCACCCAGCGCCCTCCCCTAAAAACTACAGCCAACGCTGCCCCAGCCCCACTTAACTGTCCGGGTCCTCTCCAGATGGAACTTCCATTTTCTCTCCCTTAACCACGCATGTGCATTCTCCAGCTCATGCGTGGTTAAGGCAGAGAAAAAGGCCTGAGTTGTTCAGGCAAGTGTCGTTCCATTGCATGAACAATGCAGGCGTGGTTCAGGTCACGTTGTTCCGGATCTTTCCCAGAAAAACCTGTAAAGCCATCACTAGCTATGAAGAATCACAATCAATTCCAAGCCAGATACTCCCCTATTATGATGGGCTGAGCTTATTATCCATTAATTATCAACCATATAATGGCCAATTATTAATGCTGTGTAAATACTTAACTGGACAGAACCATTCCTCATCACACAAGCGCCAAATCCCTCTGCTGTTTACAGCAGAGAGATTTGTTTTTTGTAAAAGCAGCATTGGGAGCTTGCAAAGAGCCGTCCCAGCTCCTAATCCTGGCCCCCTGATACACCTCCGTAAAATAAATTGGTGTCCAGAGATAATCATTTTTGATTTGTGTTTTTGGATCATTAGAGAAGTAATTTAGCTCAGGTAGACATTGCTGATCCAGGTTAAATTTTTCTGGACAACATTTTTAACAAACATTTGCAATGCAATGGGTCTCGCATTTGCGTGAGTTAGAGCTATTAGCGTTGTAAACTCCTAATCTGACTTTTCTTACCACATAAATTTAAAATTAAAAGTAAAACAGTTTCACATAAGTGAGCCAATTCACAGCGCCATATACTACATGAGCATCAGCGTGAAGAGACACACAAAAGGAAAAAGAAGTTTGCTCGCAGTCAAACTTATTGGCAAAAGTTCAATTGTCCATGTAACATGGGCGATGGCCAAGGTGGTAACAAAACCTCCCCAACGAGGGACAAAGGTAAACCATTTACCAACGTCTTCTAAGGATTTTTGAAGGGCAAGCCCATGAACGAGTGGTAGTGATGGACCTGAGGTGGGCGTGGTTAAAAGCCTAGATACATACCAACACGTCGGAAAAGCAGCGCTGCTATGCTCAACAAAAATGGTGGATGTGTTGCAGTGATGATGTAATATTTCAGGAAACATGAGACCTATGTACTTCATTTTGGTGTCAAAGCACAGGTTTTGGGAATCAAGTAGTTTATACTGACAAAAAATAACTCCTCAGAGCAACCCTTCCGCCATTTTTCAAGATGGCAGCTATAATAGAGGAAGAAGAGACATACATAGAAATGGAATAAATATTAAGACATTTTAATCCTTTTACGTATACACCAAACAATGTTTGTGATGTGAAAAAAATAATGTTTATCTCCCCTGTTTTAGACACATTTTCATAGTTCACTTTACTTTTTGGTTTCGGCAATCACTTGTGGTACATTTGCAGAAAGTTGAACATTTGAGAAGAGCATATTGACATGGACATCTTTTTGTGCCACAGGTTTGCAAGTACATGTAATTGTAAGTGCTGTGGGCAGAGGCTTTAGAAATTTCATAGGTTTTAGCACCCCATCAATATCTTCCCAACCAAATTCACATGGTTCTTTCCCTACATATGCACGATCCAAAACATTTACACATTGTCTGATTAAGTAGAATGCTCTTTTAATGTGTGTAAGGTTACTCATCGGGACTGACCTCTTGAACTCACTGTAGCGGAGATCGTCAAATGTGTGACAGTCAAAAAATATTTTCCACACACTTCCAAGGTATTTTTCTATGTCATTGAAGTCACATTCTTCTTCTCTCTTAGCAAATCCTTTTAGAAACTTCACAGGTTCAGCAGCTAAAGCTCCAAGCTATGCTCCAATTTTCCTCATAATATCATCATAATAGGAATATGTGCCTCGATAAGAACACTGGGAATCTCACGTTTCATGTACAGAAAATGAAGCAGGAGTAAGTGTCTTTTCTTGCCTGTTCCATAACATATCCATAACTCTGACAATCCTTGACTTCTGAACTTTGCTACAAACCTAAGTAGCGCAATAATAACATCTGTGTCATTTGACAGTATAATAACTTGATTGGACCCATTTTGAACAGCCAAATCAACATGTGGCACAACACGAGGGTCAGCTTCCTCCAATTTGCTCTTACATTCTTAAACAATATGGCCTATACCTTTTGAATATATCTCTGCAGGCACCAACTCCTCATTGACAATCATTTTACTTGCAATAATTGGAAATTCAACGTTCACTGAAGTATCTGCAATGTTTTGGCGAGTTGACATCTCCAAGTTCATCTTGTCCGATGTTGGTGACCAAAATGTAACAAGCTGCACAGGTATAGGTGTCAAGTTTTTGATGCAGGCAAGGTCAATTGTTCCACTTGTAAACATTAGTCTGATTCTCTCACATTATTTGACTGATAGTTCAAGATAACTTTCAAAGACAATGTGCAGTTCTGGTAAGGTGCACACTGACTTTGATATCTGTATAACAGTCTGAAAAACCTCTCTGAAGTTTTGCATGGATGAAATCTTGACCATTCACAATTGTGACATATCGTTGACAACAGCAGCTGTTTTCACTGAAGACACCTTTTCAAATTGAAATTCTTGAGGTGAAAGTTTTTTTTTTAGCTCTTCTACGAGTTTGTGCTTTACTGGTTTGGTGGTAGCTTCTTCATCAAATATTGCATTTGTTGGAAGAAGATCACGTGACAGAATGTCCTTGATAAATTAATCCCTTTCTTTTGCTACATCCATCTCTCTATGCGCTTGCTAAAGTTGTTTTTTGTAACTTGTTTTGTAGTAGCTGGTTGGACGAAACTCTTACTATGGCAATTAAACCATGGAAACTTAGCTTTAGTGATTACGTCAAACAGCTTTTTCTCTTTCAATACAAATCTCTCCTACTTCACTTCTGCATATAGTTTCAATCCGTGTTCAAGGACATCTAGTAGACATGTCTTTATATCCACATATTGTTTGGTCAAAAACTTGTGTAGTCGCACAGGCTCAGTCATTTCAAAGAGTTTTCCTTGCTGATGCATGAAATGAAGATGGTGAGGAACAGTTTCACTATTGTGAATTTTTCATCTCTCTGAAAACATTTCAAATAGAAAGGACTTCATGGTAAACTAGCTGCCATAGATCTCTGGATCACCTGTTCCAGTTTCATATTTGGAGCCACAACATTGTACCTTCCCTCTGTGTCTTTCACCACAAAATGTCTTTGGATGAATTCAGCACCATCCACTGAGATAACTTCCTGCACACCACAACTCAACTTTTGTCAAGTGGGAAACGCCCATCATTGGATAAAGATCATCAAATTCTACTGGACTGCTCAAACAAAGGTCAGCTACAATACGGAAAACACTTTCTTCACAGAAAATTGGCAGGATAGGCTGATCTTCAAGCCGCACACACATTTTGGACATTTTGTAGAGCTGTTTATACTGTTGCGTAGTTTGTGACTAGAGATAATATCACTGGTAAAAACCCAACCTTCTTCAGTGGGATGGTATTCTGGGAGATCAAAGCATGAATTCCAGCCCACAGAGGAATCATTTTTTTTTCATCCTTCAGTCCACACTGAATAAGCAATATGATTAATTTAGTTAAATTAGCGAGTCAGACTGCAGCATCAGGTAAAAGAAGATCCATGTCCTCAGCCACTTTGAAACTTTCTGGTAGATGGGGCAGTGTTGATGGCTCGTAGTGATTTAGCATATGCTGGCAAGGCAGTTGGGTCATAGGTTTTCAGCTCTGCTTGTTTATGCGTACAGCTGACACAGTTTGTTTTCCAGCAGCTACTTCAGTGGTACAGTCTTGAAAAAGCATCATGGCAGTATCATGTGTGCAAGATGTTCCAGACAAAGAAGAACTGTCTTTAAAATCAAAATTCTCCAGAGCAGCAGTTGTAAATCCTTTCCTGGTAAAGTGGACTTGGAAGTGGTGTGCTGTCAGATTTACAAGGTTTTACCACATGAGCTGCTAACAAGTTCCTACTTCATACTATGTCATTATAACTTGTTGATACACCAATCATATTCATTGAAGTAATTATCTCTCCACTTGTCATAGATTGTGTGGGTAGTCATCATGTGTAATGGAGTTTTCTTTTTGCCATGATGTAATTCATAAAACATGATTTGGAAAAGACAATACATTTGCACAGCATAAGCCTGTCAGTTTATGGGATTGTCTGCCACTTCTTCGCTTATATCTTCAAAGCCGTCATCAATGCTGTTGGCTTCTGTTCCGAACTCAAGCATTTTAGTTTGCAACAGTTTTGCTTTGCTTAAACAACGATGTAAAAAATGCTAAGACATGTTAGACTTTACATCCTTGGTGTGGCCTCCCCTAACCTTTTGCCTCTGCTTCCCAGGTTGTTGATGTGTGCTGGACTCTGTTTTTGATACTCTGAGAACTTTTCCACTGCTAACCAGTGCTAAAGTGCAACTGCTCCTATGTAAAATGTATGTGTGATTGGCTTATCCATGATTGGCATATTTGATTTACTAGTACGTCCCTAGTAAAGTGCACTAGAGGTGCCCAGGGCTTGTAAATCAAATGCTATAGTGGGCCTCCAGCACTAGTTGTACCACCCACACTAGTAGCTCTATAAACATGGCTTAGACCTGCCACTGCAGGGTCTGTATGTGCAGTTGTAAACTATCAATTCGACATGGCAAGTGTACCCACTTGCCACGCCTAAACCTTCCCTTTTTATACACGTAAGGCACTCCCTAAGGTAGGCCCTAGGTAGCCCTATGGGCAGGGTGCAGTGTATGTTAAAGGAGGGACACGTACTGTTGTGTGTTACATGTCCTATCAGTGAAATTCTGCTAAATTCAGTCTTCACTGTTGTAAGGACTATCTCTCCTATAAGTTAACATAGGGGCTGCCTTTACATAAATTTAAAGTGCAGATTCCCTTTGAGAGCATATAGAAATATGGAGTTCAGGGTCTCTGAACTCACAATTTCAAAGTAACTATTTAGGTGAAGTTGGTTTTTAGATTGTTAGTTTGAAAATGCCACTTTTAGAAAGTAGGCATTTTCGTGCTTAAACCATCTGTGGCTCTGCCTGTTTGTGGATTCCCTGTCTGTGTCAGTTTTACAGTTGGGCTGTTTGTCAATCCCTTCTAGACAGTGAGACAAAAGGAGCTGTGATGTAGCCTGCATATCCTGATGAGCCATCTGTGCTAGAGTGGAGGGAGAAGTCTCTGACTGTCTGATGTGCGCCTGTGGCCTGGCATGAGCAAGGCAGGATCTTGTAAACAGGAGAGACTTCCCAGTTTACCAACTTCAGAGGCAGAAAGGGGTATAAGTAGTGGACCCAAAACCCTACACTTTAGATTTCTTCAAGATCACTTCTGGATTCAAGAGGAACCGTGGAAGGAGATGAGCTGAAGAGCTGAGGTGAAGTGCTGCCCCTGCCTGTGACTGTGCCTTGTTGGGCTATCCTGCAGTTGCTGTTTCTGCCTGTGAAAGGAGACAAAGACTGGACTTTGTTGTGCATTCCTGCTTGTGAAGAATCTCCAAGGGCTTGAGTTGAACTTGCCTCCGGTTTTGATGTCTCAGGGCCATCAAAGGCTTCCTCTGCTAACATCTGGATTCTCTGCTGAGACTTCTGCACTGCCAAGTGGTGTTCTATCTAGTCTTTGGGCCCTTGAAAGGTGAAGTTGGCAGACCGGAGCTGAAAATCCACGCACAGAATGCCATGCGGGTAAATTTATGACGCACCATCTGCAATGCAACTGATAAAAGACGTGCCACCAGCTTTGTGGCTAAAATCGACGCTCCACCTGCATTGTGGCTGGGATATCGATGCATTGTGGCTGGAGAAACGACACACAACACCCACTTGCAGCTGCTGATAATGACGCAAACCTCTCGCAGCATAGTTTTCTAACACTATGCAACTGTCCCTGGGCTTCAAAGTTAACCTGACTCTGCACGGACCCAAGGTGCCCCATCCGGAAATCGAGGCATCGCTCTCTCATGAGGGAGAAGAAATGACGCATCGCCGATCTGACTGGAGAAGAAAACGATGTGCGGGCTCCCTTGTGAGGAAGGAATCGACACATCACTGCCTTTTCCGATGCACACTCGCCCCTGCAGCTTTATATTTTAAGCTAACCAGGTAGTTTGTGTAACAACAGCCTTCTCACTGTTTTCCAAGGATTAAGACTCTTATTCTTTAGAAAATTCATAGTTTAACTTGTGTATGCTGGATTTCTGTCGCTTTGGTCTTGTTTGATTTAGATAAATATTACCTATTTTTCTAAACTGGTGTGGAGTCCATTTTGTAGTGTTTTTACTGTATTACTGTTTGTATTGGTACAAATACTTTACACATTGCTTCTGAAGTTAAGCCTACCTGCTTGTGCCAAGCTACCAAGGAGGTGAGCGGGGGTTAACTGAGGGTGATTCTCCTTTACCCTGACTAGAGTAAGGGTCCTTGCTTAGACAGGGAGCAACCTGACTGCCAACCAAAGACCCCACTTCTAACAAGACAACATCAGTCAGTCTTGTTGACTCCCATGATTTGTGGAGCTCTGGGGCATCACAAAACTTGTCATTAAATCCAAAGTGTAAATCTTTCAGGACTTTTCCTAAAATGATTCCTGCTGATTTTACTGCATTTTGAGATTTTATTTTGGAAGTAAGAACTTCAAGAGTCAGATCAGCTGAGAACAGCATAAGCGGCTCATTCTTTTTGTTAGACTGACAAAAACGAATTCTGTTATTGTGCATTCTCACCAGATAGATCTTAATTTCATCAATACAGTTTCATCAATGTTGACCATTATTTCTCTGATCTCATTGAGTGTGAACCCTCAGCCAGCACTCAAGAGTGGCTTTAAAACTTAATTTACTTTTTCAAAGGGTGTAAACTTAACTGAAGGCTGGCAGTTAGGTTGCTGCTGGAAGCTCAGCATATATTCATATTTTTGAATGTATGCATGGATGCAATTCAGGTGGGCATGCAAATCAACTGCAAATACATTCACTTCACTGTTTAGATCAGCTACTCAGCTGAAAGCGTAATCTTGGAACAAACTAGCTGCAGATAAAAACATTTGCACTTTGAGACTCACATACTCTGTACTTTGCAATTTTCTCAATCCCTTTGGCCCTTGTTCTGGCTAAACCACAGAGTGCACATTGAAGATCCTCTGCTTTGTTATCAGTTGTTGGAGGTGGACATGGGGTAGCCATTGATCTTCTAAGTGTATGGATATTGGGTTTGATTGATGTAGTTTTCTCAAAAGACAAGGATTCTTGTGATTCACTGCTTTCTGCTATTTTCTGACAATTGTTTTCCAGGATTTTTTTAACTGTACACAACTTGTAGCACTTGTTATTACAATGATAAAATATTTGTTCCCCTCCATCCATCAGTTTCAATCTTTTGTGAACTTCATCTTATTGTATTTCTGCAGCATCTCAAACTCTCTTCTGCCCAGCCCCAGTTGATGTTAGCTTTTCTTTCGGATTAGTTTGGCAAGGGACATATTTTTCTTTGTTGATCAAGTCCTCAGATTTTGTAATTAGGAACATTCTGTCAGAAGGTGAAGATCCTCTGCTTCCACCTGCTTCGCTCATGTTTATGAATTTGAATCAATGGAAAACCTGAAATAAAAACAATACTGAAATAAATTAACAATATGATGGTTTAAACACATTATTATAGAGCCACCGTTTTGGAAAATTGAAGAAGGGTTGCTTTGAGGAGTTATTTTCGGTTTCTCTTCTCTAAGACTACTTGTCCCCCAAAATGAAGTATATAGATATCAGGGTTCCTGAAATATTACATCTTCACTACAACACATATGCCATTTTTAAACATTTCCTCCAGAAAAAAATCAGACCGGATTAGCAAGGTCTAAGCTAAGTTGCTTCTCTAATGTTAGAAAAACACAAATCAAAAATGAAAAACTCTGGACAGCAATTTTTTATGAAGGTATCAAGGGACCAGGACTATCCTGAGGTTGATTTTGGTTTTCAGTGAAATGAAAAGCAGCGTGCAAGGCACGCAGACGCCATTTCACTGAATATGAAAGTGAAATGAGCCGATCGGCTCATTTCACTTTCACTGCCTGAGTACTTGGGGGTCTATCTCTGCCCTCTGAGCACCTAGGCAGACAGGACCCAGGCAGACGGGAGAGGAATCAATGGAAAGGGGAAAATCTCCCCATTCCAATGGTACCCTTCCCTAGTGGATCCCTGCTTGGGGACCACCACAGGAGGGTGATCCCCAACCAGCGATTCACCCACTAGGCATCAGGGAGGGAGTAGCGGCCCATTGGGCAAGGGCTTTTGCTCTCTCCCACATTTCCTGACCCATTCAGATTTTCTTCTTCCCCCACCCGAAGGCACTAGGCACCAGGGAACCTATTTCTTTTATTACATAGGATGGGGCCTGCTATAATAAGCATGCCAATGCCAATGCTCCTACCCCTCAAACACTATTAACAGTCTTTCTGCCCCTCCACACACAGGCAGATAGAGGTTATTAACCCTGATCTGCCCCCAGGGAGCAGAAAGCCCACAAGAAACCAGAGATTTTTTTGCTTTTATAAAGGAGAGGTTGGGGATGCTTGCAATGGGCCTGCCAATTCCCCCACCCCAAGAAACAGATAAGAACACTCTTTCTGCCCCACCAGGGAGGCAGATGGGGGTTATAACCCCTGACCTGCCCCGCCCTCCAGGGGGGGGGGACAGAAAGCACACTAGACACCAGAGATTTTGTTTATAAAAGAGGGGTGGGGTTGCCCACAATGGCAATGCCACTGCCACCCACTCCCCAGACACAACTGGGAAGAGAGTTTCTGTCCCCCCCCCAGGGAGAAGATTGAGGGTTATTACCCCTGACATCCCACCAGGAGGCAGAAAGCCCGCTAGACAGCAATGGAACTTTTCCTTTATCAAATAGGGGTAGTGGGCTGCCCGCAAAAACCTACCAGACCGAGACAGTTCTGAAAACTAGACAACTGGAGGAGTCCATGGTGGTGCGCTTCATATCCATCCCACACTATTTTCCTATCCACAATGCCCTGCAAACCTCAAATGATGCCAAAAATAATACATTTTCCCTCACATTTCTGTGATGGAAGCTTTTGGAATCTGCAGGAATCCACAAATTTCTTACCAACCAGCATTGTCCCACTTCTGCTTCTAGAAGTGCTCTGCCTCTTGTGTGGTTGGTCCCAGTGCCAGCGACAGGAACGGACCTTGGTTTGATAAATCCCTGTCACTGGCACTAGGCCCAGCTACACAAGTAGTACAGCATTGTTATCGGCACAAGTGGGTCAATATGCTGGGTGCTAGGAATTTTGTGGATTCCTGAAGTTTCCATCACAGATATGTAAGGAAAATGTGTGAAGCTATGCAAAGTTTGAGGTTTGCAGGGCATTGTGGGTAAAAAACCTCATGAGATACATGCCAGTCACCCTTCCCTGGATTTCCCTAGGTGTCTAGTTTTTAAACATGCATATGTTTCCTAGGTTTCCCTAGGTGCTGGCTGAGCTACGGCCTAAAAACTGCAAACTTTGCAGAAAACAGGCCAGTTTTGCGTAGGAAAGTTTGTTGTGTCCATGTTGCGTTTTGGGCCATTTCCTGTGTAGGACTAGCCACAAAAGTGAGGCACCATTTTCATTATAAGAAGAAGTAGAAGAATTCTGGATGGAAGGAAGTTTGTGGCTCTGTGCAGATTCCAGAACTTTCCATCCCAGAAACGTAAGGAAAATGTGTTTTCTAAGTCAAAGTTTGAGGTTTGCAAGGGATTCTGGGTAAAACAACCTGGTGAGAGTCACACAAGTCACCTCATCCTGGATTCCCCAAGGTGTCTAGTTTTTTTTAAACCTTTACAGATTTGGTAGGTTTCCCTAGGTGCCAGCTGAGGTAGAGCCCAAAAACCACAGCTACCCACTTAACAAAAAACAGGTCAGTTTTGAGTAAGAAATGTGATGTATCCATGTTGCGTTTTGGACTGTTTCCTGTCGCGGGCACTAGGCCTACACACACAAGTGAGGTACCACTTACATCAGAAGACGTAGAAGAATGCTGAGTGGAAGGAAGATGTGGCTCTTTGCAGATTCCAGAAATTCCCATCACAGAAATGTGAAGAAAATTTATTTTTGTCACAATTTGAGGTTTCCAAGGGATTCTGGGTAAAACAACCTGGTGAGAGCCACACAAGTCACCCCATCCTGAATTCCCTAGGTATCTAGATTTCAAAAATGCATGTTTGCTAGATTTCCCTAGTTGCCAGCTGAGGTTGGGCCCAAAAACCACAGCTACCCACGGGTAAGTTTTGCATTGCAGTTATTGGCTCTGGATACCTTGGGTTATCAGTGAACCTACAAGTCCTATATATCCCTGAAACAAGAAGGGTCCAGCAAAAAAAAGTATATTGCTTTAACAAATCTGCCATAGTTAGAAAAAGTTACAGTTGAGCATGTGGACACAAATGGCTGTTTTTTCCAACTCAATTTCTTTTTTTTTATTTTAACTGTTACCTTCTATAGGAAAACCTTGAGGGATATATACAAATGATGCCTTGCTAAATTCAGAATTTAATCTACTCTTCAGAAATGTATAGCATTCTGGGATCCACCACTGATTTCACACCCATTACTGCCACTAACTGGAAGGAGGTTGAAACCACACAAAATAGGAAAAACTGACTATCCCAGTAAAATGTCAAAAGTGTGTGCAAAATGTGTTTTTCTGATTCAAGTTGGCCTGTCCTGAAAGCTGGGGAGATGGTGATTATAGCACTGCAAACCCTTTGTTGGTATCAATTGCAGGAAAAAAAACAGACACTTACTTTTGCAGCACTTCTATCCATTTTTTCCCCCAAAGTTTGAATTTAGCTATATTTTGCCAATTTCCTCAGCCCCTTCCAAGGGAATCCCCAAACCCTGGGTACTTTTGGAATCCCCATGATGTCAGGAAAAAAAGGACACAGATTTGCCATGGATAGCTTAGGTGGACAAAAATGTATGGGGACTCAGAGTGAACTATCCCAAACAGCCAATGAAAGACTTAGCACGAGGGGAGGCCTAGCAGCAAAGGGGTTAAAGAGGAAGACTGATAAATAGGTCGATGATAGATAGAAAGATAGATAGACAGATAAATAGATAGATAAATAACCCTACCTACTTTTGCAGTAGAACCTGTGTGCCCTACTGCAAGCAATTCCACATTTCCCCTCTCTATCGAGAACTAAGACGGCAGAACATTTCTACCTCTGTGTAGAGCTTCTGTGTCCAGTTTACAGGTGTAGCCAGGGAAATGAGCAACCCCTCCTTTGTGGTCACTCAAAATGGTTCTGTTGCAGTTTCTCTCCCACTGGGTTTGTTGCCTGGCTGACTAAAGGGACAAAGGGAGGGCAGGCATAGTTGTTTACATCTGCCTGTGATAGGACATGCCTCTTAGAAGTTAATTAAGTTCCTGGGCACAGCCCAAATGGTCATCCTGTTTGGGGAACAGAATTCCTTCCCACACCTTAGGCCTTTGTCTCAGCTCTAGGACCAAGTTCATATCTCATCAAGGGAACTATTCAGCTCCTAGACAATAGCTATAACTCATGCAGATAGGCCTCTAAAAATGTATGTAGGAAAAAGGTCTCTTTGTTAATGAGCCTTTTCCAAAATTCTTATTGCAGATCCAACTTCACCAGTGAAGCAGACTTGTAATAAATATTTCACGAAGTCCAAACATGAACTTTGTAGCTGTGTCGTAGCAGGAGGTAACAATATTAAATGTAATATTGTATCCCCATATTTTCCTAAGGAGTAGCCAACCCTGATACAGTAAAAAATAGCTTCTAGGGCATTTCCATTGTAAGGACATGCTTAACATTAAACATTTCCATACTCTACTTTAAAATACCATGCACTTTGCCCTGTGGGCAGTAAGGCCTGCTTAGGGGTGGTCTATTGATATTCAAAACAGATGTTTAGGCCTTTCAAAAGGGATTATTATGACAGATCAAATTAGAAATTTTACTACTGAACCACCAGGCTACAGAAGGTAGGCGAGCAGTCATGTTTGCATTATCACTGGGTGGCACATCGGTTGCTGCAGCCTATTGATGACATTTAACTTACAGGCCTTGAGTACACTTTGTACTTATTAATACTAGAGACTCGTAAGTAAGTTAAATGGGCCAGTTTGGGGTATGCCAATTTCCTCATGTTGAAACAGGAGCCTAGGCACTTTTGACTGATCAGCAGAGTTAAGTTCACAGAGTTCTAAGCCAGCAAAAACTATCAAGGCAAAAAACTGGAGGTACACAGTGCAAAACACAGTCCTTTCCAACAATAAGAAAGGGAGAGATTGTGAGAGAAGACAGAAAGAGAAACAGACAGCAAGAGATTGAATTGACCAGCACAGCACTAATGTAATTTTACTATCACTCACATAATATATGTGGTGATGCTAATGAAGATCAAGTTTGGTATACTGCTTTTGTGTTTAGTGTGGTTAAATAATGCATATCTGCTGTTTCAAGAAAATTTGGCATTTTAAGTAGTTGGACAGTCTCCTGTTCCTAGTACTAAATGGTGCCCCTTTTCACAAATTAAACGAATGTCTAGAACCTAATTATCAATGGTGGAGCAGGTAGTGCAGCCGTTTGGGCAGCCACAATAAGTATTTTGCTGATCAAATGTCTATTTGGAAAGCAAGCTTGCAATCATCTCCTGATTCTTTGATAGTTGTCTCCTTCAGAGGTCCGATCAGCTTGTTCAAATGTATGCATCTAACTGTGGCAATCAGGAAAATGAAGAGGTGCAGGTAAATTAGCATTACGTTATCAAAGGGTCAAGAACAGGCATTATCATGTCCGAAGACTCATCTGGTCAGCCGTTGGGAAATGGCAACCCCAAGAGAGAATGCACAGTCACAAGGTTCCATGTGGACAGAACCAGTGACAGATGAAAGGAGAGTGGAGGGCAAAGGGACGGGGAAAGATGAATCAATTATCCAAATATACCACATTTCCCTCCCACAAGCGATGGCAGATTGGGAGACAGAATTATCCTCTTCGAATCCTACAAGATAAAGTTCTTGTCCTTGCAGATTTCAACGCAAGTCCAGCGATAGAAATATTACACACAGAGTCACCCTCCATACCAGGATTTACAATACATTCAATAGGAAATGTATACACTTGCACCCTGGCCCCCATGTTTAAAACTCTCAATATGCACCTTTCTCACATCCAGTATCAGATGGGCATATGGCTCATTATACTCTTGGTTCAGGGGAAAATCATTGTCACCCTCACCACTCACACTGTCCATGACACAGTTAGCAACTCTCTTGACATTCCAACACTTACCCATTTGGGTAATGACCACTTTTTACTGACAAGGAAATATCGATCAAGCTGTCCCTATGCGTCCCAGAGTGCGTATCTTAACAAAATCTCCCACTGTAATGTTGGTGAGCTTGACAGGTGTTGGAAATGTTCCTGCACGACCATCCCCAGACTTTTTTGCCTTCCTCCACCCTTTTTTTTGCTGAATTCGTTTTTGTTCACCTTGGAACTTTGTGTACTTTACTACCGCTAACCAGTGGTAGACCTCAAAACATGGTAACATTCCCATATACCAAAATGGCTTATTTAATTTACTTATAAGTGCCCAGTAAAGTGCACTACAGGTGCCCAGGGCCTGCAAACAAAATGATACTAGTGGGTCTGCAGCACTGATTATGTCACCCACTTAAGTAGTCCTTATACATGTCTCAGGACTGCCATGGCAGGGCCTGTGTGTGTAGTTTAAACTGCCATGTCGATCTGGCAAAATAAACCTTTTGAAAAAGTGAGTGATAGAATACACACTGTTTTCCAACAGTTTTAACCATTTTTAACATGCCCAAAAGCAGAAATGTCTGGCGTGCAGCTCCTGGTGCATGTTCTGCCCAAACCACACAAATAATTGATACCAAAATGTTGACTTGATTAGGCTCAACAATCCCAAGGTGCACAGCCCTTAAATTGGCCTGTAGGCCAATGTGAATCCAGCAACAATTATAATAAACATTTGTCATCCGTTTTTCATCCTTTTTTCCACATCTTCATCCATTTTATTCCTTGTTCAATCCAGTGAGAAAAAAATGAAATGTTAATATTAAAGTCTTCCATGCTTTATTGACAGTCTGATGATTCTTGAAATGCATTGGGTGTATGACATCACAGGATTAATAATGGATTGCTAAACATTGGCATCATCAGACTGTCAATAGACACACCTCAAATAACACAGTAAATGTATAGTGCACTGAGAAATAGCAGTAGTCTATTACGGCACTTAGTGCCTCATTACAAGTTTGGCTGTCCATGCAGACCACTCTATTATGAGACATGTGAAGAGGCGGGAGATAGAGGCCAGCAGAACTTGTGATTCAGCCGGACACATTTTGAGGTTGCACACTGCCACTGTGACCGTGGTGGTCCAACCACCACATCCCAGTAGGTGGAAACTAAGTATAAAGGGAGCAACTCACCTGGAGGCAGCGTTACATGTCCTGTGCCACCATGGAGCCCATCACACACGGCCTGCTGCTGTTGTTGCTCATCGAAGGTGCACAAAATCCACACCATCGTGGACACAACCAATGGTAAGTACACACAACTACTTGTGTCATTATTAGTACACTAGACCTTTTTGTACACAGTCGGATTCATTCACAGCAAATGACTCATTCACAACAATTAAATGCCCCCTTTGGGCAGGTCACTCACACTGCACCGCCGCACTACACAAAAGCAAACGTCTGCACATCTTAGGCACAGGAACAGTGATGTGTAAAGAACATTGTGTCACACAGTACCAACAACAGAGCAACATCACATCTGCCAATACAACTAACACCCTCACATTTCCGACATGCAATGGACTGTTGTCAGATTCAACACACATATGTATGGGTGTGTCATGGAACACAAACATCCCTCTCTTTAAACATCCCTGTAATGGACCCACACATCACACACATTACAACACAGCGGAAGGACAATGGGATGCACATAATGTGAAAGTGCAAGTTAAGAAAGCACATACAACAGCAACTGCATATGACATACATCTAGATGAAGTAGCTGCAAGGTACACACAGCAAAATGGACACATGCACAGCCAAATGCAAAGGAGGAGTAGCCGGCAGACAGATACTCCGGCTACTTTACAACCGGAATCGGGAACGGAGTCCCGTTTTTTTCCCCATGGCGACGCCCTGCACGGGCGTCATTGTAACACGAACTACGCCAGCCTCACAGGGAACACGGATATCCGGGTTCCCAAAAGACTTGAAATAGACGAAGGTGTATGCGCGCGGGGGAGTGTAGAGGAAGAGAACGCCGAGAGCACGGAGGAAACGCCGGGAGGAGTAGTTCGGAACATCGACGAAGGGTTGAACCAGCGAGAAGCTCTGCTTCCAAATACCCAAGACCGAAGTGAGGACAGAGAAGAAATAGAAAAACGCGAGCTCCGCCACGTCCCAGGAGGGACGTGGCTTAACCAGGTACGGACATATTTAACAGACAGCATCTGGCCAAAAAGGAAAGAGACATCAAGAGGGGAGAGGGGAGGGAGACCACAGGGAGAGGGGAGGGAATTTGGGGAGAAGAGAGAAATACGAAAAGAGAGAAATACTAGAAGGGAGGAAGAAGGAGAGTATGAAACAGTAACCCTCTAAAGGGACTTAGAATAATATGAGATAATAGGAATGGAAAGAAAGAAGAAAAGCGCTAAAACATAAGAACACCTTAGAGATAAAATCTATCCCTCCGAAGACACTCATTGATGACCACTCTTTTTCCCTTCAGATGTACAAACTCATCACACTATTCTAGGGGACGGATCTATCTATCCATCTCTCTCTCTCTCTCTCTCTCTCTCTGTTCTTTTCACCGTGTTAGGAACAAACCCACATCAAAACCCCAGACTCACCCAATTCTCTATTCCTCTTGTTTTCCGGTCCCTGGGAGTCACCCGCTGAATATTGTCGCCAGTCAAGAGGAAGACCTGGGAAAAGAGAATACCTGGGAAAAGAGGAGAAAACACTTATTACGGAGAACCCACATGCCCTATAAACCTTGAAGACTATATCTCACCTGTATAAACTTAAATAAAGATCACTATTCATAAACATCCCGAGCCTCATACTCCTTATTATCGCCAAACCCACTGCCACAGGAGGCTAGCACAATTGAACACCCTCCATATCTACACAAAAAAACTCAAACTGCCACATATGAGATTAATGTACAGTCCATATCAGAGGGACAAGTTTAACACAATACAGGTGGACGTTGGACCAAACTTATCATACCAAACCGAACGCATTGCAATGAAACCCCAATGGCATTAACAAACACATATCCATCCAGTCAACATCTATCCTTGTCCTGGATGACATCAACACTGCCCATTTCAGATTTTCACAACAGCAAATGGATCAGCAATCAGGCTAAAACACATACCACTGTAGGCAGACAACACAAATTGATGAGGAACAACAAAAAGGTAGAAAAGGAATTGCAGGACAAATGTGTACCCAACAAAACAACAACTTGGGTTCATTGAAGTGGAAATGCATACTAGCAAAGGCTAATGGCCAGTCCATTTGTAAGTCTCTGTACAGTACTCTGCCCACATTTGACTCCTAGCACTGCCAGGGAACCTTCACAGGAAGGGGCATCAAATGGGCAGGCAGGCACCTCAGGGAACATCCTTGGGGGGATGTGGGATGGCGGGTTTGGGAGGGGTGGACTGTTTCTTGGGATGGTGGGCTTCTTCTTGGAGTGTATGGGTGCTTGCAGGAAGGCAGGTGTGACAGTGGAGGACTTTGATGTGAAAGGGATGGGTTGGGATGAGGGTTGGGGCCTCTTGGGGTTGGGAGGGGGTTTAGGGGAACAGAGCAAAGGGAAAGTTCAAAGAGAAAACTCTTCTTTGGAACACAGGATGGTCATCTCAAGGGGTTGGGGATTTGGTGGTTGAGGGATTAGTAATGTAGGGTGTGTGGGTGTAGATGTCTTGGGTGCATGCATGTGTGAGGTATGCTGTTTCGATGGTGTCTGTTGCATGTGTGAGTGTGGCTGTTTGTGTGTCATGGGCATTTGGAGGTGGAGGTGCTGGGTGTTAGGGTGGTGAATGTGTATGTCTGCTGGGGTAGTGTCTGCAGGTATGCCGGTAGTGGTGGAGGTGTGTGTGTCTGTTGGGATGTCTCTGAAGGTATGATGAATGTGATGGATGTCTGTGTGTCTGCTGGGATGGTGTCTGCGGGTGCAGTAGATGTGGTGGATTTTTATGTGTCTGTTGGGGACAGTCATCACAAGGGGTTTGGGATTTGGAGGCTGAGGAGTAGTTGTCTGGTGTGTGTGTGTGTAGATGTCTTGGGTGTGTGCGTGTGTGAGGTATGCTTCTGTTTTAGGTGGTGTCTGTTGCTTGGGTGAGTGTGGTCATTTGTGTGCCTTGGGGGCTGGGAGGTGGAGGTGCTTGGTGATAGGGTGGTGGATGTGGATGTCTGCTGGGGTGGTGTCTTCAGGTATGCTGGTAGTGGTGGAGGTGTGTGTGTTGGGGTGGTGTCTGCAGGTATGATTGATGTGGTGGATGTCTGTGTGTCTGTTGGGGTGGTGTCTGCAGGTATGGCAGATGTGGTGGATTTTTGTGTGTCTGTTGGGGTGGTGTCTGCAGGTATGGTGGTTGTGATGGATGTGTCACTGGCTGTTGAGATTGTGTCTGTGGGTATGCTGAATGTTGTATTTGGGTTGGTGGGATTGTGGGTGGGGGAAGTGTCTGCTGAAGTGGGGGCTGATGTTGTGGCTTTGGGTGCATGTTGAGTGCCTGCTTGCTAGTGTGTCTTGTGGTGTTTGAGTTTATGTGTGCTGCTTATGTTTGTTGAGGTGGGTATGTGCAAATGTGTCTGTGTGCTGTTGATAGGTAGGGGAATGAGGGATTTAGATTGGGAAGAGGGAGGTGGAGGGAGGGTGTAATGTGGGGGTGACTTGCTGCCATCAGTGAGGAGGCCAGAGCCTGAAAAGATCTCTGTAGGCCAGACACGGCACTATCAATGCCTTCCAGGAAAGCATTGGTCTGCTGAAGTTGGCTGGCCAACCCCTGGATGACATTCACAATGGCAGTCTGACCCATAGAGATGTTCGTCAGGGGGTCAACAGCCTCCTCACTCAGGGTAGCAGGGGTAACAGCTGCTGGGGCGGAGGTGCCTGCGGCAAAGGAGACACCTACCCCCTTGGGTGATCAGGCACAGCCAACTAGGTGGGGAGCAACAGGGAGGGTGGCGATAGAACTGGGAGGTGGCAGACAAAGATGGTACAGGGGTAGGTCCTGATGGGTTCCCTCTGCGGCCAACCCCTCACCCTCCAGGCCACTGGGTCCCTCGGTGTTGGTGGTGTCTTTACCAGCGGTACCATGGCCAGATGCTTCCCCAATTGGTTTGGCTCTGTTTCCTTTGCTTTCCCTGGCTGATGCTGAAAATGCAAAGAGAAAAAGGGTCACCACATGTTCCGGACAACTCTTGAACAACAGCTCAGATTAGCAAACATTATCATCTGAACTGTCAACCGTTGCCCACAGGAAAATCAGGATCTCAGACAACTACAATTGCATGGCTGAAGTTGTGCAATCACAGTAACCATTGAACAAGTAGGAGACCACATCACCGTCAATGCTTTGCTTCATCGAGCATACCTCAGTTACCTGTTGTCATACAATAATAGCCCAATGCAAAGTTAATTCCCACAAATCACACACAAGATCATGTAGACATTTTATTTGTCACATACACAATAACACAACAAAGGGAAATGATGTTCCCAGAACATGCCATGTTGCTGACTCCAGTAGCCTGGAGAAGGTGACATGGAGTTACTCATGTCACATTGGAAACATATCAACAATGCACACTTCACCAAGTGAAATTTGTCCCGTTGGAGTAATAGAGGTGGTACCAATGTTGCTCAAATAAACCACACATTTGGCATGAAAATGTACACTGTAGACATCATGTGCAAATTTACAGGGAGATATGTCCCTAAAATCTACAACACAATGAAATAGCAAGCATCAGGGAAATCACCACTAATATCTGGTTCCCCTTACAATGACATCCTCTGATTGGACAGTGCCCAGAGATTTGCACGTACGTGTAGAAGGACCTCAACATGTTGCCCAATGAGAAGATACATCACTTTCTCCATTTTAGCCGTGCAAAACAAATGTCTGTGGATGAATGGTTGTACCCAATCACATGTGATTCCAACAGAATTGCAAGTCACTCTATGATGCATGCCAACAGTAATGTTACTAACCTTTCCCTTTATACATGTGCAGTGCATTTTGCTAAATGACACCACATCAATAGGCTGGAAATGCACATTGTGACAAAAAAATCTAGCTATACAAGTCTTGTCCCTCATTGCTACTGCAGTTGCACATGCCAAATGACATGCAATGATGGTAGAGGATTTGTGTCAGCCAACAATTATAGCCCAATGCCAAGTTCACACTCCTGTCTGTGGCACCACATAAAGGGGGTGATTCTGACCGCGGCGGTCGCCGAAAGTCCGCCCGCCAGCCCAGCGGGAAACACCCTTCCCACGAGGAAGCCGGCTCAGAATGGAGCCGGCGGAGTGGGAAGGTGCGACGGGTGCAGTTGCACCCGTCGCTAATTTCAGTGTCTGCAAAGCAGACACTGAAATTCTTTGTGGGGCCCTCTTACGGGGGCCCCTGCAGTGCCCATGCCATTGGCATGGGAATTCTTTGTGGGGCCCCCAGGGGCCCCACGACACCCCATACCGCCATCCTGTTCCTGGCGGGCGAACCGCCAGGAACAGGATGGCGGTATGGGGTGTCAGAATCCCCATGGCGGCGCAGCAAGCTGCGCCGCCATGGCGGATTCCCATGGGCAGCGGAAAGTCGTCGGTACACCGCCGGCTTTCCGCTTCTGGCCGCGGCTGTACCGCCGCAGTCAGAATTCCCGGCGGAGCACCGCCAGCCTGTTGGCGGTGCTACCGCCAACCTCCGCCATGGCGGTGATTACCGCCAGGGTCAGAATGACCCCCAAAATGTAGCCCCATTGCAAATGTCCCATTCCACACACATTGGCATGCACATATATGTGAGGGCATACACAAATCATCCCATTAACACCGGTAGGTCATGCATGAAAACGGTCACTTTGGAGGTTGGAATATTCAGTGTACTCATTTTGTCAAAAGAGAAAGGGGCACACGCTAGTATGTAAGGCACAAGGAATGATGGCAAGAGGGATGGCACATAAATCCTGTCAATTGACATTCCCACTTACCAAGGGAAAGGCTTAGTCTGTAGATGCACTCAAAGAACAATGCATGCTCCGTCATATGTATGATGGCCATCCTCACATTACAGTCAGCAATGAGGCACTAGTACCTGTCACACACTAGAAACAAGTAGTCCCTGAGTGACAGATGCTAATATACTCATTTGACCAGACACATTGCTGAGGACAGTGATTCATCACTTCCTTAACTTTGGCCTGTAACACTGAGGCGTAGTGGTCTGTTGCATAGAATTTACACCCTGTACAAACATTACTTGATTGATCAACATACACATCCATGTTGTAGGAGGCTGGCCTGGTTTGTAGTGGGTACCAAAAGTGCTTACACCTTATACCAGGTCCAGTTATCCCTTATTAGTGAAATGTAGTCAATGTCTAGAAGCCAGACTGTCTAGGGGTAGCTGTAGCTGAGCAGCCAAGGCTGAACTAGGGGACATGCAAAGTTCTTGCAATACCACTGTAGTCATGTAGTCACACAGTACTCACACACAGGAAAGAAAATACTCAGTGTTACAAAAATAAAGGTACTTTATTTTGGTGACACAAATGCCAAAAGTACATTAGAGA
This sequence comes from Pleurodeles waltl, assembly GCF_031143425.1. Taxonomy (NCBI): domain Eukaryota; kingdom Metazoa; phylum Chordata; class Amphibia; order Caudata; family Salamandridae; genus Pleurodeles; species Pleurodeles waltl. Next base: position 607,469,911 of record NC_090438.1, read on the forward strand.
CTATGCTCCCTTAGGAGGTAAGTAATATACACAATATATACACTAGTATCAAAAAACAGGTAAGTAAACAGTCAGAAAACAGTGCAAATAGTGAAAATCACAATAGGTTGCAATGGGCCTAGGGGGAACACAAACCATATGCCAAAATAGTGGAATGCGAAATTTGGTTTCCCACCTAGGCAAGTGTAGTGTGTAGTGGGGAGCTAGGAGTGTAAAAAAACACCAAAGGTAAGTAATAGACCCCATCCCAGAGCCAGGAAAACAGGAGTTAATCACAGTAAGTTTCCTGAAACACACAAGAAGTCATGATAGAAGATTATGCAAGAACCAGAAGAGACTGCAAGACACCAATAATGGATTCCTGAATCTGAAGACCTGGGGAAGAAGGGGACCAAGTCCAAGAAGCACTGAAGAGTCCAGGGAGAACAGAAGCTCCTGCTAATCCGGATGAAGGTGCAATTAGAAGAACCACCAGCGAGAAGACAAAGCCAGTTACGTTTCAAAGAAGACGGATGTGGATTCCTGGTTGGTGCAGAAGATGTCCTACGCCGGATGAATGATTGCAATCTGGTTTGCATCTCTGGATTCCGCCAACAAGCCTTGACACACACAAAACTTGTGGTTGGCAGAAGATGGCGCTGCCCAGGACCAGGAGTGACCTGGTGGCCCCTATTTAAGAGAGTGAGACAGAGGGGGCTCTCAGCAACTCAGAGAGCCCTCAGAAGACCAGGCAGCACACACAGGAGTCCCACAGCATGGGGAAAAAGATTGTGGAAATAGAGGCCCATGCAGTACAACACAAAGTGATCCCACGCAGCTGGAGAACCGCTCAGGCAGCTGTTTGTCGCAGGATAGAGTGCTGGGGGCCTAAGCTATGCTGTGCATGAAAAACTTTGTGGAAGGTCGCACACAAGTCTTGGCAACTGCAAATCACATGGTGCAGCACGGGGTACTGTCTTGCATGGGGATGCAAGCTCTTACCTCCACCTAAGTTGGACAGCTGGACATTGGGACTGTTGGGGTCACTTTAGTCCACCATCTGTGTTGCTGGATCCAGGCTCGTCATCTTGAGAGGGGACCCACACCACCAGTTGTCGCTGCAGAAAGGTGCCTTCTGAAGCAGGGAATTGACTCCATCGCTCCACTGGAGATTCATTCGGTTCTTCTGGTGCAGGCTGAAGACAGGCAGTCCTCAGAGGATGCACAACCTGGAGCTGAAGTTATAAGGTTGCAGAAATCGTCTTGGCTTCTTTGTTGCAGTTTGTAGAGTTCCTGGAGAGTTCAGTGGCTGTTCCGTTGATAGAAGATGAAGTAAAGGATGCAGAGGAGTCCTGCTGGAGTCTTGCAATCTGAATCTGAAGAAACACCCAGAGGAGAGACCCTAAATAGCCCTGAGAGGGGGACTGCTCACCATCTGTGCCCTTCAAAGCATTTCCAGAGGCTCTTGGAGGCTACCCCTCCCATGCCAAGGAAATGCTTTTTTCTGACTTCCTGGGCTTGAGTTGCTCAAGCTGCAGGAGGGCAGAAACCTGTCTGTGAGGTGATAGTAGCTGGGGCATGTTAGACAGTTGTTAGACACCTTACATGGCCATATTTGGGGTTACCATTGTGAAGCTGGACATACGTATTGACCTATGTCCAGTGCACGCATAAAATGGCGTCCCCGCACTCACGAAGTCCGTAAAAATGGTCCTGGACAACATGGGGGCACCTCTGCTAGTGCAGGGGTGCCTTCACACACAGGTACTTTGCACCCAGCCTTCTGGGTTGGAAGGTCTGACATATAGGTGACTTGTAAGTGACCTGGTATAGTGAAAATGGCTGTGAAAGGGTGCATGCACCATTTCACGCAGGCTACAATGGAAGTCCTGCAGAAGCCTTTGCATTGGCTCCCTATGGGTGGCAAAAGTAATGCTGCAGACCATAGGCATCCCCTGGAACCTCAATGCCCTGGGTACCCAAGTACCATATACTAGGGACTTATAAGGGGGCTCCAGAATGCCAATTTGGGATGAAATACTGGGTTACCAGTATGTGGTGACAAACTTGGGAACAGAGAGAGCATAAGCACTGGGGTCCTGGTTAGTAGGACTCCAGTGGCACAGTCAAGCATACTGACAAAAACAGTGAAACATACTGACAAGTAGGCCACAAACCATAAGCACTGGGGTCCTGACTAACAGGATCCCAGTGACACAGTCAAACACACTGACAAACAGGCCAAAAATGAGGGTAACCATGCTAAAAAAGAGGCTACTTTCTCACACATGTGTTGTCCCTGGAGACCAAATAGCTTTTGGATTGTTGTGTCCCAGGTCCCTGGGCCAATTCCCAAGGCACATCTACACAAACAGTTACTCATCTACTGTGTCACACATGGCTCATCCTTAATCATCAGGGGGAGTTGTCAGAACCTAACATGTCAACTTGGCAATGTGACAGGCAGGTATATGCCCTGTACTTACCCCCTGGTGGCTGCTGTGATCCTCTCAAATGCCCATCAAGGTCTGGGTATGCCACCTCCAGAATGCGGGTCATCGGGGGTAATGGTCTGACATGCACCCCACCCACATTGTGAGGACAGCCCCAGCTGGACTTCTGCGATCTTCCCGGCCCAGGATCTCAGATCCTTGCACCTCTTGCGACAGTGGGCGCTCTACCGGACCCCGAATGTCCGCATGTTCCAATGGCTCTCCATATCTCCTTCTTCAGATGGGCCTTAACCTGCCTGGATGCAAGAGACAAATCAAGAAATTACAATCACAAGTTTTCACATAAATGGTTGAGTCACACATGTCAGAAACACTGAGCTAGAAATCTTTAATTTGTTAAAATACCACAAGTGTAAAGCACATGAGGCAATAAGTACAGGACATGACAATTGACATTCCTATCCATTTGCAGACTAGCCTGCCCAGGGCCTTTAATAACTAAACAAGCCAACTGACAACAGAGAGCCCATGCTCCAGCAACATGTGATGTGATGTGAGCCACAATGAAAAACTACACACATATGTGGCTTTCCGGATGGTAAACTCCTTAGGCCTCAATGGACCAACACATTCATACTCTGCAAGATTAACTCACTGCATACCGTCCCTACAGGCAATGTCCATATTACAAACTTCACCATTACACTTGAGTGACAATGAATGGGCTGGCATGGAGGGTCCTTGTGCATGTGTGGACATGTGGCCTACCAAATGCAGATTCATGCCACTTCAGGGGGTGGGTTCTGTGGTATAAACCTGTACCACAGAACAATTCTTTAGATATATGTGTCTATCCTACAGAGATGAAATCCAGTATACAAAAGTATGCAGTGTATGATTTCTGCTATGTGTCCAATGTACTGACTCACATATTGTGGCCTCCCAGGAATCAACACACTGTCTGGACTGTGGGATTGTCATTAGTACAGTAAGCCTAAACAGGGCAAATATGACTTCTGTGAGGGTGACAACAGAGCTGTGGGAGTAAGGCTCCTGTCATGAGTCAAAGACACAGATTGACAGTGATGCAAAATGCACATGGGACTACTCTGACATGTACCTCAGCACTTCCTAATCTAGTCAATGGACTGAGACATTCAGGGCAAGTTTTGCCACTAGAGTGTTGTATTGTCCACATGCTAGGACTCCTAGTGTACAGGGAGTGGGCACAGTACCACAGTTGCATAGTCACAGTGGCTTAACCTCAGCCTGGAGTTGGCCCCATTCTGGGAGATACAACTGACAGGCCCTGGTGTTTGCAGGCTGAGCATTCTGAACCTACATGACACACATTTCCATCACTACCATGCATGATAGTACACCATGTGGTCATCAGCAATTTGGCATGTGGTTTGTGTGGCAACCTGAAGGGCAGAGTGACTCAGGATGTTAATTCCAGACAACAGTTTGCCAAGGCCAGATGTGGGTTGAAAGAACTTGGGTAATATACACATTGCTTACAAGATCCTCAAATGATTCATACAAGATGCATACACAGCTTGTGCTGCCATGCACATACATGTTGTCCAACATTTACAAAAATCATGAAGAAAGAGATGTCATTCGATGGCACTAAAGTCTCCATACCTAGTTATGTACATCCAACACAAGGAGGGTCTAGGACCTCAAAAACCTCACTCAACATAATGTGACTGAACTTAACATATAGTACTGGCCACCAATATCTGCACAATGTATATAACATTGGTACCACACGGATTGCAACAGCAGGCACACAGAAGTCTTACTGGCACACAGGGGTACATTGTAGCCTGGGAAAGGGAAAGTATGGTGTCAAATAGAATCAAGTGTACCTATGAGATTCTGACCTGCTCCTCTGGTGAGCCATACAGCTGTTCATACAGGGATAGGACCTCATCAACAAGCCTCTCTAGCTCCTGTAGAAAGAAGGCAGGGGCCCTATCACCTGCTGGACATGGCATGACATGGCATGATTGCTCCCAGAGGTGGTATATAGCAGCTCAGGTAATAGAGGTGTTGCTGGCAGAAGTGTCAGGAGTCAAATGAGGGAATGTGCAGAACATGGTCGTACTCCGGGCAGACACAGGCTGGGGTCTGCCACAGGCAGCAACTTTAGCCTATGGCTGTGTCTGCTGCAGTTGGAATCGCCTACTGCCCTGATGACACCAATCTGTGTCATCAGCCTGAAATGCTGTATTTGGCTTTGTAAACTGTGTCAAACCTACAAAATATGTGTTTCGGCTTCATAAACATTCTCATTCTGTCTTGTAATGTAGTTCCTTCTACACAACACCCAGCGTAGTGTGTTTCTGGGCACATATAGCATATTACAGTGGTGCATGGCCCACCACTGCTGATATTTTTTTGTCGGTCAGAATATACAGCACATTTTGAAGGGCAACTGTATCGCACATATTTGCGTTTTGTCCAAATCCATGTTGTGGACATGTGATGACAACCATGTGGGGTCACATGTGTAGTTGCCAACTGCGATGTGTACTGGGTGTCATGTCGATCCAATCGCATATGCTTTGTCACATGACATTATTGGCATACATCATGTATGCTGCTGTTGCCACACTTACTAATGTTACAACTCATGTTGTCACAAATAGGTGCTCCGGGAGACAGAGGATGCGACAACCTCCTGTCTACTGTCCAGACCTTCAAACGATGGAGAAACAGCATATAATTATGTTCTCTTTCATGGATAGGCAAACAATAGTCAACATATGTTGTCAGTTGGAGCCAGATCTAATGCCAGCTATTAGTTATCCAACCTACAAAACACCCATTTCATAAGTTATGTCAGTATTGAACTTCCTAGCCACAGTGTCCTTCCAACATACAGTGGCCCTATCTGCTCACATGTCCCAACCTGTATTTAGTCTGGTGTCCTCTCAGCAATGTTGAAACACAATGATAGCTACATCAGGTTCCGCCAACGTGAGGATTTAGCCAATGTGAAGGCTGACTTTTATTGTTTTGCCAGACTCCCACATGCAGTGATGACAAATTGTGGCACACATGTTGGCTTGGTGCCACCGCAGGCCACTGAACAAGTCTATCTCAACAGAAAGAACTTCCATTCCATCGAGGCACAAGTCAGTTTGGCAGAGCTCTACATCTCACATGTGTGTGCCCTTTATCCAGGATCAGCACATGATTCCTTCACACTGCAGAACAGCACCATACCCCAGCTTATGTCACAACTGCACCCAGGAAGGGTCTGGCTGGTTGGTAAGCCACTATCTGCTATATATACACAGGAGGGCCCCTGAAAAATGATGCAGTTTAGGCAGCAACCAGGGGAAAAGCAGAACAAGATTAAAGAACACTGCCAAAGGAAACTAACTAAAAAGAAAGAAACATAAATTCACAATGTATTGAATAGACATTTACTCATTGGAGCATGATAAATACCCATGAGGCATCATTGGACAAGAAAAATAACGATTTTTTATTTACTTGTATCACAATCCAATAAATATGAGAAATTCGTAAAAACACCTCGTTATCTGATATACCCACAATATTACAACCCACAAATAAGTCAACCAGCTCATGCAATTTTCAATAAATAGGGCCACAGACAACAACATTGAAAAGTTTGCTCAACATAACAAAATACATTCAGTCTCTACATACTACTCACCGTTTTCATTCAAAACAAATCACCCACAAGATAAAAACAAAAACAGGACAGGAGGAAACTCAAGATCACCAAATTGACAAAAATCTCACAAACAAAGCTATCTAAGTTGATTAATAAATCGTGATATTCATAACAGAAATACAAATCACTGTTCATAACCCAATGTATATTAATTCATCGTTCCGCTGATGATAGTCTATTGATACAGTTTAACATGGGTAATAATACACATGGTGATCCTTTTATCGCTACAAAGTGCTGACGTGTGTTTTGGTGGAGCCGCACAGAGGGAATCACCTTCTTCAGGATGCAGAGATGTCAAGCGGGGATGCATTCAATGAGGCTGTACTCCAAAGCCAGTCTAATACACAAAGAAAACAAAACCAACTGTCAGGAAGACTATTGTCAGCGTTGTTAAGTTCTTCCAACAGCAAAAACGATTCCCCTTTTCCTTGTACCCACGTTGGTTGCAGCGGAGTCTTCACTCCCTGTGGCTCTTGCAGAGGTTGTTCTTAGAACTAACTTCTTCAGGCTTAACTGCCACTCAAGATGGTGGCCGCAAATCCTTGTGAGGTCAGCGCTCTAGTGTTCCTTCCTTAGTCTCGTGCTGAAGCTTCCCTCCAGCTGTTTCTCTCTGGGAGCCCTGCACTTCAACTGTCATCCTGAGGAGAATGAGCAGTGTTCCTGAGGCGACTCGTTTCATAGAGAATTCTTACAGTTTTTAGTAATTAATTATTTTTCTTGTTACGGTGTGCACACCAGCTACTTTTCCCTTTTGAAGAAGCTGAACTTTTTCCTTCTTCCAACAACTGGGTATCGGCTTGCTGAGGAGAATTTGTTTTGGCTTAACAGAACTTCAAGCAACTGCAGTAAGGAATCCTTTTGTATGATTTCCAGACTTGCCAATATATATATGTACATATATATTCAAGAACTCTGTGCTTTGCAGACTTGTCAGTCTTAGAGACAAACCTCAGTGCTCAGACTAATTCCTAGAGACTGTTATTGATAAAACTGAACCTTGAGAAGGAGTTTTCGTTTCCTGTAAAAGACATTAGTAGTTTGTATATTTGTGAACTTTTGAACTGTTCTCCAGAGAACCTTGGAAACTTCTGACTCCTGGAGAAAAGAAGATATTAAGTTAACATTGTTCTTTTAGAGAGAGGCTAGTCCCTCAAAAGATCCAGGTTAGGAGAACAATATAATTGGGTGAATGTAAATGGCTGAACAGTTGAATGCACAATAGGAATGTACTTATCTATGCTCTTATCACCCGACTGCTGGTCCTTCTTTTAAAGAAATCCCAATAAGAAGAAGGATGCAGGTTTTCAGAGACACACAATGAATATCCTATCTTCAAGTGGGAAACACAGGCTGGAACTGGATCGGGAGGTGGTCTCTCTTTTTCTATTTCCATTCCCTTTCCCCCTAGCGGATGCAGGGTTCAGATAATCAGTTAAGGTCTAAGCACGCATCTGTTGGAGGGAGTTGGGGAAAAGGAATCTGCTCCTGTGGATTTGATTTAATGGGTAATTTTCTGACACCAACACACATAGATAATAAAACCCAAACACATTGAATTAATATGCCTTTATATTCTCCAATGAGAGCCAAGTTCCTAATAAAGAGTAACCAAACACAAATCCCCAGCACTAAGGGGAAAAAGGTAGAAAGACCATCACCGTGTGTACCAAACTAATAAAAGTGAGTAGTAAAAAAGCCAAATTCTAACTCCCTAATTTATACTTCCTTTACGCCACATTACCCTCATTTATTGATGCAAAAACGGCACAAACGTACAAAAAACAATTGTATTTTGTAAGTTTGCGCCGCTTTTGTGTCATAAAATGAAAGTAATACAGCGCAAAAAAAATCAGGGCCTAAGAATCCACACCCTGGTCCTTCACCTTCCAATACCATTTACCTGACCAGGTAGATGCCACTAAGGTTACTCAAGCAAAATAGTTCACAGAGACATCACAACTACCCTGTGACTTTAAAGGAGAGACATAGACATACAGTAGTCCCAAAGAAAAGAGAGAACCCCTGAATCATGTCCCAAGGTCCCAAGCTCAGTCCCAAACAACCTACTCCATGCATGTCATGGAGCAACAACCCGTCCTGATTGTGTGTGTGCAATGTCCGGTGCTACAATCATGAAGTGAGTTACTCATTGTTGTACTTATGTCACATTTTTTAACAGGAGACTCTGCATTTCCAAACCATCCTTGGTTGTTGATGTAGCTGAGAAATCCAACTACACCAGGGTAAATCCACTTCAATGAGAACGTTACAGCCAGTCGAGCAGGCTATTGGGCTCCTGAAGGCCAAATTTAGGTGACTGGACAGGACTGATGGAGCCCTCCTCTACTCATGCAGGAAAGTGTGTCAGATCACTGCGGCATGCTGCACCCTCCACAAAATTGCCCTGCGGAGGAATATCCCATACATCCCAGAGGATGGGGCCTGCAGAGCAACAGAGAGAGACTCCTGGAATGCCAAGTGAGGATGACAGTGGTGAAGAGGAAGGAGCTGACCTGCAAGAAGATCTTATTAACAGCTACTTTTCATGAGTGTATGTCATGTGATGTAATGACTGTGATTGAACCATGAACTGTAGTTGTGAGAATGAGAATGTGTGTAGTTGAGCATTTTGGAAACAGCTACGGAGCTAATACTCTGCAAAAAAAGCCAAAGGCTGCTTGATAAGATAGCTTTGGACACATCTCCACCTTGATAATGTTGCTTAGTTTGTGTCCATTTCCTTGCAACGCACTTTGTTTTCCTGTTGCTCATTATGTGACTTGTGTCATAGGTATGATTTCAAGCTAATACTCCTTGTTTTGTTTTTTGTACAGGTACCATGACATCTTCATAAGGGCATTTCAGAGCTGTGACATTGGCAGGCATTTGATGCTGTTCCAACATACAAAGAGGACATGGATTGATCCAGCTAATGTAGGTTTGGATGTCTGAGACCTGTACCAAGACAGTTTGCACATTGTTTGGATGGGGGTACAGATGTGCCCATTGCACTTGTTTTGTGTGTTGTGGTGGGCTTCCTGCATCATGTGTGTCATCACGTGCTCAGAAAATATGTAGTCCTAGCTTTTGACCAAGTCATGTTTCCTTCACACTGGCTAAACACTCTTCTTGTATGACCTGTACATAGCTGGAGATGTGTTTCATCATTGCAGGCCACAGAACATGTGCCACAACACTGACACAGGTTTGTGTCATACCACCAGATGCATGGGAATTGGAGTATGATGTCCCTGTGATCGGGGATTGTTGTACTACCATCTTCCTGTATCTTCAACTATGTGATTATGGATTATTTTGGTGTGGTATGTAATAAGGCTCAAACTGCTGACATCAACCACTAATGTTTGCCTATTCTACAGGACAATGTCTGACAAATCCCTTCCTTCCGTGGTCTGGGGGTCTGTATCTGTAAACATATTAGTTTACTCAGTGTGAGTCACTCATTCTTGATTCCAATAGTCCAGACATATTGACAGTCTATGTGCTGAACACTGTAATAAACGTTTTGGTTTGACTATATACTTGTACTAATGGGTTGTAATCCTAAGCCAGACACTGTGTACCTGTAACATTTCCCTGCTTGTACAAGTAGCTTTTTATATTCATCGTATGGCTCACATGGTCCTACATCTATACAAGGCTAAATGAGAAATGTAAGCAAGGAGACAATGAGTTTGTGATGGGTGAATTTATTACAATGCTAATACAGAAAATACATTTTTGACAGACAGAAACACACATGTAATGTGAAGGGACCAGTCATGGTGAATTAAAGCCTTGGAGTAGATGCCACACCACTGGGAGTCCAAAGTCTAGAGTACTCCTCCCGTTAGAACTGGTAGGTGGTTCGGGATCAATCAGCGTGAATGTGTGGCACACAAAGGAGGTCCTTTAGGAAGAGGTCACTTGCTGGCTATTGTGGGTGTCCTGCCATCCGCACCTCCTGGATTCTTTGCTGGATGTCCCCGCTTGCATGGAAGTGGATCTGCTGCTACAGAGGAGGGGGTGTCTCGGGTGGTTCTTCATCTGGTGGGGCCTCCCATTCAGTGGCTGGCAGCGATGTTGATATGCCAGCTACTGATGAGCCAAAAGAAGGGGTAGACTATTTTTGTAAATCCATGCTCAGGGTGGTAAGTATGTCCCTCAGCACCCCTGTTAGGGAGGCCATGTTTTCATCATTGGCCTCCATCAGTTTCCTCATGTCTGTGTACATGTCCCTCTGAAGCTGCTTGATTTCCTGGAGTTCAGTCAAAACATGCCCCATCACTGCTCATAGAACCCCAAGACGTGGCTAATAGTGTCCTGGCCAAGAGCAGCCCTAGTGGTCTCACCCCAGTGGCCCACATCATTCCTCCAATGCACCCTACCACCATGGACCTGTGCCCTTGCCCAGCGTGCCCTCTCCATCTTGTTCCTGGACCCTCATTGTCGGAAGTGTTGCACTGCAACTCAGAATCTAGGACTGGGGGCACAAGATGGTAGACACTGTGCGAAGTATACAGGTTGGGGGGGTGTGAATGTTTGTCTGTGATGTTAAGGCAACCGGACTGGGAGGTGAAGTTGTGGCCACAGTGAGACTCACTGTTTCCATTTGACCAGATATCTCTGATGGGTCAGAACCATCCTCCACCTCCAGATGTCTAGGAGTGTCTTCTTCACTGAGAGCTTTATCCAGGGCAACATTGGCAGTCTGTTCCGCAGCCTCTGTGTGCCCAGCTGCAGCTCCACCTGTTGATGTAAAACGTACAATGTTACTGGTTGTATTGTGACATCTACCTCCAACGGTTTAGAGTTACAGTAAGCAGAGAGCTTGTACAAAGTTATGTTGCAGTTAATCATATTGTGCCAAGTAACCATGGCATTGGGTGTATTGACATGACACCTGAGAAGCTTGCCAATTCATTTTGACTAAAGCAGCTGCTGAAATGTGCAGATCATTTGCACTTAGGAGGATGACCTGAAAATGACATCTTGCCACCAGGGCAGGCAAAATAGTTAGCTCATTTGGAGGCCTAGTTAAGTGTGACTGGAGTCATCATGTGCACAGTGCATTGTGAATGTGTCTGCTGCCAAAACCAATCTGGTGAGGCATCTTGAGCCCTTATGAATACTTGTTATTCACACAGTGTAAGGTGTCATTCCTGTCCTCAAATATTTCATATTGGGTTAGCAAGTCAAGATGGAGCTATCTTGACAGATACATCTCTGATTTGGGCATGATATGTGCTTGATCACTCCCAGCACACGTCATTTGAAAGTTGACAAACAAGAATATTTGGACAAGTGGCCACTGTGCTGGTGGTTGGAGTAAGAGTAACTGGACCTTTTAGGCTTTGCAGTCAGGTCACTCACTTTACTTTCCAACAATTAGCAAATAGTATCCTCCCAGGTGAGTACACTTCAATTGAGAGTCACGAAACAGGGGTCTTTGGACTAGTGATCACTGGTCTGATGTTTGTAGTAACTGAAACTGCCTGCTGGCAGTTGCAGTCAGATCAGTCCCTCGACTTCACACACTCACAACAAATAGTGTTCTCCAAGGTGAGTAAACACCAATTGGGAGTTGGCAAGCAGGGGTATTTAGAAAAGTGTACCCTGGTCTGATGTTTGGAGTTCGAGACACACGGCCTCCTGGGAGCTGCAGTCATGTCACTCTCTCTACTACAAGCACTATACATATGTTATCCTCCCAGGGGAGTACACTGCAATTGAGAGTTGAGGAACAGGGGTATTTGGACAAGTGAACATGGGTCTGGTGTTTGGAGTTAGAGAAACAGTGCCTCCTGGGCGGTGCAGTCAGGTAACTCTCTCTACCACAAACACTATGAGCATGCAAGACATGGCATTTTTGTGACAGTTTTTGTGTTGTAACGTACCAGACTCCACTCCACACAAAGCCCTCAGAATGCAGAATGGCCAAGACATTCTCCTTCCAGGGAAAGAGTATTAATGGGGCACTGGGATGGCCACTGCCAGTCTTCTTTGCCTGAAGCTGCTGCCTGGAGATCATGGAATGGAACTTGTCCCTGCAGTTGTTCCACCTCTTCCTGATGTCCTCCTTGGTGTGCAGGGTGGTTCCTACAGCACTCACTCTGTCAACTATCCTGTCCCACTTTTCCATTTTACTACTGAGAGGAGTATTCTGGACTTGTGCTACAAACAATTGTGGCTCTACTCTTTTCATTTCATCCTCCACCATGATTCTTAACTCATCTTTTGAAAAAAGTGTATTTTTAGAACATGGCATGGTGGAGAAAAAAACAGGTGACAGTGACTTACTAAACAGGGGAAATGAAAAAGGGTGTGAATGGACAAAATTGTGTGCAGGGTGTTCTATGGGATTTTGAAAAAAATAGGAGACATGGGAACATGGTGGTCAGTGTCCTTTGTCATGCAGTGGAAATGCAAAGGACTGTGGTCTGCTAAGGGCTGTGTTTTAGAGTGTCCTTGCAGGTGCGCCCACTGTGGCAATGTGTGTAATTTGTGTTGTTTTCAAATTCATCCAATGTGCAGTTGTCTGTTACTTTGCTGAACGCAAACTGCCGTGATTCGGACCACCATTGGTTGACTGCCATGAAGGGACCGCCACGGCAATTGTGTGCTTTTAATATACTTAGTGGTTGGTAGTTATGCTGATGGCACTGGTGGTCCGACCGCCAATTTCTAGGCCGCCGCTCTGCTGGCAGTCTGCCATTTTTGCTTCACAGTCAGCAGTCCTGAGTGTTTAACTCATAATAGGGAGGTCCGAAAGACCGCCAACATGGCAGTCTGGCAGTACGACCACCAAACTTGCAATGAGACTCTTAGTAATTTCTTAAAACTCAGTACCAACCACTCCATCCAGCCCTGACAGCAAGCTAATGTATAAAGTTGTCATGCAGCATCTTTAGACATTTTAAGTGAAAACAAACACATGGTTGCAATAATTGGCACACTTTTGTCTAACAAAGACTCACAAACTCCGTCACATTGCTGACGATACGACCTTGTGCTCCCAGAGAAAGCAATTGTTTTCCAGATGAGCGTTAATAGGTACGTCAATTAAATGGGTTTATGCTAATGAGAAGTAATAACAGGATGCTATTTTCATTAATTGTGACCACTTCAAGCACAATCTGTGTGCAGTAAACAGCCAAAATCATCCTGTGAGGCCATCTTTGATATAACCCACAACTTGAGAGATGAACGCAGTTATAATATGGCAGCATGATATCAATATTACCACCTGAAACCACTCTGTTAAAGTGGTACATTAGTGCAAGTGAGCTTTTCTAGAGTAGTCTTGTATTTTCCAATGACGTGGTTATTCTAACAAAACTACCTAGTGCTCTCAAGTAATTGCTATTATTGTTTGAAGCTTTCTGCATTTAAAATCCACTAAATATTAACTCATTAAAAACATGACTGTGGGTAGATGTAAGACAAAGTTATGGTTTTGTGCCATTAGTAGGCAACACACACAATGTTCCGCCTGCTTATTTGTTAAGAGAACAATATTAGCAGCCGCCATCTACAGGCCCCAGCAACTGACCCCTGCATTGTCTATCATTCCTCATCTCAGCAACATTCTGCCCTCAGGCCCCCAACATTCTTTGTTCTATCTCACATTCCGCTCAGGCAACCATCCAATATTCTCCATCCATATCAAAGTTTGCAGCTGGACAATTTGTGGTTATTTTAAAATGGGCCGCATCAAGAAAACGAGTTTAGTTCAATTCAATATGGTTGTAGTGTTGTTCCATCGAAAAATGGTCTCTCTTTAGTTCCAGCTGCACCAAAGGCCTACATTGCTAGAACAATAACCAAGATAGCGTTTGACTCCATCATGAATGCCTAGGCCTTCCACAATTTAGGAAAGAGCACAAGAAGCACCTTTTGAAAGAACACTACATCATAAACAGCAACAGTCCACCTCTGCTCTCTGCATCCAGCTACCCATCCAATTACTTGTTCACTGTAGTTATGATTTTGACCAGGTAAAGCTCCGCTTAAACTAGGCATGTGTCATGCAAGTATCCCACACATAAATACATAAATACAATGCAGGCATTTTGCTTAAAATAAGGATTTGAGGCTGTGCAAAACATATTCTTAAAATTGTAATCGAGGTGCCAGACGGCACTAACAATGCAATTGTCATTCTCTAATCTCTCTGACCCATTGGTTCGATTCCCTCTAAAGCCTTCTAGAGATGCTCTTCAATGTGAAACAGCAGACCAGATCTGCCGTCCTCATTTCGTAACTAGAGTTTAAAGAGACTTAAGGAATCAAATCGTAACTGAATATGATCTCTGTGCAAAAAACAAAGTTTTGATAACCATGACACGACTTAATAAACTGACACTAATGGACTCTCAGGCAAGTCATTGGCCTATGCGAAATCTAACGCTCTTCCCTGTGGTTTGGAACCGGCCGACGACACATGCATACAAGTGGTACTGTACTGCGGGTCCTATATTGGTTCAGACGTTAATGGGAAATGTCCTCTATCTCACTTCCACTGCATCAATTGTAATCAAGGTTTGAATATTTTTAATAGAGAACTTTATATTTTTGGATATAGTCTCTTTTGGCTTCATTACACAAGATTATGCAATTCTGATCACAAGTACATGCATAAATACATACTGATATTGTTTCAACCATTATTAATTGCTTATCAATATATGTTACCTTTATGCTAGCTTTAGAAACGTGCATCATGAGTCTTTAGTGTGATATTTTGTATGATTGTTCTATTTGCTGCATGCGTACTAAACATGCCGGCTGGGTTTTCCTGCAACACAGTCAGTGATTTTTTTAAAAACATGATGGATATTAGTACTATAGTGAAGTGATGAGTCTGGTATAACATTATTTTTTCAGTGCCTATTTACATCACTTTCTTCAGGCAAGATGCAGTGGCATTTTCTCTGTGGAACCACAAGCTGATATTCCAGTCAATATAGAGAGAGACTTCCACCAGTTTCACAGCTGTAAATCCAACAATCTCTGACAACTGTCCATCCAAGTAAGGGTAGACTGAGTGGTGTTCTTGGTAATTTTGCTACAATCTTATTTACAACACAATGGCTTTATCCAATTGAGGTGTCTATGCTGCAGGATGTGTGAAAGGTAAAATTCAATCAATCAATTCCTGGGTTTTCCACCCCCATTCAATATCTCTTTTAATTCCTATCTGCACTCTCGGTATGGATCTTTATCTGACAGTGGCTACAGGAACTACAATGCTACAATAACAATCAATTATTTAGTACATTAGGGGCCAGATGTAGCAACTTGTCAATTTGCGACTTGCAAATTGCGAGTCCCTGCGACTCGCAATTTGCAAGTCGCAAATTGCTATGCAGTACGGTGTCTCAGACACCGACTGCGACTCGCAATGGGGTCGCAATGACCCACCTCATCAATATTCATGAGGTGGGTCGCAAATTGCGGCCCCATTGCGAGTATAGGCACTCGCTAACATGAAGGCCTGCTGACGTCAGCAGACCTCCATGTTCGTGACTGCTTTTTAACTAAAGCAGTTTTTTTTTTTTAAGTGTAGCCCGTTTTCCTTAAAGGAAAACGAGCTGCACTTAAAAAAAAAACCGAAACCTTTAGTTTCGGTATTTTTTCAGGGCAGGGAGTGGTCCCTTAGACCACTCCCTGCCCTGAAAAAATATTTTTGGGTCCATTCACAAAGTGGAAGGGGTCCCATGGGGACCCCTTCCAATTTGCGAGTGGGTTACCATCCACTTGAAGTGGATGGTAACTGCGACTCCATTTGCGACCGCGTACACGGTCGCAAATGGAATTGCACCCCACTGCGAGTCGCAAATAGGAAGGGAACACCCCTTCCTATTTGCGAGTCGGAAATGCATTTTGCGAGTCGGAGCCGACTCGCAAAATGCATTTCTGAATAGCAAAGTGGCTTTTGCGCCTCGCAAACGGCGATTTTCGCCGTTTGCGAGGCGCAAACACTTTGCTACATCTGGCCCTAGGTCCCTTAGAGTCACATAAAGAAACTTTTAGGAGTTCTGAAATATTTACTTTAAAGAATTTAGTATTGTTTATTAATCAATAATATAAAGTTACAAAAACACACATGAAGAGTGTCCCAAATCCGTCCCTACTCTTTTCGTCTCTGTCCCAAAAAATGTAGCACGTCTGTATAACACTGTCTCCTAGGGCCTAATTGTGAGTTTGGTGGTCCATGGACCGTCAAACTCGCAGTGGTGGTTGGACTGCTGCAATCCTGGTGGTCCAACCACTGGATTACATTCCTGGCAGTCAGACCGCTAGGAGATCGCCACCTCTGCCAGGATCAGGGATCCGACAGGCTGGCAGTGGTCAAAGCTGTGGTAAGCCACGGCAGAGCCGAGTTCAGCACTGACGAGCTGATCATGATTTTGCTTTCCCCCAGCCTTTTCATGGCGGGGAGTCCGCCATGCAGTGTCTTCTTCAAACTGGGTGTGTCTAGCATGTGGTTTTAAATCATAAAATGTCTCCCTTTATTGTCTTATTATTCCCAGATTAAATGTTCCCCAAATCTTGGAAAACTCAAAACACCGTCTTTTTCTTTAAAACAACTCCATTCTCAAAGCCAAGGACATGTATGTAATCCTCTCTCTACCATCATGTGGTACCTGTTGTTCATTCTGGAGGTTTCTCTACTCCTTCTCTAGCTGGAATTACCACATCCCCTCTTATTATTGCTTTTAATATTTTCATTAATATCAGAACTCAAGTTATTTAAAACATTCAGAAACAGACTATCTCCTTTGCAAACTTCTACCAAACACAGCGCAAACCTTCATCAACCGACCAGTAACAGCGCACCACATTACTACATCACAACTTACTCCCTGCAGCAGCTGCCCCTCCTTTGCAAAATTCTTTCCATTCTCAACAGAAAACCACTATTATACACAAAGTGTACGAGATCTTTGTGTGCTTCTCCTAATGAAATCAGAGGATAGTTCCTCAACCTGTCAGAGCAAGTTCCTTTTAAAAGGAATCTACCAAAGTTTTGAAACCCCAATTCCTCGAAGTGAGGTCTCGACCTGCGGGAAATCACCCTATTAGGGATGAGTCACCTTTGCACATCAGGTTCCCCAACTACTAATACCTGGTAGTACATTCACACAAAAGACATTAATTCCCTAGGTTTGTGCAATAGACGATGTCTCACGAATTACAATTTACCCTAGTAGAGAAAACAATTCCATTATCTTATCCCGAGATTTTATACTACTCCTTAATACGATAACCTTTTCTCATACTATTGAAGCAACAGCCTAACCAATACTTACATTCCCCGAAAGTCTTCTTTGGTTCAGCAGCTGCCACTTGTGACCACCATTGACCACTCCTTATTCGCTCGCTGAAGCCTGGCTTCAAGCATTACTTCCTGTTCTAGCTCTCTCTCACTCAGCCATCTTTTACTGTGTTGCAGCTTAATTTTTCCTTTCTAGCACTCAGCTATCCTCTGCTACTGGAATTACTGGTGGGTTTTCCGCCCCTTTTCAATATCGCTATCAACTTCTACCTGGACTCTCGGTATGGACCTTTATCTGGGAGTGGATACAGGAATTACAATGCTGCAACAACAATCAATTATTCAATACACTAGGTCCCTTAGAGTGAAATAAAGAAACTTTTAGTAGTTCTGAAATATTTATTTTAAAGAACTTAGTATTATTTATTAATCAATAATATCAAGTTACAGAAACACATATGAAGAGTGTCCCGAATCAATCACAACACTAGTCGTCTCCGTCCCACAAAATGTAGCACGTCTTTATAACACTGTCACTTATTCTGAGCAAGTTGGGAAAGAACATTCAATCTGTTACATTACACAAGATTCTAACTGTTATCTGTCTTATGTGCTTACAGTTATCATACTATACTGAAACAATTTATCAGCTCGCTCTAGGGCCTAGTACAATCTCTGCAGCAGCATGAATAACTCTGTTGTATCTAATAGCTCTGTAGATGCACAGTCCTCACTACGTTCTCTACAATCAATTCTATTTCGCTAAGCTAATGTAGTCAACTTAGTATGGTCTTTCTCTAAAAAATATCAACCTCTGTGTAATTCATATTGCTTTCTAGTCACCTGTAGCTCTCAACTGCAACAACAGTAGCGGGTAAGGAACAGTGGATTGAAGGGCACAGTGGTTGTCTCTCAGTCTCTCTCCAACAGTCTCTCTAGAAGATCTGCCCCCTTCTCTTTCCCTAGGACATCTATTTATAATTAAATCGATTGATACAGTTGTTTTACAATGTTGTAATGTTGTAATTTTCTGGAGATGTTGCAACAGTAGACATTGCATTGTCTTGTTAGATGGGAAGGATCAGATACAGTTGCTTCCTTTCTCATATGCCTCTATTTCTGTAAGAGCAATTTTTGCATACATAAGTATAACTCCTACGTTGTTCACATCATTCATGTAATGTTAATGTTTCCATTTTTAGAGCAATGCTACTTTCTAAATACATGCCAGTTCACTCCAAAGCAGTTTAGTGAATGAGGTGAATAAGGGTATAAACAATGCTGGTTCTATTGTCTCAAAGAAACTTGTCATTTCACAAGTCAAGAATGAGTTATAGAAAAAACATTTAAAACAAACTATGCCAGACTAGCAAGTTTTGCAAGTCATGCAGCAAGGATTAAGCAAAGTTCAGAGCATGCTTTTAAACGTTTAGAAAACAACAGTTTTTGGCGTAGCAGTTCATTCTCATGTTACTGATTACTATGATTCTTTATTTTCTATTTTTTTTCTACTAGGCCCTTATCAATCCTCCCTGTGACAAACCTACTTCAATAATCACAGCAATGGGTGCTACTTCTGAATATCCTGAATGCCATTAGACTACTTTTTTCTGATATCCGGAAAACAATTAAGCTCGGGGAGGGTTCCCCTTTGTCCAGGGCAGGTAAAACATCTTCTGGTCTAAAACAAGGATCTACAGCCATAGACAGACAGTTAGCACTTCCACCTACCATTGGTGGTCGTCAACAGTCCAACCTATTATATGCAGATGATCTGCTGTTGTTTAGCAATTCCAGAATAGGTTTGGTTTGGAAATAAATCAAAGCAAAACAAAAGTGATAGTTTTTAACCATAGACCTTCCAACCAGTGCAAGTGGCACTTAAATGGGAAGATAATTGAGGCAACAGCCACATATACATATTTAGGGGTCAATATAGATTCAAGAGCCTCATATGCACTTCACAGAGAAGTGATAAAGGAAAAAGCTCAAACCCTCCACCATGCCTTTCAAACATTAGCAAGGCCCAGTCATGGGCACACCTTCAATCCGTTGGCACCAGTCATCAGAACTAAATTACAACCTACGCTTTCCTATGGTGCATAAATAATGAGGACTTTGGAGAGCACTCTTTTGGATAAGTTAATGGTAAAATTATATAAGTAAGCCTTCCGGTTACCCAGGTCGACTCACCCGCCCAAGTCAGACTGGAATGTATGCTAGTAAGACAGTCGCTTGATAGACCTGCAACTTTTGTAAAATGTTGCCATAAGTTGCGGCAATCCTCGGAAGGAACTCTGCGAATCTAGTATGACTGAAAATCAATCTTGAGAGTGGCAATCATAACTATAAGAACCATCAGGAAAAAAGCATAAAGCAGCTGGATCGAGGTGACCTGTGGGATTGCAATATGCCTGGTCTAGCTTTTAGGAAAGCAGTTAACAAGTCAATTAAGCTCCAGAGCTGGACAGAAGACAAGGAGGTGTTATCTAAGCGGTCACATAGGTGGGTGGTGATAAAATCTTATAAAGCATGCAAGGAATTACCCATTAGGGCTGCTCCTTATTCCTTGAAAAAAAAGCAGAGTTTTCTAATGTTAAAACTTGGAGATATTTCAACGTTAGATTTCCTACCTAAATGGAAGGAGGATGTTCAAAGTGGGAATCAGGAATACCATCTATGACATTTGGCTATGGAAACATTGCTGCATGTTGTCTGTGTATGACCAGCACTGGTTAACCAGAGAAGAAAACTGCTGAAAAAGGAATTTAATGTATTGGGGATCAGAGCTTGTAGCTCAGCCCTCATTGAGTCTTTTGATCCAAAGAATGAAATGTTGAATGTTAGGCTGGTCCAGTTTCTGGAAAATTTCACCTCACTTGCTGCTACAACTAAATGTTAACGAAGATTGAAACTGGGCTAGTAACGTGATTTGCTACGAAGGTATTCTGTGCCAAACTGTTAATCACCTTTGATTTTTGTCAACTATCAGTTCTGATATATTGAATTGGCACATGAAGCACAAACAGCATGCATCTCTGGCACACCATGCTAGCATTGAGTACTGGAGTTCGGCTGACATTAGCGCATGCTGACAAATAATAATGGGTCTAAATGTTAGACACCACAACAACTGGATTCTATGTTGATGGAACAATAGGCTCTTTGTCACTCTATTTTGCACTTTACCTCTAATTATGAATGCCATAATAATGGGCTCTTCTAAAGTTGAATTATTAAGCATTTTTTGCACAGCATACCTTTTAGCGAAGGCATTAACATGGAAATACTTACCTTATGTCTAATTTTGCACGTTATATTTGCCAATATTGAAAAATAAAGCTGGGTCAGTGGCAGGATATTTGATAATGTCCAATTATTCCAAGTTTAATTGGTATATGTTTTTAGATCAATTAAATGAAATGCACCCGTGCCTAATTTTACACATTACAACGGCTTGTGAATGAAATTTGAGGATGAGCCAGTGCTGGGTGTTTTGGTTGAGGTTAAATTATTTAAAGTTTAATAGTTTTGGATATCCAGTCTTCTAGGAAGATGGAATAATATGCGTCTTTGGCATAATATTTTGGTATATCGGGAGATCAATCTAGTATGTTAGAATTAACTTAGCATAATGTTGATTATTAGACAGATCTGCTTTTTAATTGGGGTGGCCAGCCGCACCTGTAACTTGCCCACACTTAAGATTGGCTTCGCTCCTATGCTTGGTTATATTTGTTTGCAGCTTTGCTTAAAAAAGAATATCAGAATTAATTGTTTTTATTGTTTTTAGTCTGTCTAATATTACTATTTTTCTTGAACTTTCATTCCCTTGTTATGGTTTTTATTAACTAATAAAACAAATGTAAACTAAACTACTTCAGTAACTATTTTTCAATTATTTCACATTCTTGTCTTTATTGTTCTATTTGTTCTCTTTCTTTTATTTTCTTATATTCTTCACTTCATTTTTCACTCATTTCTATATCCCTTTTCATTCTTCTTTCAATTTGTTTTCTTTGTATTTCTTCATTAATAACTTTAATATTACACAGAAGTAGTAATACAAATTATCACCACTAAAATAGGGATTAATATATAAATAAGGATTTATTATCCCAGACCCTTTAATCATATTCCTACCTCAGCAAAACGTTTAGAGCAAAAGTCGGAGTCTCGTAAGGTTTAAAATCTAGTTTCAAATCAGTAATGTTGCTTGCATATGCTTCTATCTCTTTACTTTTATCTTTTATCTGGGACATAACTGCAGCAATTTTCTATTTTTAACATTTTATAGACTCCACCCTTTTCAGCTAAAACAATGTCTAAAGCACATTAATTTTGCAAAACCATTAATCTAACGGCGATAACTTCAGTGTTTTTTATTAATATAGCCCCAGATGTACTCGTTGCTAATGTATCCACAACTGTGGATACTTTTCTTATTTTCTTAGCATTCAATACTACTACAGTTGGAATAGCTGCTCCAAATATATCTCCCATCATTTGTGTTCCTTCATTTATGCTTCTTTTTTATCTCTTAATTGCAGGCGTCAGTGTTAGTGCATCCAAAGAATCAACATGATACAATGTGGGAAAGAATAGTCCTAAATAACATATTCCTTATCATTTTTTCTTATTCTCAGCCTTTAAAGCATTTAATTTCCTACTTCGTGCATTTGTATAAAAACCTTCTCTTGTCTATTCATTTTGCATGTTAATATTTTCTCATGTGCATTAACAGTATTTTTAGGGAAATGGGGTCTAAAGTAGTCCTAACTTGAATCCATTTCTTTAGCTTTTGGGTGTAGGTTCATATCTTTCATTAATGGTACTTTTGAAAGGACCATTTGATAACTGGAAAAATAATATTCATAATGACACAATCTATTTACTAAGATAAGCAATACACTGCAAGAAGTAGCATAAGTGAGTGGTATGTGATGATATGATTCTTGTTCATCTGCCAAAGGGGGCATGTGTGCACAAACATGGCAGTTCTTTACAACTGAAGCCCTCGTGTATTATTGCACTAATCTTGAATAAACATTCATTGCATATTGATCTTTCATATAGTCTACAAAGGATGTTTTCAGTCTGTCTTCATGTATTGTGGGATAATGTGTTGCATTCTGTAGTGAAGATATTGTCTTCTTGTTCTCTGGTGTAAAGTAGATCACTAGGTAAAATGTTATAGCTATTAATACTATTAAAATAAGTAGTGCCCCAAGGAATATCCTAACTCCGGCTCTGGTTACAGTACACATCTTCTCTGCAATCAGATCTACTACCAAATTAATCTGTTAGTAACAGCAGTGAGGAAAAATATTAAAAAATAAAATATATAGGCCCTCATTTTGACATCAGCGGTAAAAAACGCCTACTGCTGCAGTGACAGCTGCCAAAAGACCATCGTTGTGGCTACAAGAAGGGTGGAAATCTGGCTGTGGCCATACTGGCAGATGGCGGTAAGGTGGCGCTGCTACCACCAGCAGCGCCACACCAGTAGACCACCGCCAGCCGTATTATGACAAATAATAGGTCCTGGCGGTGTTCTGCTGGCGGGCGCTGCTGGCTGTAGCAGCACCCCATCCCCTCTCCTGCTGGAGGACCACCTGGATCCAGGTAAGTCGGGTCTTCGATGGGGGAGAGGGGTGGGAAGTGTTGTATGTGTGTGTGTGGGGTGTGTGTGCATGTATGTGTGAGTGTGTGCTTGAATGCAGGTGTGTTTTTAGTATTGATTGTGTGTATGACTGTATTGAAGTGTGAGTGTGTGAATGTAGTGAAGCGTGGGTGCGTGAATGTATGGAATCCGGAACGCGTGTCTGAGTGTATGATTTGAAGTGTGTGCAGCTGTGTGTGAATGGATGAATGCATCTGTGTATGTATGTGTGAATGAGTGTGTGTTAGCGTGTGTGTGAAGGGGGCGTGGATGTAGTGGGGACTGAGAAGGGTGTTTGGAGAAGGAGGTGGGGGACACCTATCAGTGACAGGGAAGGAATTCACTGTCACTGGTAGGGCCTATCGTCATGGTTTTTGTGGCATTACGAACATCACAAAAACCATGGCGGTAGGCGGGGTCATATCTCTAGCCAGCGGCTGCTACTGCCATGGCAGTCGGAGTGGTACATTGGCAGATTGGCAACCCGCAAATGTCATAATGTAGCTGTAAGTACCGCATCCTGTTGGTGGTACTACCGCCACATTAGCGCCGACCGTTGGGGTCATAATGACCCCCATTATCTCTTTTTCCAAATTCTTTGTTAGAAAATATCTTCATTACACAATCTCTAACCCTACTTGATGTTCTTCTTAATTGTTATCCCTAAATGTATTCTTCTTAATCTTGGCTCAAGGTAACTTTTCTTTTAGTTATTCTTATTTGTGATTCTTTTATTCATTTAATTGTCTTTTGCAGTTTGATGTCTCTTGATTTTCTCTTTTAGAGTACTTTCTTTTCTTCCAGGGAGGTTCAGGTTGCTCTGTGCTCCATTCAATTATGTCAGAAATCGGTAGGTTCAGTATTTGTCCCAGACAGTATGCCTATTCAGGGGATGAATATCTCGCACAAGATACTCAAGCTCTTTTCGACCTTCTGAGTGTGTATGTGATTCACTTTTATTTCACTAGCACCACTTGATTCGCCTTCCTTTTTGATTGTCTCCAGTGGTGGTAGATTATTGCTAACATTTAGGGGGTCATTCTGACCCTGACGGGCGGCGGAGGCCGCCCGCCAGAGTTCCCCCCTCGAGAACACCGCTCCGCGGTCATAAGACCGCTGCGGTGATTCTGGCTTTTGCACTGGGCTGGCGGGCAGCCGCCAAAAGGCCGCCCGCCAGCCCAGTGCAAAAGAGCCTTCCCACGAGGACGCCGGCTCAGAATTGAGCCGGCGGAGTGGGAAGGTGCGACGGGTGCAGTGGCACCCGTCGCGTATTTCAGTGTCTGCAAGGCAGACACTGAAATACAATGTGGGGCCCTCTTACGGGGGCCCCTGCAGTGCCCATGCCATTCCCATACCGCCATCCTGTTCCTGGCGGGAGAACCGCCAGGAACAGGATGGCGGTATGGGCTGTCAGAATCCCCCATGGCGGCGCAGCAAGCTGCGCCGCCATGGGGGATTCCCAGGGCAGCGGAAAACCGGCGGGAGACCGCCGGTTTTCCCTTTCTGACCGCGGCCAAACCGCCGCCGTCAGAATGCCCTGCGGGGCACCGCCAGCCTGTTGGCGGTGCTCCCGCCGACCCTGGCCCCGGCGGTAGTGAACCGCCGGGGTCAGAATCACCCCCTTAATCTTTGTTTCTTTTTGGCACTCCTCAACCAGATCTCAGTTTCTGTTCTTTCATTATTGTGGCTGTCACTGGAACTTGTACCTTCTCCTGTTTCTTCAAGTTCCCTTGATGCTTCTTTGCTTCCTTCCATACCCTGGTTTACAACAAGTACAGCTTGCACCTAAGAGTTATCACCACTCTGTGAGATGTCCAACAATTGGACCAGTTCACCTGTCAGAGTTTCTTCAACCCAATCTCCCCTTTGCTGATTCTGGTCATTGATTTCTTTTTGTGCAGCGTTCTGTGGCACGTACACCAAAGCACTAGGCTCTATTTCTTCTTATAGATTTCTTGAGTGTCTGAGGCATGAATCCAGATTGGAATTCCAGCACACTTTATTGCAGTGTTTGTTATCAGAACTACCTGAATAGGCCTTTCCAACGAGGCTCTAAACAGGACTTTCTCACATGCTTCTTAATGTATACCAAAACCCTGGATGGTGTCACTGGCCTTGGCTTTGGTTCTCCGTTGCACCTTCAACTCAATGGGACACAGAACATACCACATCAGCCTTCCCTTTGCATTAATTGAGTACCATGTAATCTGTTATATTCATAAACACATTTGCTGGGACTGCAGGCAATCTCATGGCTCTCCCCATCAATACCTCGTGGGGAGACATCCCCATTTTTTGATCTGATGTGTTTCGCAAACTCATCAGGAGTGAAGGGTAAAGCATCTGGCCACTTCAATGATGTTGATGCACAGACTTTAGTCAATCTTGATTTAATAGTACCATTCATTTGTTCAATGATTCCCACAGCTTCTGGGTGGTTACTGCAATGATGTTTCTGATCAATTCTCAATGCTGCAAACAATATTTTGATAAGCTTACTTTTAATGTGAGTACCTCGATCTGATTCCAGAGAAACAGTCATACTGTACCTTTTTATCAGCTCTCTTAGTAGTATTTATGCCACTGGTAGAGTGTCATTTCTTCTTGTTGGATATGCCTCTACCCACCAAGAAAAGATGCAGACAATCACCAAAATGTACCTCAGCCCATTGCTAGGTGGTATTTCAATTAAATCCATCTGCATCCTGTTGAAGGGTCCTCCATATTTACCTACAAGACTCAGGCCGTCATTACGACCCTGGTGGTCGGTGATAAAGTGGCGGTAATACCGCCAACAGGCTGTCAGTAAGTACAGCTGAATTATTACCATGGCGGTTATTTCTCCGAAAGACAGCCAATGTACCACACCGACCGCCAGGGCGGAAACAACAGTCACCACGGCAGTAGCCACCTACAGCCAGGCAGAAGACAAAGTTCCGCCCACCATATTATGACATGGCAATCAACCACCTTTTCTGGGGTGGTACCAACGCCATCAAAAGCCTGGCAGAAACACATCACAGAAGTGAAAGGACTCACCATTGGAGACACAGGGAAGAACCAAGCCCCCATGGAACCAGAACTGCAAGTATTCCCGATGATCTTCTACGTTATGCTCCACCACGAACACCAACACCGGCGAAGACAACGGCGGTAAGTACAGCCACCTAGCATACAAGGGAGGGGGGAAGGAAAACGACAGTGACACACACACACACACGTACCACACACATCCCATACACACACAACATACACAGAACCAGCTGCACTACAAAAATTAATTATCCCCGTAAATCAGCTGAATAATGCAAGGACAACAAGAATTGACTAAAGTGATTGTAATAAAATCAACACAAAATTATTAATTCGATTTGGCAATGCCAGAGATATGTACAAATGTACAATAAAGGGACCCTGCCCAGTCCTCAGTTCACAGGTGCCACATGGCCACAGGGCAAAGTCCAAGGCCCCACTCGTTCCCTGCACCAATACGGAGAGAACACTCCAGGGGCATCAGTTGGCAAATAGGCAAGCACCTCAGGGGGAGGGGGACATCTGAGCTGGATTTGGAAACAAGACCACTGGTTCTGGAGGGGACAACATGCCCTGTGCTCAGTCCTGGGGAGTGCAAGGCCACAGTCTCTCAAATGCGTGACTTGCCCACTGGTTCTGGAGGGGGCAACATGCCCTGTGCTTAGTCCTAGGGAGTGCAAGGCCACAGTCTCTCAGGTGGGTGACTAGTCCACTGGTTCTGGAGGCAGCAACATGCCCTGTGCTTGGTCCTGGGGAGTGCAAGGCCACAGACTCACAAGTGGGTGACTTGCCCACTGGTTCTGGAGGGGGCAACATGCCCTCTGCTTGGTCCTGGGGAGTTCAAGGCCACAGGTTCTCAAGTGAGTGACTTGCCCACTGGTTCTGGTGGGGACAGGCCACACAGCAGCCCACGGAGGCTGGATCATAAGGCATCTGCCGGCGGTGATGACTGCACTGTGGTTGTGGTGGTAGTAGTGGGAGGTACCTACTCAGACACTGCAGCCTCCGATGGCTGCACTGTGGTGGCTCCTGCTCAGCCCTGGCACCCTCCGATGGCTGCACTGTGGTGGTGGTGGTAGTGGCAGGCCCCTGCTCAGCCCCTGCACCCTCTGATGGCTACACTGTGGTGGTAGTGGGAGGGTCCTGCTCATCCCCTGCACCCTCCAATGGCTGCACTGTGGTGGTAGTGGGAGGCTCCTGCTCAGCCACTGCACTCACGGGTGGCTGCACAACTACGGCTGGTGGTGGGGGCTCTGTGACAGCTGCTGGTGCAAGCTCCTTGGCCTTTTTCCTGGCTGGTGCAGGCTCCTTCTTCTTTCTGCTGGCTGGTGCAAGCTCCTTCCCCTTTCTGCTGGCTGGTGCAGGCTCTTTCCCCTTTGGGCTGGCTGGTGCAGGCTCCTTCCCCTTTCTGCTGGCTGGTGCAGGCTCCTTCCCCTTTCTGCTGGCTGGTGCAGCCTCCTTCCCCTTTTTGAAGGCTCCTTCTCCTTCAGTATTTGCGGCCCGGAATCCTTTTCACCACAAGTAGGTGCTGATAAGAACTGGGCCTGTGGACTGTTTGGGTGAGGTGCTTGGCTTTGTTCTTGATACCCTGGCCATACGTGCAGGACGGGGGGTAGGTAAGAGGTCAATGGTGGAAAGGAAAATCTTTTTAGGGACATTGGAGCGGGAAGAGGGAAAAGAAATGGGAGTGGAGGATGAGGGAGTGGTTGTTGGATTTGGGTGCAGGTGCATGGGGTTTATGCTGTTGTGAGGTGGATGGCTGTTGGGTGTCTGAGTGTTTGCGTTTGTGTACTTTAGGACTGGGGCAGACACGGTGGGAGAGGACACAGGAGACGTGTGCATGGATGTTGTGGAGCTGTCTGCCAGTGAGGTGTGTGTTTTGCTTGGTGTGGTGATGATGCAGGTAGTGGATGATGATGTATTGCATGCAGGTGTGAGTGTGGATGTGACTGGGTGAGAGGTGGAGGAGGAGGAGGAGGGGGAGACAGTGGAAATAGTGGATGTTGTTGTGTCTGCAACTAAATGGTGTTTGTATGAGTGCCTGCGGGATGAAGTGTGTTGCTTGTGTTTGCCTGTGACACTTTTGGGTGTTGTCCTGTGTGCATGCTCATCTGGTTGTGTACTTGGGATGGGTTGGGGTTGAGGAGAATGGGACTGGGAAGTGTTAGATGGAGGGGGTACGGTTGAAACAGGGACAATGGCTGCCATCAGAGAGGAGGCCAGAGCATGGATCAATGTCTGTTGGGCCGCCAATCCACTGTGAATGCCCTTCAGGAATGCATTAGATTGCTGCATTTGGACTGCCAGCCCGTGGGCGGCATTCTCAATGGTTGAATGCCCTACAGAGATGGACCACAGGAGGTCAATAGCCTCCTCACTCAGGGCAGCAAGGCTCACTGGGGCAGGGCGTGAGATGCCTGTGGCGAAGGAGATGCACATCCTCCTAGGTGAGCGTGCACAGGCAACTCGCTGAGGGGCTGCTGGGAGGGCGGTGCTGGTACATAGGTGCCTGCTGTACCTGTAGCTGGGGTGGTGACAGATGTGTCTGCCACTACCAGGGAACTCCCATCGGAGGAGGTATCTGAGTCTGTAATGTCCCCTCCAGTCTCTGCCGTGGTGCTCCCCTCGCCCTCCATCCCACTGGTGCCCTCAGCGTCGGCGGACCCTACCTCCTGGGTCCAGTGGGATGCAGCCCCTCTGCCAGATGATGCTAATGCACATAAGGACAGGATAACAAAACAAGAAAGAGGGAGAGAGAGTCAAAGGATACACTGTATCAATGACTGCACCAACATCACCGTTGGCATACACAGCACCCTTACACACAGGGTACAGGCCTAAGCACTATGCATTGCACTACCAGTGATATTGCTAGCCACCAAGGCATGAGGAGGAGCACACACCGCCAACGGCAGCACACCTGGGACCCACGCAGCCCTGACCAGTAGTGGATGATAACAAGCTAGGAAGGCAGTATTTTCCCTTCAGACCCTTAGCCACCAGAGGACCGACGCTGCTATGTCTGGCCTGGCCAGGCATAGCAGGCAGGCCTGGCCTGGCCTAGGGGCACTCACTAACACACACCGACCACCCAGATACCACCCCTCGTGCAGTTTCCTTCAATGACGACTACTGTACTCACCCCCTTGTGGCTGCTGTGTTGCCCTCAAGCGCCCATCCAGCTCTGCATAGGCCACCACCAGTATGCAGGCCATCAGGGGGAGACAGGGTTCGACAGGCACCCCTTCCTCGTTGGGAGGCCATCCCCAGCTATGCCTCCGCGGTCTTCTGTGCCCAGCATCTCAGGTCCTCCCACCGTTTATGACAGTGGGTGCTCCGCCTGCCGTAGACCTACAGGGTCCGCACCTCCTTGGTGCCGGCACGCCATGTACCTTTCTTTTGATGGGCGCTGACCTGCAGAGGCAATACAGACAGGAGAACACCATTAGACAAACAGTCCAGCCAGTTACACAAATGGCCCACCATACCCGTTTACAGCACTATTGGCACACACATAGCCTAGTACTCAATGTGTACCCAGCTAGAAGGACATCCCTCCCCCCTTACACGATGCCTTCACACACACCTCCATATATGCATGCCACATTCATCGTGCCCAGTGTACTCACCTGTTGGTCTGGAGGTCTGGGGGCCCATACAGTAGTCCGTGCTGGGGTAGGACTCCATCCACCAGTCTCTCCAACTCCTCAGAAGTGAAGGCTGGGGCCTTTTCCCCAGTCACATGGGCCAAGGTAGGTTCAGACACAGGTCAAAGCAGCACATGCAGTGTAGGTCCTCTCCTATGGAAGGTCAGGAAACAAGTGAGGAATAAGATAGAAAATGGTGGTCACATCCGCAGTGGTGCATACCGTCACTGCCGGTGTAGATCACCATTCGCCACTGTACCCCATAGGGCCCAACATTAACCAATGATGAATTACACAGCGGTTCACGACCGCCTCTCGCCGCGGCACACAACGTCAGCGGCATTACCTCACTTTCACCTGTCCCTCCACACAGGAAAGGCAGACATGGCCTTACAGGGGGTGCAGGCCTATGGAATAATGCTGTGTCAAAGGAGAAATAGGCACATACTGGACAAATCACACTGACCCATTACATGTTACAGATTGCAACTATTGTTGTGGCTCCATTTTTCAGTTTGTAATTGCCTCCTCACTCTGTTGTCTCTTAGATTCCTACTGCTGCAGATGATTAGGAGATGGAGACCTACCCCCGTGTACAGACCCCTGGTGGACTTGGCTACACTGGAGGACAGGCACATGATACTCACCTACAGACTGGACAGGGCCACATTCACAGAACTGTGTGCCCAATTGGAGCCTGACCTGATATCTGCTATCCGTCATCCCACTGGGACTCCCCCCCCCTCTTGTGCAAGTTCTATCAGTGCTCCATTTCCTGGCAACTGGTTCTTTCCAAGTGACAGTGGGCTTGGAAACAGGAATGTCACAGCCAATGTTCTCAATAGTGCCGACATGATTATTGTCTGCCCTGATAAAACACGTGCAGCTACATTGCATTCCCCCAGGTTGACGGTTTGGCCACTGTGATCAGCACTTTAGGCAAATGATTTAATACCAATATTAGGAAGAATTCTGTGTTTTCTCCCAAACTTGGTCTAATTTCCACATTTTTGTCGCCATGAATCTGAAAAGTAACTCCATCTGGAGTACAACTGATGGTGCAATTTAACTTGCACAATAAATCCCTTCCAAACAGGTTTACCTGACTTGAATCTCACACTTCAAACTGATGTTTGTCTTTGAAAGATCCTGTCCTTACCGTGACTGCTTCTGAAATTGGATTAGTAACCAGTTTTTTTGCAGCGCCTATTACTTGTATTATTTTTCCCGAGAGGGGCAGGTCTGGTACTTCAGCTGTTCTCACAGTGAAACAGGTAGCCCCACTGTCTATTGAAAACATTACTGAGTGCCCATTTACAATTCCATCTAAATATGGTCTATCTGGTCTACCACTAAGATTGCACCCACAATGCAATCTGCTTCGCCTCTCAGGCACTGTCATTGTGATGTGCCAAAATTCAGTGCCTCATCTTCATCAAACATTGGAAATTGTGATATTATTTCAGAATTCTGAGTTACATTGCAGGTCATTTGAGGTAATTAATTTTTATTAAATCAAGCTCTGTTCACATTAGGCTAAATCACAGGAAGTTGTGGCATGGGTATTAATTGATTTTGATTCTGTATAGAGGTTTGTCTCAAATGGGCATTCAATAGTTGGGCTTAATTCATTCCTTGCATCTGATTATCCTGACTCTTATCAGGATTAAATCTACATTCCCATTTCCAGTGTCCCACCCTGTTGCACACATGACAAGAAGTTGGTTTCTTTAGTGTCCCTATAGCGACACCTGTGCCTGAATCATTAGGAAATCCCCTTCCTCTTCCTAATATTGTCTGATTCCCTGTCTGTATCACTCCCCTCATCCCTTGAATAGCTGTCCCATTATCAACGCTCTTGAGATTCTGAAAACCTCACTGTGGCAACTTTGTCAGAGCTAGCATGAATTTCTCCTTAATCTTTCACTGTTTCATTTCCTGTTCACCAGTACAATAATGTGCATATTTCAAAATCTCATCCAAAGTTTTAGTCTGCTAACAAATGACACTCTGCTGTACATGTTGACAAATTTCAATCCAAGCACAAAAGTCGTAATAATGAAGCGCATATCTCCTTGCTCTAAATGCGTCTGTCCTGTATGCTGCTGAAAGGCTTTCATCAATCGTTCATAAAACTCATGCACAGTTTCCTTAACCTCTTGCTGCATTCTAGTCAGTTTTAAATAATTCAAACCTTTGGGAGGGCTCCTCCTCGCCAAAAGTTCAATCGCCTCATTGTATTTTGTCATTATTATAGGAGACATCACATTTGTACCAGCTTCCCTCCTTTGGCCATTGAACCGCTGCTTTGCATTCAGCCAAAAAAATCACTCTGGACCACTATATCAAATAATGTATCTAAATCAACCTACAATACTTTTGACAACTTCACAAACCCTTCAACATGGGCATACCATTGCACTGGACTATCTCTCCATTTTGGGAAATGGTTCGTAAATGACAGAAGATCACCTCTGCTTTATGGCACATGAATGCATGTTCCACTTACTGTTTCTCTCAAAGGATATACGGTAGTGGTTTCTTTCTAAGAACAATTTTTGCACACATAAGGATAGTGTCTAAGTTGTTCACATCATACATGTAATGTCAATGTTTCATTCTTAAAGCAAAATTACTTTCTAAATACATATCAGTGCCTTCCAAAGCTGTTCAGTAGGTAAATAAGGTTATAAGCAATACTGGTTCTATTGTTTTAAAGAAACTTTTGTCACTTTACAAGTCAAGAAGGGGTTATAGGAGAAACATTTAAAAAAATGTGCCAGCCTAGTGACTTTCGCAAGTCATGCAGCATGGGTTAGACAAAGTTCAGAGCATGCTTTTAAATGCTTAGGCAGCAATAGTTTTTGGGCCTAGCAGTTCATTCTCATGTTAGTGATTAGTACTATGATGCTTAGTTTTCTATTTATTTTTCTACGGAGTCCTTATTAATATCAATTAAATATTTGTATCTTGCTAGAATAAAATAGACTAAAGTGCATAGTATAAACAATACATATATAAAGACATACTTAAACATCCAGTTATATATACATTGATAATCTCTAAGGATTTGGGGACTCGAATTGTACACAAATCCAGAGAGCACCCCGCATTACTCCTTGGACTTGATAAAAGGTAACTTTTTTAATTAGCATCACAATGTGCATGGGGAGGAAATGTATGTCAGATGGTCTGGTGAGTCTCTATGGCACCGAGTGTAAGATCCGCTCCTGAAGCCTATTTATCATTTATTTCTATATATGGTATAACTTTTTGTTTTCGAGGCTACTA
Organism: Pleurodeles waltl; assembly: GCF_031143425.1. Taxonomy (NCBI): domain Eukaryota; kingdom Metazoa; phylum Chordata; class Amphibia; order Caudata; family Salamandridae; genus Pleurodeles; species Pleurodeles waltl. The sequence continues at coordinate 607,502,978 of NC_090438.1, forward strand.
TTCAATCTTGTTTATTTATTTCCAACCCAAAGCACTTGGTCTGCAAATCCTACCATGTGTCCTTGTAATGGTGACTCTATTCAAAGCACATTGCATTTTATGATCTTCTGTATCATTTATAATACATATTGGAACATTTTTCCAATTCTAGTTTTACGGTCATGTTAAAAATCCAGTGTTATACCAAAGGCAGCAGTCCAGACAAATATTTTACCATCCAATTTAGAAACGTTTCTGAAGGATGAAGATCTTCTGTGGATTAAACCTGGAATCTCTATTTGGAAGGACTCCACAAGGTCATATATGTACCTTTTGTAGTGGTACGCTTGCTGCCAATAGCTCCTAGTGGAAAACAGGGACTCCCAAGTTGCATCAGTAAGCTTAGCAAATTGTAGTGGTCTCCCAAGGATGAACACTTCCTAAATTTTTATTTTCCTAAAAATATTATGGAGCTCTACTGACATGATGAAAAAGGTCTTCAGAGCTTCACAACTTGTTCTTCCAACCCCAGTACATAAATTTCAGTTGCAGGGGGCATCCCATGCCAAAATATATGACAGGAAAAAGCACAAAGATGAATTAAGATTTGATGTTTTTAAATTACATCTAACACCATTTTGTTAGTTGTCCCCCCAGAGATAAACATTTTCTAAGTCCCACCTTTCCTCACTGCATTCTTTAGCACTGCTCCCAATATGAAGGCTTACATCTTCAGGGCTGGGTTGTCCAACCAGAATATTTAGTTTCAATTTGCAGGAGCCTTCTTAGGCCTGCTATTTTAGACTCTTCAGGAAATGTTCTGTTCCAACCGGTCCTACTGATTTCTCGCAACAGCAGCAGCTTACCTTTTGGAAAGCATGCTGTTCTACAAGGGGATTGAGCTCCATTGAGCTCTTTTAACACGCTGGTGTCAGCAAGAGGCCAGAATCACTCAGCTCGGAGACAGTTTTGGACCCAAGATTCAGGACAAAAGTTGAAGACACCTAGCTCTAATGTTTAGGCAGGGAGGTAGAATTTATTTATGCAGAAGACAGGGAACACTTTGTACCTCCATCAGGTCTTTGAATCGGTCAAGCAGGTTACTTTAAAGGGCAAAGCCAGTAAGCTATTGGTGATTACCTCCTATGCTAATCCTAAAAGCTGAGTAATTACCCCCCAGATTTTTCTTTCATGTTACCCAGTTCATTTCTCTGTGATAAGGTGTATAGCAAACAGCCATCCCACAGTTCATTGCATCCAAAAACCTGGAACTTTGCTCAGTAGTGTGGAGCTCTTTGTCTCTCTCCTAATTAGTGTCCTGGCCTGCCCAGTGTATCCTTCTAAGCCTGAACAAATCATCTTCACTGATCGTATATTTGCTCCAGGTCTCCTGTTATTTTTCACTGGTGTTCTTTTCCTGTGTTTCCGTGTGGAAGGGGATATGCGTTACAGTGAATGTTCAAAAGCATCTTTTGTGCTGCAAGCTGCTCGTTCACACTAAGCAAGAGATGTGAGCATGGTATGAAATGAAGAGGATGCTTGCAAAGGATATGTATACCTTTTATTAAGCACTTTTCTAGTCCAGACAGAAGATATTTCATATTCCCAAACTAATAAACGATCTGTAGGTAATATAGATCTAAGGTTTTTACTGGTGTTTCTGTCTTTTTATCCTAGATTACCTACATGCAGCAAATTTGATATCACTTAATTTAAAAAGTCTTCAAATTAAGTATGTTCTATATTGAAAATGTATCCTACCATTTAGTCTGTGGGAGACACACTTTACAAACACACATAGTAAATTTTAAGTGCAGATGCCAAATTTCTCTCCAACAACCAATGGCTGCATTTTGCACAGGAACGTTGTATGTGGACAGTTGATTTCTCAGGGTGACGGTGAAGCCAATTTAGAATAAAATGGATGTCTATTAATCTAGAAAACATGTGGATGAGACCTTATTAGAAGGGTCTTAGTTACTCCACAATAATACTTCATAAGTAAGTGTGGCATTCTAAGTTCAGTATGCATTCTTTGGAATGTGAGGGTCTCCAAGGTGACAGCAGCAGTTGGAGCAGAGAGAGGAAGAAGGAGACTGGGGAGAGATGCATCTGTAGGCTGAGGTGTTTATTGTTATTATTAGTAACTGAAACTTGAGAGAATAAAGAAGAACCTTCTCTTCTAAAGAGGCTGCCATCTGTCTTCATTTCAGTAAGGTTGAAATGATTATAGAAATAAATAAGCACTAGTTTGTGGTTCAAAAGATCAAAAGAGTATTCTAAGTAAATCTTGATTAACTATCCCACCAGAATTTATATTTACAGATGGAGTATCATCATCAGGAAGGCAATTCTATCCACGAATGCAAGATGGCGGGCGGATTTCCCGGCTGATTGCCACTACCGCTCTAGCCCATCCCCAGACTGCACGCGGCTCCCATTCACCAGCGAAAGCCGCGGATGCCGCGGACGCCGTGCGCCTGCAGCACGGACTGCTGCGGGCGCTCCACGGCTTCCTGGCGGCTCCTGCTAGGATCGTGGCCACGACGGCAAGCACCGGAGGGCCCCGCAAGAAGAGGTGAGCGCGGCGCTTGCTCTAGAACCACGCCCCTTCTCCTTCCAACCGAGCGCGATCCCCGCCGTTTCCTGGCGGTAGTAGTTGGCGTGTGGGGCGTGTGGGACGTCCGGATGGCGCCGAAGTTGAGTAGGACCCCTCGCTCCCTACGGGCACGGCAGAACCAAGACCCAGGAGGAACTAGAAAGGACAAAAAGCTACTGGTCCCCGGATTGAAGGAGCACAGCAATCTTTATGTGAAAGGGGGCCTGCAGAAAACAACTGATATGGAAAAAGACGTAAGGAACTCAGTTCCAACAATGTTTACCAGCATGATGCGGACTAAGCAAAGGTCCACGGAAAAGGCAGCACGTGACTCGCAACTCAGTGTGCCAGGAGTCGATGATGGGCAGGTACCTGTTGCACATATATCTCTTGAAGTACTTACTCCCATATGTGATGCAGGGGGGGGGGAGCACCTAGCCGAGAGACTACCAGCACAAGTCCAGGAAATAGTGGGGAGGTGGTGGTCCCCCCCCCTGGCGGATTGCGAGAAGCTATCTGAGCAGGAACCCAAAGAGTCAAATCAGGGACCTCAGGAGTCTAATCCAGAAAAATGCGAGGTACAACCTTGCGCCTTAAGCAGCAAGTCATACTCGCAAGAGGCTGAGGGTATGGCCAAGCGTTCAACGACACATGAGACTATTCCACCAGCCTCAGCCCAGAGGGGGAAAGAGGCAAAACCAGCAAACATTGATCAGGGGCCATTTGACACAGCAGAAAGCATTTTTTCTCTCTCCGATCAGTCTAGAGACTCAGATTTAGACGAGGAAATTCCTTTAACAGACTCAGATATTGAAAGTAGCTCTGCAGCAAGTATCTGGGTGTCTAACTACTCAACATGCAGAAGAAAATCAGTCGAGCAAACTGATGTTAGAAGCAGTTCAGGGGCCAAGCTTAGGAGAGACCCGCTTAAGCCTCGAGAGGAAGATGGTGAAAGGCAGTGGGATTATACGGCTACCCAACAGGCCTTTTAGAAAAATGATTCGGCCTGCAATATTTTAGTGCCCCCTCCTAAGGATGGCCCTGCAGAGCCTCCCTTGTTGGATCTTATTTATCGGACAATGGTTCAGAATCATGAAAAGGCTCAGAGGGAGAGCAGGAAAACGAAAGCAGCAAACAGACAGCTACAACTATCCATTAAAAAAGTGGGTAAATCCTGCCAGGACATTGGTGTACGCATCATCACCATGGAGACTCGAACTGAGGAGTTGGAGACTGAAGTTAGAGCAGCAACAGCACAGACGACGACACAAGGGCAGCAGATCTCGGATATTCAATGGAAACTGGAAGACGCGGAAAACCGCCAGCGGTGGAATAATTTGAGGATTTTGGGCATAGCGGAGGACCTCGAGGGGCAGGATACTAGGGTCTACATAGTCTCACTTTTCAAGAAAGCATTCCCAGATCAGATCGGTGGGATTGGGAAAAGGAGATCCAGAGAGCACACCGTTTCCCGTTAATGAGGAAAAAACAAACCTTGACTCCTACTGGCGGAGACCAGAGCTATCCACGGGCTATTATAGTGTATTTTGGTAATTTTTTATTGAGACAGGCTGTGTTTGAAAAGACTCGCCCCAATTCAAAGGTGATGGTGGAAGGTGTATCATTCTTTAGCAGGCCAGACTTTGCGCATGCCACTGTAGAGAGACGGTGGCGACTCAGGCAGATGATTGCTCAATTCCAAGAGTTGGGGGCGGAAGCCTACTTGTTAAGCCCTGCGCGTCTAAAAGTTATCTATAAAACAACCATAAGATTTTTTCTCTCAGAAATCAAGGCAGGGGAATATGCACAGCAACTGAACACCGGTCAAGTGCAGGGGGTACGGGAGAAAGGGGGGGGATGGATCGCCGTAAATAGCCATTTATATGCAATGTTTGTGATACTGATTTGGGGTAGGCAAACCCCCCTTCTCTCCGTTTTCTACTCCCCTACTTTCTTTGTATCTATTTATCTCTTTTTTGCCTTATTTCGACTGTTCTGGTTAAGGGTATTGATTGGGAGGGTGAAGATGTGGGGGCCGCGGGTAAGGATTGGCAAGCCATAGATGTGTGAAGGTGTTTTACGCATGGGTGGGCTAACAGGACTGGCAATACCATCTTACAGGCTCAGGAGCCTGGCAATTCTATTTGTAGGGGTTAGGGTTGGGGGGTGGGTTAGAGGAGGGTGGGGGGGGTTACAGGGACAAAAAGGATAATGGGACACACAGCAGGGGGAGTGGGGATGGCTCTCATCAGCGGAAAAGGGGTCAGGTCGTGAAAGAAGCAAAGTTGAATGGGGCATACAGGGGAGCCAGAAGGATTAACATCCACAAAAATGGGGCAGGAAAGTGAAATACGTATTGCTACAGTAAATGTCTGTGGGCTCAATAATAATAAAAAGCGTCAGCTTGTAGGAGAGGTTTTCAAGTCATGGAACGTCGATATTATTTGTATGCAGGAAACACATATTCCAGATACACAAAAGCAGCTAATGGAGTTTTATGGGTGGAATCTAGTGGCTTTTACACGTCAACACACAACTACTAGAGGGGTCGCGATATTAACTCGGTTCAGAACTTTGGTTACACATAAACAATTCGCTGATAAATTCCGTAGGCTGGCTCTGTTGGAATGTTCGTTTAAGGGGCTAAGGTTCACCATGGGGGTCATTACAACCCTGGCGGACGGTGTTAAAGCGGTAAGACCGCAAACAGGCCAGCGGACAAAAAAGGGAATTATGACCCTGGCGGAAACCGCCAACGAAGACAGCCACTTTAACACACCGCCCGCCACGGCAGTACAGACAAGCAGCGCGGCGGTCACCGCCAACAGACAGGCGGGAGACAATGTACCGCCCATAGTATCAGAACACACCAATCCGCCACCTTTTCCGGGGTGGATTCACCACGGATAAAAACACAGCGGAAACAGCTTTTGCTATGGGAAAACGCTCACCTGAACACACTCCACGAGGAACGACGACTCCATGGACCCCGAACTCCATATACTACCTGCCCTTGTCTTTCTGCTCCTCTACGAACAACAGCGACGTAGGTGCCGAAGATACCGGTGAGTACTGCACCTACGACACGGGGGAGGGGGGAGGCAAAAGTTAGGGGGACACCCACCAAACACCCCCACCCTCGCATATCACAACATACACACCAATGCAGTCAAAAATATCACATGAACAACCCGCAATCCCCCCGGAAGAATGCAAAGACAAAGCGAATTGCGGTCAAACATTGTAATGTGCCAATATACATGTCATACAAAAATATACTGATATATATCTCGAAATGTGTCATAATTATATATACAATACAAGAAGTAGTGCAGATATGTACACAACAATGTCTGTGCACCAACAGTCCAAAAATGCATGGGCGAGGCCCACAATAGATACCTGACCAAAATCCGAGAGAACACTGCCGGGGCATCAGATAGAAACACTACAGGCACCTCAGGGGGAAGGGAAGGGGGGGCACCTCAGCCACATGAATGCGAAGCCAGATCCACGACGGGGCTCCATCCCCATTGATGTATCCTGGGGAGTGCAAAGCCACAGTCTCTCAAGTCTCACAAGTGGGTGGCTTGCCCACTGTGCCATCCTGGGGAGTGCAAAGCCACAGTCTCTCAAGTCTCTACAGTGGGTGGCTTGCCCACTGTGCCATCCTGGGGTGTGCAAAGCCACAGTCTCTCAAGTCTCACAAGTGGGTGGCTTGCCCACTGTGCCATCCTGGGGAGTGCAAAGCCACAGTCTCTCAAGTCTCTACAGTGGGTGGCTTGCCCACTGTGCCATCCTGGGGAGTGCAAAGCCACAGTCTCTCAAGTAGATGCAGTTCTCTACTGGTACTGGGTGGGACTGGTGCCCAGACTGGATGAGTCTCCCCATGAAAGTTCCTGTCCTGTCACTGTCCCAGCTGCACATGGGATAAGGATGCCTGATGTGGCGGCCTATTCATACCTACACGGTCTTTGCTATGTTCAGCGGTGCTTTGACATGGCGGTCTGTGCCCTGTTCAGCGGTGCTTTGACATGGCGGTCTGTGCCCTGTTCAGCGGTGCTTTGACATGGCGGTTCAGGACTGTTCATCAGTGCTTTGACATGGCGGTTCTGATGCTGACATTGGTGTGTGGCATGACGATCTCCACACTGGACATTGGTGTGTGGCATGACGATCTCCACACTGGACATTGGTGTGTGGCATGACGATCTCCACACTGGACATTGGTGTGTGGCATGACGTTCCATCATTGCCCAGCGGGGCTGTGGCATCCTGGCCCCTCCTGGACTGTGACTCCGGTGGTGGTCTCTGGACCAGTAACGATACTTGGGCCCTCCTGGGCTGTGACCCTGGCGGTGGTCTCCTGACCAGTGACGATACTTGGGCCCTCCTGGGCTGTAACTCCGGCGGTGGTCTCCTGACCAGTGACGATACTTGGGCCCTCCTGGCCTGTGACTCCGGCGGTGGTCTCCTGACCAGTGACGATACTTGGGCCCTCCTGGGCTGTGACTCCGGCGGTGGTCTCCTGACCAGTGACGATACTTGGGCCCTCCTGGGCTGTGACTCCGGCGATGGTCTCCTGACCAGTAACGATACTTGGGCCCTCCTGGCCTGTGACTCCGGCGGTGGTCTCCTGACCAGTAACGATACTTGGGCCCTCCTGAGCTGTGACTCCGGAGGTGGTCTCCTGACCAGTAACGACGGTGCTGGCGGTTGTGTCTGGACCGCCGGAAATGATGGCGCACTTCTCCGCCGTGACACTCACAACAGGCTGGGGAGACTTCCTCGGGACCTTCCCCACCTTTTTTGGAGTTACAGCTGACTCACCAATCGCCTTCGATCCCATTTCAGTTGTAGTCCCACCAGGAGTCTTGACACGGTCCCGTCGTCCACTCTCCAATTTCCGAGCCTTTACAGGGGGGTGGGCTGCCAGTGCCTTGGCTCCGGGTCCTACTGCCTGCCTTGGTGGACGGTGCACTCCAAAAACCTGGAACACGCACCACTGGTACTGGAGGCTTTTTGGCTGAGGCGCTATGATGGGACTGATGAATTTGAGTGGGGGGAGGGCAAAAAGGTCAATTTGACAGAGGGACAGTTTCTGACGGACACTGGGATGGGTAGTTGGAGGGGGTCTGGGAGTGGAGGAAGTGGAGGTGGTTGTAGGAGGTGTCACTTTAGGTGTTTTGGGTGCAGGTACTGTAGGCTGTCGTGAGGTGGATGGATGTTGGGTGAGTGATTGCCGGCGTTTGTGTACTTTGGGAGGGGGCGTCACAGACACACTGGGAGAGGACACAGGGGACGTGTAAATGGCAGTGGGGGTGGTGAGTGCAGGTGAGCGGCTTGTGGTGCTGGGTGTCCTGGTGCGAGTCCTAGTGCCTGTAGATGTGGTGCATGCAGGTATGTGTGTAGACGAGACTGGGAGGGAGGAGGGAGAAGAGGAGGAGGGGGACACAGTGGAGACAGTGGATGTTGCTGTGTCTGTATGGGTCTGATGCTTGTGTGAGTGCCTGTGGTGTGTGTGGTGCCTATGTTTGCTTGAGCTACTTTTGGGTGTTGACTTGTGTGCATGCTGGTCTGTAGGTGTGCTTGGGATGGGCTGGGGTACAGGGGATTGGGTCTGGGTGGAGGAAGTTGGAGGTGGGAGGCTGGACACAGGGACAATGGCTGCCATCAGTGCTGAGGCCAGAGATTGCAGGGTTCGCTGAAGGACAGCCTGACCAGAATGAATGCCCTCCAGGAATGCATTACCGTGTTGCAACTCTCGTTCTACACCCTGGATGACATTCACAATGGTAGACTGCCCAACAGTGAGTGACCTGAGGAGGTCAATGGCCTCCTCACTGAGGGCAGCAGGGGTGACAGGGGCAGGGCCTGAGGTGCCTGGGGCGAAGGTGATGCCCACCCTCCTGGGTGAGCGGGCACGGGGCGAACGCTGAGGGGCTGCTGGGTGGGCGGTGCTGGTAGGGGAGGTGGCGGCTGTACCTGTAGAAGTGGGGCGCACAGATGGTTCCGCCACCACAGGGGAGCTCACATCGGCGGACGAGTCAGTGTCGCTGGTTGGTGATCCTGTGGCCGACGTGAAGCTCCCCTTGCCCTCTGTCCCACTGGTGCATTCAGAGTCTGTGGTGTGGCCCTCCATGGCCATGTGGGATGCAGCTCCCTCGTGCTCCGGTGCCACTGTACCTCCGCCTGATGATGCTGATGTACAAAAGGACAGGGAGAGCAGGAAAAGGGGGGGAGACAGAAGAAAGAGAGTTTTAGTGCATGGCATACCGCTACCGTTGGCGGACAAGACAGACGCAGAAGCCCCATGCATTACGCCGTGCTCCTGCCCTCTGCACATGCAATGTCTTGGATATGGCCTACATGGCAATGGTAGAAATCTGCGCACATGGATGGCAAAGGGTCAACTATACATCAACTTGCCACTGTTCTGATCTGGGGTAGAGTGCCACATGGCCTACATTACGGAGGGGCCTTGCCTACCTAACTCGCCCTGGCCTAGGGACACCCACTGCCCACCTCCCCCACCCAGACACCTCCACTGCACGCAAAATCCACAGAATGAGGTTGTACTCACCCCCTTGTGTCTGCTGTGATGTCCTTAAGCACCCATCCAACCCCGGGTAGGCCACCGTCAGGATCCGGAACATCAGGGGGGTCATGGTGCGAACGGGCACCCCTCCCACATTGGGAGGCCATCCCCAGCTGAGCCTCCACCGTCTTCTTGCTGCAGCGGCGAATGTCCTCCCATCTCTTACGGCAGTGGGTGCCCCGTCTCTGGTGGGCCCCCAGGGTCCGGACTTCCTTGGCGATGGCACGCCAAATGTCCCTCTTCTGATGGGCGCTGACCTACATGACATGCACAAGGAAAGAGGAACAGTCATTACCTACTGCACCGTCAATGTGAGTGGCCCCCTCCCTACTCTGGCCATGTGGCCCATTCATTCCCATGCATTTATGTTCTATGAACTCTGCACCCTTCTCTCTTCCAACCAGCCCTCTCCACCCAGGCATAGCCCATCCAACGTGCTCCCTGTGTACTGACCTGTTGGCCTGGAGGACCGTAGAGTAGCATGTACTGGGGGAGGACCCCATCCACAAGTTTCTCCAACTCCTGTGCAGTGAAGGCAGGGGCCCTTTCCCCAGACGCAGCAGCCATCGTCGCTTCCAGACCGAGGTCACAGCAGCACTAGCAGTGTAGGTCCTCTCCTGTCGAAGGTCAGGTATCTAGTGATTGAACAGATAGAAAATGGCGGTGACGTCCACGGCGGTGACGTCCGCGGCGGGGCGCATCATTCCCGCCGGCGCACCTGTTCATTGGCTCCTGGGACCCATAGGGTCCAATGTTAACCAATGCAGCATTTGCGCTGCGCTCTACGACCGCCTACCGCGACGGTGTCCAACGCCAGCGCAGTTACCCCACAATTCCATTGTCCCATTTTAGAGGTCAGGCAGCCGCCATTTCAGGGGCCCACATGGCTTCATTTACTACTGCCTCACACATAGCTAGGCCTATAATCAACACACATACAGGAAAGGGTTTTGTGAGTGGTGTAGTCTTGTGTGTAACTGTGGGTACATACCTGGAGGAATAGTGACTGGTTCTTCGCTGTTGTCCTTCTTAGGCACTGTCAGCTGGGACATATGAGAAGATGGCGGAATCCTCCGGTGTACCGACCACTGGTGGACCTGTTGACAATGGAAGAACGGCATTTGATCGTGACCTACCGGTTTGACCGTGCCACAATCCAGGAACTGTGTACCCAGTTGGAGCCAGACCTGATGTCACCAATCCGCCATCCGACTGGAATCCCCCCTGACGCGCAGGTGCTGTCAGTGCTCCATTTCCTTGCAAGTGGGTCACATTTCAGACTACTGTGGCCATGGCATCAGGGATGTCCCAGCCTATGTTTTCCAACGTTTTGTCCAGAGTGTTGTCTGCCCTGCTGAAACACATAAGGAGATACATAATTTTCCCTGAGGTGGAGGATTTGCCTACAGTGAAAGGTGATTTCTATGCCCTTGGACATATCCCCAACGTCATAGGTGCCATTGATGGTACCCATGTAGATCTGGTCCCCCCCCAGAGGAGTGAACAGGTGTACAGGAACCGGAAGAGTTATCATTTGATGAATGTGCAGATGGTCTGTTTGGCAGACCAGTACATCTCGCAGGTAAATGCTATGTTCCCTGGCTCAGTGCATGACGCCTACATCCTGCGGAATAGCAGCATCCCTGATACGATGGGTCAACTCCAGAGGCACTGTGTATGGCTATTGGGGGACTCTGGTTACCCCAACCTGTCGTGGCTATTGACCCCAGTGAGGAATCCCAGGACCAGGGCAGAGGAATGGTACAATGAGGCCCATGGGCGGACTAGGAGGGTGATCGAACGCACCTTCGGCCTCCTGAAGGCCAGGTTCAGGTGCCTCCATATGACAGGTGGGTCCCTAGTCTACTCACGAAGAAGGTGTGTGACATCATCATCGCCTGCTCCATGCTCCATAATTTGGCATTGCGACGCCAGGTGCCTTTTCTGCAGGAGGATGATCCAGATGACGGTGTTGTAGCAGCTGTGGAGCCTGTGGAGCCTGTGGACAGTGATGATGATGAAGCTGAGGAAGACGAAAACGACAACAGGGAGTCAGTCATACAGCAATATTTCCAGTGAGACACAGGTGAGTACATTTTCAGGTTTAACATTACATTAACTTTCACACGTCTACCTCTATCCTGTACCTACATTTCACTCACTATTTGTTAATTGAGTTGTCCCCTTCTATTTCAGTTTCACAAATGTGGTAACCTACGTGTCAACAGCTTGCACCCTTGAAAGGCTTGTGATGTGTGACATTGGTATGTTGGCCTTCCAATGTGTAACCCTTTTTGACACTGTAATTGACAATACAAAGTTCAAAATCATAGACTGACTTCAGTTTTATTAGTGTTTCAAGGGTGTTTATTTAAGTGCAGAAAAATGAAGGGCGGTTGTGAAATCGGGATGGGTTATGGTGGAAGAATTTCCATGGCAGAGTCCAGTCTATTAGTCTCACAGGTACATTGCCCATCTGGCCATTGGAAGTGGAGCTGGGGCAGTTCCAATCTGGACAGGATGACAAAGTAGGACAGTGGGGGGACAATCAGGGTAGTCTTATTTCCTGGCGGGGGTCTTGGCATCTTGCTCTGTCCTGTTCCTGGATCTCAGGGACCGCTTTCGTGGTGGTTGTCCGTCTGCAGGGGGTGCGGTGCTGGTGTGGTGGTCCTGTGGCTGGGCGTCCTGTCCACTAGCGACGGCGGTGGTGGTGGGCATTTCATCGTCGTGGCTAGTGTCAGGGGCCCCTTGGAGTGCCATGGTGTCCCTCAAGGTCTTTTGAATGTCCGTCAGCACCCCTACAATGGTGCCCAGGGCGGAGGCGATGGTCCTGAGCTCCTCCCTGAACCCCAAATACTGCTCCTCCTGCAGACGCAGGGTCTCCTGCAACTTGTCCAGGACCGTTGCCATCGTCTCCTGGGAGAGGTGGTATGCTCCCATGATGGAGGAGAGGGCCTCGTTGAGAGTAGGTTCCCTTGGCCTGTCCTCCCTCTGTCGCACAGCAGCCCTCCCAGTTCCCCTGTGTTCCAGTGCCTCCGTCCCCTGGACCGTGTGCCCACTACCACTGCCCCCAGGTCCCTGTTGTTGTTGGGGTGGTGGGTTAGCCTGGGTGCCCTGTAGTGGTGGACACAACGCTGATTGACCTGTCCTGGGTAGGGAGGTATGGGCCCGCTGGGTGGGTGCTGTGCTGGTGTTACCAGAGGGTGGTAGTTCGGTGTTGGGGCTGTGGCTGGGCAAGGGGAACCGACTGTCCTGAGGCCCACGATGGTCCGGGCTGGTCATCAAGATCCAGTAGGGCAGAGCTGCTGTTGTCACTGTGGGCCTCTTCTGGGGGTGGAGTGGTGTTGTCTGGACCCTCTGGTGTGGTGACGTTCCTTCGGGTTCCTGCGGGGGTATAGGTACATGATTATTGCATGTGTGTGTTTCATGGTGTGCAATGGTTGGATGTGCGTGTACCCCAGTGCAGGCATTCCTGTGTGAGGGCTTGTGTGCTGATGGGTGGGGGGTGTTCTGGGTATGTGCAGTGGGCATGCTTTAGTGATGGGTATCCATGCTTAGTTGTGTCATGCAGATCTTGGAGTTGGGATGGGTGGTTGGTGTTATGGGTACATTAGTGAGGAGTTAGGGTGATAGGGGAGGGTGTGAGGGTGGGGGGGTGTGATTGCATGCAGGCAAGGTGGGGGATATGAAAGTTAAGATTTGACTTACCAGTGTCCGTTCCTCCAACGACTCCTGTGAGGCCCTCAGGATGCAAGATGGTCAAGACTTGCGCCTCCCATGTTGTTAGTTGTGGGGGAGGAGGTGGGGGTCCACCGCCAGTCCGCTGTACCGCGATGTGGTGCCTGGATACCGTGGAACGCATCTTCCCCCGTAGGTCATTCCACCTCTTCCTGATGTCCTCCCTATTTCTTGGGTGCTGTCCCACTGCGTTGACCCTGTCCACTATTCTTTGCCATAGCTCCATCTTCCTGGCTATGGATGTGTGCTGTACCTGTGAGCCAAATAGCTGTGGCTCTACCCGGATGATTTCCTCCACCATGACCCTGAGCTCCTCCTCAGAGAAGCGGGGGTGTCTTTGGCGTGCCATGGGGTGGTGTGGGTGATGTGTGGGGTGGTGTATGTGTTGATGAGTGTGGTGAGTGTAGTGGTATGTGGTGTTTTGTGCGTGGATGTTGTGTGGGTGATGGTGTAGTGTGCCTCTGTGTGATGGGGTTCTCTATTCTGTGCTGTCTCTCTATGGCGTTCTCTCTAATTTTGGGTCGTAGGGGTTTGTGGGTGATGTGGGTGTGTGTTTTATATTGTGTTGGATGTGTGGGAGTGTTGTTTGTATGTGTATCAGGTGTGTGTATTTTGAATTGTCCAATGTGGCGGTGTTTTGGAGCTGTGTGTGTATTTTGAGCGCAGCGGAGTGTACCGCCAATGGTATACCGCGGTTGAAAGACCGCTGCGTGGATTCGTGGGTCGTAATGGCATGGGCGTGTTTCTGTTGGCGTGGAGGTGGAGGATTTGTTTCCGCATGTTTATCGCTGACCTTTGGTGTGGCGGTGTTGTGTGGGTGTCTGAATTTCGGCAGATTCCGTGATGTGTGTCATAATAGCTGTGGCGGGTGGCCGCGGCGGTGTGTTGGCGGTCTTCTGCACGGCGGTAAGCGCCTTTTACCGCCAATGTTGTAATGACCCCCTATATGTTCTATTTACGGATCCAACACAGATGATCAAGAGATACTGGAATCACTTAATTTAGAACTTACGACTTGGGCAACGCCTATTATAATGTGTGGAGACTTCAATATACATTTAGATAATAAAGAATCTATTCAGGAACTAACACTCTACCTGGGTAGAAAGAATAAAGTTTTTAGGGCACTTCAGTCACTGGCCATTAATCAAGGCCTGATCGACGCCTGGCAGTTGTGTTGCCCGCAGGATCCAGGGTTCACCTTTTTCTCTGCCCCGCATAAGAAGCTGGTCAGGTTAGACTACTTTTTTGTGACAGCCTCTCTACAAAATCAAATAAGGGTCAACAGACTTCCTAGAATCATATCAGATCATAACCCACTGGTTTTGGCTATGGAGATTGGGAGAAAGGGTCCGTAGCCTAGATCTTGGACATTTGATAGGGCATTGTTAGCTGATCCAGGGTATATTCAAAGAATGAAGGAATGGATCCCGGAATTTTTTAAGATAAATCAGGGCTCTGCTTCTTGCCAGACAGTTTGGGATACATTTAAAGCTGCTGTCAGAGGAGAAACCCTGAGCTATGGGTTAAGAAAGGAGAAAATACGCAGGGATCAGTTCAAATTAGTTCAGACAAAGTTGGTTATAGCAGAGCAGCGACTAGGGGAGGCGATCTGTAGCGGAGTAGCGATTTCTGACATTTTGTGTGAGGTGAATATCATTAAGGCAGAAGCCACTAAGATCTTTATGGATAAGGTTGCTGCAAAATATTTAGTATATCGCCAGAAATGCTATGAGTATAGCGGGAAAGTTGGCCAACAGCTGGCCTTAAGAATAAGACAAAAGCAGGTATTCGGGAACATTAAAAGTTTAGTGAATGAAGAGGGGTGGCTGGTACACAACGGCCCAGAGATCATGGAAGTTTTTAGACGATTCTATCAAAATTTATATACCCAGAAAGAACAGTCCCAAGAAGAGGAAGGGATTGATGCTACGGGCAATGAGACACTAGACCAGTTAAGAGAGGAAGATAAGGCAGCTTTAGAAGCACCTATGACATTGGAAGAATTGGATATAGCAACTCGCGCCCTGGCAAGCGGGAAGGCGGCAGGGGGGGATTTAATTCCACTAGAATTCTATAAAGTTTTTTTTGTGGAGATATGTAAACAGCTGATCAGCCTATTTATCGAAGTATAGGCAGGGGCTCCTCAACCGGCTTCCTGGGGGGAGGCCAAGATACTAGTCTTTCTGAAAAAGGACAAGGAACCCACCCAGCCTGGTTCATATCGCCCAATTTCTCTAATTAATAGCGATGCCAAAATTTATGCTAAAATACTTGCTAGCCGCCTGAGTTTGGTAATCTCAGGTTTAGTATCTCCATGGCAGCATGGCTTTATCCCAGGGAAGAGCACGGTAGATCATATAAGACGAGTCATCACGTTACTTGACGTTACTGCAACAGTCAAGCTTCCCATGGCAGTAATTCTGCTAGATGCAGAAAAAGCCTTTGATCAGGTTCACTGGCCCTTTTTATGGGCTGTCCTGCATAAGAATAATATTGGTCCTGGGTTTGTTAAAGCAATTCAGCAGCTCTATCATAAACCAACAGCTACGATACAAGTTGCCGGGCTAAAGTCAACTTCAATCAGTATTCAGAGAGGTACACGACAAGGGTGCATGTGCTCGCCATTGCTTTTCGCGCTATATATTGACCCCTTGATCAGGAGAATGATCAGGAATGATCGGATCATTCCAGTCTCTTTGAGAGGGGGGTGTTCTAAGATCTTAGCATATGCAGACGATATTGCGGTGGTGACCACGGACCCCAGGACGGCTATAATGGAAATAGAGCAGGAAGCCCTGCAGTTTGGGAAAAGATCTGGCTATTTGTTGAACAAAAGTAAATGCCAAATGTTGGTGAATGAATCAGTAGATTTTAAGGATGAGCGGGTACAGACACAGGTTCAATATTTAGGTGTTAAACTTACATCAAACCTTGACGAAGTGGTGAAAATAAACATGGCCCCGATCTTAACGAAGACCAGGAAAGATCTTGCTCGCATTAACAACCTACATTTATCACTCATGGGGCGCTGCAACATGATTAAAATGGTGTTTGTACCCAAAGTACTTTATCTTTTTAGAACAATCCCCCTAGAGATTGGGCAAGACTGGTTCAAACTAATAGAGGGATTGGTTAATAGCTTCATTTGGTCCTATACAAAGCCGCGCCAGGCTTTCCATTATATGACTCTTCCAAGAGAGAAAGGGGGGTGGGCACTTCCCAATTTTAAACTTTATTATCTGGCAGCCGTGCTGCAGTATGCACAGGCACTTTATGTTATAGATAGATCCAGGCAAGATGCTCTCCCTTCAATATATACCCTGATTCTGGGCAAAGAAGCAGACGCAGTCTTTTTGCGGATCTTGGAACCCAGCTATTATAAAAAGGGTTAAATTTAAGGTAATTTATGCTGCATTTAAGGCATGGACTCAGGTTAAGCGCAAGATAGGTATAGGAAGAATCTGCTACTACACTCCCCTGTGGAATACTCCTACGTTTCCAGCGATATTTAAAGACCACTACTGTTTGAGGTGGAGCAATTGTGGCATTCATAAAGTCGGGGACCTTTTCCATTCTGGCCGCCACTTTAAATCATTTGAGGAACTGAGCGTGGAATTTGCGCTGGAGAAAAGAGATTTTTTTAAATTTCTACAGATTAGAGCCTTCTTACTAACTAGCATGACCCAAGGTTGGTGCATGGACAAGATTAAGCTAATGGAAGTTTCACGATATCCCACTAGCTGCGGCATTAAAAACCTGTATCCATTGCTTTTAAACGCTATTCAGGATGACCTGGCTTTACTTGTCAAAAACTGGGAAGGACGGGTTGGAGCTAAAGAGGCAGAGGTCTGTGAGTCTATGGAAATGGCACGGTCTGTCTTATTGTCTGCGGGCCCGCAAGCTCAACATTTTATAGTATTGTATAATCTATATTACACACCTGCTAAGATTGCGAGCTGGGGTAAAACGGTGGGAATCATTTGCCCACGATGTGGCTTCCCAAAAGCAGATCTCTGTCATATGTTCTTTGAATGTGAAAAATTGGAAAGTTTGATTACCGGGATATCCGATATATTGAAGAAAATCTTGAAACAGGCTATCTATCTGACACCTCAATTGGTCTTGCTGGGAGTTATCATTCAGTCTGTAATAGTCGAGATAGATACTTCCTGTTTATAGCAATTTCTCAGCTGCATAGCATCTTTGTGGCGGGATGTAGACCCCCCATGATTTAATCAATGGTTTTCACCACTTTTATCTGTGTATCACCTGGAGAATAGCTTATATGAACTAAAAGGAGCCGCGGCAGGTAAAAGACTCACTAGAGTTTGGGCACCCTTTTCTGCATGGCTCTTGGGCCCCGAGAATATGTTAGCTAAATAATGAATTCTATATGAGATCTCCAAAAGTACAAACTATGATTATTGATTAGAATGTGTCTTTCTTCTGTATGCCAACATAGATGTACCCATGTTTTTGTGCTGCAAACATGTACCCTGCTGTGTGCTCTTAAATAAAAAAATAATAAAATAAAAAGGAAGGCAATTCTATCAAAGACAGCATGAATCCCACACAGAATAATGGAAACCTGTACCAGACAAAGTTGTTTAATGATGGCTGTCTAGCACTATCCAAAATTAATTCTAAAATAAAATAGTTAACACTTTTTTCACATTCTAAAATGTCTTAAGCAGTCATGCTGAAAAGGTCAAACCAAGATTAAAGCAATTCAGTTAGTTATTGGCCTATTGTTGGAACTTCTTGTCTATCTAAACTGATTAGGAAGGCTGTTATTTACTAACAGGTATGCATTACAAGCACATAACTTTCAGAAAGTCCATTCAGAGTTTGACATTGAAGGGATTCATAATCTGCAGGTGTTCATGAACATCTGTTGATGATGAAGAAGAGAATGCTGAGCCACTACTGCTGATACAATAAAAAATAAAGTTATGTTGACCTGATTACAACAGAGGCAGGAGTGTTAAGAAGATTATTTGAGTGGTTGAGATCATTCTTGGGTAACAGGTCAACTAAGTTCAAAACAAATAATTGCTAGCAGAAATGTTACTTGTGGAACTGAATAAACTCTCCACTGTCACTTAATGGATTTAAAATAAATATGTAGGCCTTTCATGGTTGACTAGTAGACTGTGGTGCTGGTTTTCACATTTGATCAGCGGACACACAGCTGCTCATTCTAATCATGTATAATTTAGATCAAAACACTTTGTGCCTGATTTAAAGGTGGGTGGTACCGGAAAGTTGTTCGGTTTGGGAAGGAAGTGACCAATTCTCTTTTGAAGGATTATGCACCACTGGAGAATCCTTTCTAGGTATTCCCTCCTCCATATAGAAAGCATGGAAGAGGAAATCATTGAGTTGTCACCAACAGGCAATCCTCCAATGGAGAAAACGGAGAGTTTCCAATCATTACCTAACTGAAAAAAGTTCTTGGGATGCATTTTGGCTAGCAATGGATGACCACGTGAATTAGCCTCCCCAAAACAATTGTTTATATATTAACACCATTAAAGTAGGCTCTTCTTTGGAAGATGAATACCAAACAATAGTGGTGACTCATATAGATAATTATGAAGGACTATTTGCGGTTGCCTAAAAAAAAACTTCACTGACCATCTTCAAAACATCCAAAACCTTTCTGCAAGGTTGGTGGTAGGCACAGCAAGATTTAAATATATGTCACCCACTCTCTTGAAATGCATTGAAGCCTAATCACAGATCGAAAAATATATAAAAACCTAACAGGAATGAATGAAAATAAAACTCTTCATTACACCAATCCGAAACACTGGACAAAAGAATAAAAATAATGTAAAAAGCATAAGCTGAGAATGACACCACAAACAATAAGAGAAATCCATCATTTCATGAAGGTCATACTAAACAGTAAAGGTTTTACAGAGCCAAAATGTGGAATATTTTCCATTCCAAATCACCCTGTCCTTAATGACAATCCTGATTCTTATTTGCTGGCTCAAGTGCCTGAACACAGAATTGTTTGACCCCTTCACTGCCAGACCTTTTCCCCCTCAGGTGCCACACCTTTTTTTGGCTATTTGGGGCAGTTTGCGCTTAGGCCCTCATAACTTTTTGTCCACATAAGCAACCCAAGCCAAATTTGTGTACTTTTTTTCCAACATCCTAGGGATTCTAGAGGTACCCAGAGTTCGTGGGTTCCCTGGAGGAAACCAAGAAATTAGCCAAAATACAGTGAAAATGT
Source organism: Pleurodeles waltl (assembly GCF_031143425.1). Classification (NCBI taxonomy): domain Eukaryota; kingdom Metazoa; phylum Chordata; class Amphibia; order Caudata; family Salamandridae; genus Pleurodeles; species Pleurodeles waltl. The sequence continues at coordinate 607,522,139 of NC_090438.1, forward strand.
GTTTTTTTAAAAACAAATGGGAAAAAAGGCTGCAGAAGAAGGCTTGTGTTTTTTTTCCATGAAAATGGCATCAACAAAGGGTTTGTGGTGCTAAAATCACAATCTTCCCAGCTTTCAAGAACAGGCAGATTGAAATCAGAAAACCACATTTTTCCACACAATTTTGGCATTTTACTGAGACATTCCCCATTTTTACTATATTTTGTGCTTTTAGCCTCCTTCCAGTTAGTGACGGAAATAGGTGTGAAACCAATGCTGGATCCAGGAAAGCTAAACATTTATGAAACGTAGACAAAATTCTAAATTCAGCAAGGGGCTACTTGTGTGGGTAGGCCTAGTGCCTGCGACAGGAAATGCAACATGGACACATCACCTTTTTACATTTAAATCTCTTTTTGCAAAGTGCCTGGCTGTGGAGTTTGGGCCATAGCTCAGCTAGAACATAGGGAAACCTACCAAACCTATGCACTTTTGAAAACTAAGCACCTAGGGGAATCCAGGATGGGGTGACTTGTGGGGCTCACACCAGGTTATGTTACCCAGAATCCTTTGCAAACCTCAAAATGTGGCCCAAAAATACTTTTTCCTCACATTTTGGTGACAGAAAGTTCTTGAATCTGAGAGAAGCCACAAATTTCCTTCCACCCAGCATTTCCCTAAGTCTCCTGATAAAAATGATACCTCACTTGTGTGGGTACGCCTAGTGCCCGCAATAGGAAATTCCCCAAAACACAATGTGGACACATCACATTTTCTCAAAGAAAACAGAGCTTTTTTTTGCAGTGTCTACCTGTGGATTTTGGCCTCTAGCTCAGCCGGCACTTAAGGAAACCTACCAAACATGCACATTTTTGAAAACTAGACACCTAGAGGAATAAAGATGGGGTGACTTGTGGGGCTCTGACCAGGTTCTGTTCCTCAGAACCCTTTGCAAACCTCAAAATGTGGCAAAAAAAACACTTTTTCCTCACATTTCGGTGATAGAAAGTTCTGGAATCTAAGAGGAGCCACACATTTCCTTCCACCCAGCATTCCCCCAAGTCTCCCGATACAAATGGTACCTCATTTGTGTGGGTAAGCCTAGTGCCTGCAAAATGAAATGCCCCAAAACACTATGTGGACATATCAAAATTATCAACCACAAAACTACCTGTTTTTGCGCGGGGCACCCGGGTTTTTAGTCCTGGGCTCAGCAGCCATATAGGGAAACCTACCAAACCAAAACATTTCTGAAAACTAGACACCTGAGGGAGTCCAGGGAGGTGTGACTTTTGTGGATCCCCCAGTGTTTTCTTACCCAGAATCCTTAGCAAACCTCAAATCTAGCTACAAAGTCACATTTTTCCCACATTTCTGTGTGGGATCACCACACCGGGACAAATATCCTACCACCCAACATTCCTCTCAGCCTCAGGCTAAACATTATACCTCACTTATGTAAGTGGGCCAAGTGTCTGTGACAGGGAAGAGCCAAAAACATGTAGAAATTGAGGGGGAACCAAAGCGGATCCAAAAGGGCGGTGTAAAAAATAAAACATTTATAGGCTGACAAGTGGGGCAGAATTTTTATCAGTGTAGGTGCCACACTGCTGGGTGGTAGGAATTTAGTGGATTCCTGCAGATTCCGGAAGGTTCCATCACAAAAATGGGAAAAATTTGTGATTTCCAGCAAAGTTGGGGGTCCCCATACTAGCATGTGAATTGTAGGACATTTCTCAAAATGACTTGTTTCTTACTCATTATCTTCCATGTGGAAGGAGCAAATGCAGAGAAAGACAATTGATGATAACACATGTTCTACTATTCTGTGTTCCCCCAAGTCTCGCAATGAAAATTGTTCCTCACTTGTGTGGGTAGGTCTACTGCCCATGACAGGAAACGACTCAAAAAGCAATGTGGACATATCACATTTTTCCACTGAAAACGGGTGCCTTTTTTGCAAAGCTTAGCTGTGGATTCTGAACCCTAGCTCAGCCTGCACTTAGGAAAACCTAGCAAACCTGTCCATTTTTAAAACTAGACACCTAGGGAAATCCAGTGTGGGGTGACTTGTGGGACTTTCACCAAGTTCTGGAATCTGAGGGGAGCCACAAACTTCCTTCCATTCAGCATTCCCCTGAGTCTTCAGATAAAAATGGTACCTCACTTGTGTGGGTAGGGCTAGTGCCTACAACAGGAAACAACCCAAAAAGCAATGTGGATACATCACATTTTTCCACTGAACACTGATGCCTTTTTTTGCAAAGTGCCTCTCTGTGGATTTTGGGCTCTAACTCAGCCGGCACATAGGGAAACCTAGAAAACAAGTAAATTTTTTCAACACTAGATAACGAGGAAAAACAGGCTCTCACCAGGTTATGTTACGCAGAATCCTTTGCAAACCTCTAAATTTGTCCAAAAAAACACATTTTTGTGTTGGAAAGCTCTGGAATCTAAAGGGAGCCACAAACTTCCTTCCATCCAGCATTCCCCCAAGTGACTGATAAAAATGGTACTTCACTTATGTGGGTAGGCTTAGTGACAGCAGCAGGAAACAGCCCAAAATACAACATGGACACATCACATTTTTCCACTGAAAACTGGTGCCTTTTTTGCAAAGTGCCTGGCTGTGGATTTTGGGCTCTAGCTCACCCGACACCAAGGGTAACCTAACAAACCTGTATATTTTCTAAACGTAGTCACCTAGGAAAATCCAGGATGGGGTGGTTTGTGGGGCTCTCACCAGGTTCTGTCACCCAGAATCCTTTGCAAACTTCAAAATATCCATACACAAAATTAAAAAAACATTTTCCCCACAATTCTGTGATGCAAAAGTCTAGAATTTGAGGGGAGCCACAAACTTCCTTCTATCCAACATTCCCCTGAGTCTTTCAATAAAAATGGTACCTCACTTGTGTGGGTAGGCCTAGTGCCCACAACAGGAAACACCCCAAAACACATAGTGGACACATCATATTTGTCCACTGTTCTATTTGTGGAAACATATCATACCTGTAAATTTTTTAACACTAGACACCTAGGGAAATCCAGGATGGGGTGACTTGCGGGGCTCTCACCAGGTTCTCTCACCCAGAATCCTTAGCAAACCTCAAAATATGTTAAAAAAACAGACATTTTCCTCACGTCTTGGTGATGCAAAGTTCTGGAATTTGAGGGGAGCCACAAAATTCCTTCTAGCCAGAATTCCCCTGAGTCTCCCAATAAAAACGATACCTCACTTGTATGGGTAGGCTTAGTGCCCACAGCAGGAAATGAACCGAAACGCAACGTGGACACATCACATTGTTCCACTGAAAACTGATGCCTTTTTTGCAAAGTGCCTATCTGAGGATTTTGGGCTGTACTTCAGCCAGCACCTAGGGAAATGTAGCAAACCTCTACATTTATGAAAACTAGACACCTAGAAGAATTGAGGAAGGGGTTACTTGTGTAGCTCTTACTATATGTATCTACCCAGAATCCTTTCTGTGATACAAAGTTCGTAAATCTGAGGGCTCCCACAAACTTTCTTCCACCAAGCATTCCCCCAAGTCTCTCGATAAAAATGGTACCTTACTTGTGTGGGTAGGCCTCGTGCCCGCGACAGGAAATGCCCCAAAACAGAGTGAGACACATCATAATATTCCACTGATAAATGATGTGTTTTTCGCTAAGGGGAAGTGAGGATGGGGTGACTTATGTGGCTCTCACTATATTTTTCTACCCAGAATCCTTCCTTTGGAAACCTCAAAATTTGTCCCAAAAATTTATTTTCCTCACATTTCGGTAAAGCAGTTTTGGAATCTAAGGGGAGCCACAAACTTCCTCCCGGCATTTTGTCTGGTCCCCCAATAAATATAGTAACTCACTTGTGTGGCTAGACCAAGTGCCCGTGACAGGGAAGGGCCCAAAATGTATTGTGGCGATAATGATAACAAAGGTGAGTATACTAATTAGCCCTGAGATCAGGAACCATTTAGGAAAACCTATCAAACCATCAGTGCAATTACTGTGCTAAATCAACTGCCTTCCAGTTTTTGGATGCAAGCTGTGATGTCCAAGTATGCCTTGAGAGGACTATTCCTTGAACCGAGTGAGCATATCCAGTGTTGAAACTAAGGCAGACATGATGGTGAATACTACCTTAGGCTTCTAAAGTAAAAAGCCAAGCAAATATCCTGTGGGACCCATTCACCAACACTTCTAATTTTGCTTTGAAAGTGAAGCTAGAAATTGAGTTTGCACACCTTCAAACAAGTAGAAATGTTGGTGAATATATCCCACAGGACATTTGACTCATTACACTTACTCTAGTTCTCGTTGGCAATCAGGGTGGTCCTTCTGTAGCATACAAAAGTTCCCTAAAAAGCTACTTCAAAATTCAGTCACACTTTATCATTTTGCCACACAGGGTACTTCGTGACAAAATGGCATATGTTCTGTCCAATAGTATGTGCAGTGTGGGGACTATAGTGCACGTTAATCCTCGAACAGAATATCTACCACGTTCTGGTGGTGAATAAAGTTGTTGAGAAAGCCAAAAGAAAGTCCATGATTGGCTAAAGTAGATCAACTAAAATTCTATGGCTGCCTGCCTAACAAAGTAGTGGTCTATGGATGTTAGGCACCCATGCGCAGCCACTGAAAAGTTTACCCAACGGCAGCTCCCCCTCAGTCAATTTCACAGAAGTCTGCTTCAGTATGATACAAATAAAGCAAGTAGGTAAACACAGGCCTTGCTGAGATGGGCACTGGGGACAGTAAACACATCTCTCTTGCCTCTTTCCCTGCTTCAAGTACACTTTACATTGAAAACATGGTCGATCCTTTTTAGGTGTTTTAGGAATGTAATCAGCAAAGTGTTGTTTCTGCAGCCTTGCCACATCCTCCAGAATATATGAAGTAGAGGCTGCTGCTTCTGTAGCAGCAGTGAGGCTTTCAATCATAGATAACTGAAAGTCAAGGAAAGACATGAGTCTTCTATGGTTATCTGACTATAATCAACATACGCATTGTATGTTGCTATCTGGATCAGGTGGTTAAACAGTTTCTTGTACTGTTGTGTAGATATTTTAGTTATAGTTTTATAGATGTTATTTTAGCAAACTAGGCCTGTCTCTGTGCACTTTGCCCTAGATATGTTTTTATTCGGCTTAGTTTTATTATTTTAACATTAGCCACATTTGCAGTCTTGTTTTATTTTTTCTATCTAGCTGTTCTTCGCCTAGGTCAGCACTACGTTCTTAAATAAGACATCGCTTTTCTCAAGGCTGCAGTAAGATAGGTTGCTGGAAAAAGTGGTACGCTTTGTCTCCAATGTTCATAGAAACATACACACTCTTATGTGGGGATGCTTTCTTGGAACATCAGCTGTTTTATTATAAAACACTACTTTGACCCATGTACGTTAGAGGGATATTCCAGCCAGATGACCACAACAGTATGATGATTGCTGATTGCTTCGCTATGGCTGCATATATAGAATGCAGGCCTCTTGCTCAGGTATGAGGGATGATTTCATCCCAGGGGGTACCTGAAGGGCAGAATTAGAGTTTAACATGCTGTGCTCTAACATAGCTTAGGGAGGAACTATCTCTACAAATCTTAGTGACAATATGGTAGCATTATTCTTGTGTTTTACTCTCCTTGTCACAATTTTAATCTTCTTGTGCTTCTTCGTCCTACTTATTGCAATACATGCTTTATTATCTAAGATGCAGTTACTTCAATAAAACCTTATTGAACTATACCTTGCCTCTGATTGTCCTTGCATATGTGAGACAAATGTAACTGAGAGAAACGGATGAGATCTGAGTGACCACGATTCCCCTGAGGAGTCATTCAAGTCATGCGCCTGGTTGCCTTAATCATGCCTGCTCTTGGGTGGAGATGAGGCACTGCTAGTTAGCCGGAATAAACCCGGATTAGGCCGACAGGTGTCACATGGTGTGGGTTCAGACTCAGTCCCCCGCGGGACAAGTGATTCTGCCGCTGAATCCAGTACTCTCATTAGGATAATGAGAACCTATGTGACAGTACCAAGTGCGAGTTTTACAACTCGCTTTGTATGGTTGAAGAACCACTTTGCCCATGTACTTATTATAATCAAGTATACAGGTGGAGTTGTGGACTTCGGACATCTGACCCCAAACCATGATGGGTGAAGTTCTCTTATCGTGAATTTTAGTGAGCACATACACAACACCTATCCGAGAACCTGACTGCAAGCAGTTTTTTAGAACACAACGCAGTACTCTGGGATTTCTGGAGCATCTTGCAAACAAGCTCCTGCGGGAATCCTTTGCAGAGACAAGGAACTTACTACAGGCCACAGTGCCAGGTTTGTAGAGCTCACACAAAACAGCTCTACTCCCATATAGAAATTGTCAACATAAATGTTATAACCTTTGTGAAGGAATTTCTGGACAAGTTCCCATACAATCTTTCCTGTGACCCCTAACGTGGGAGGGCAACCCTCAGGGTTTAGCATGGAGTCCTTCTCTGTATATACTCTCAAGCTGTACACATAGCCAGTAGAGGTCTTACACAGCATGTACAGCTTAATATCATAGTGAGCTCTTTTGCTCACAATGTACTGCCTGAACAGCAGCCGGCCCTTTGTACAGGATCAAGGACTCATCTACTGCTGTATTCTTCACAGGAGTATACATCTCTGGAAATCTGGCAGACAAATGTTCCACGACAGGCTGAATTGTGAACAACCTGTCATGGTCTGGATGTAAAATTGTTATTGAAATGCAGCATGCACTGCAATATTTTTAAAAATTATCTCTGCTCATGTACGGTGCAATGATGGTGGATACCGAAACCGTGCAAGTCAACCAGTAGTACTGCAAGGTGGGTTTCTGCACTAACCCCATTTTGAGGGTAAGGCCCAAAAATATCTTCACCTACTCCAGTGAATGGCAGTCCAATGGTGTGCCCTAGAACAGGGCCCTAGAGTGCCCCCATGCTCCCTCAGAAATCGTTTGACACACAAATCTGCTGAAGGAAGTCAACATCTAAAAAGAGATGGAGGTAGTCAATTGGCAAAATGTTAGCCGTATTGACTTTACATCCAGCGTCACCAGTAAAAGGTGGAATTTGGGGCTGAACTAAGTTGGGGGGCTGCCAAGAGAGCACTCTGTCTGTGCTTGCCGCAGCACACGCCTGCTCTCTGGGTTGGCCAAGCCTCTGGTGTCCCGCTACAGCATGACTGTCCTCATTGTCTCCCTCAGAATCCCTGGAAGAGGAGTTGTCAGGTGGAGCTCTGCTGACTGAAAAATCACTTCCAGCTTCTGCTCAATTGTCCTCTCTTTCAGACGCTGTCTCAGTATCTCCTGTCTCAGACTCTGATCCTGCTTCAGAGGTGTCCTCCATAACCCAAGTTAGGGCTTGAGCAGCAGCCATCCAACAAGACGCTATCTGTGCTACTGGCTAAACTGTTCCTCCAAAACACTAGCCTAAGTAGAAGGCAGCTATGTTGTTCACACAATTGCTAGTGGGTGGATGTGTGTGAGTGTGTGTGATTTGTGCAACAGTAAATGTCAGTCACCTTACCTTTGCTTCTTCCCTCAATCAGCAGGTTCTCTAAAGACACTGAAAAAAACTAAAAAGGCACACTATTACTTCACCTTGCCACATACTCATCATCACAGTGGTGGCGCCCTGTATGAGAATCATTTTTGGTACTCCTCCTCCCATGACCTCCTCCTTGGATTCCTACACTACTACCCAGCAAAAATGCCCTTCATCTCTCCAGAGTCCCCCTTGCACATACATTTAATTTATTTTAAAGCACACGTAAAGGCTGGCTTTACTAATCAACTTAGTTATTCATATAAAATACAGATCTCTTCTTTGCGGAAGGCAGATAAACCTTCTAAACTACTTTATGGCGTCAAATCTGCCCCTAGACAAAAGTCTGGTCTCTCTCTCTACCAGGAACATAATCACAAGAGTTATATTGACATTTTTATTTCTACCTGAAAGCTATATATGCCTGAAATATATATATATATATATATATATATATATATATATATATATATATATGTATATCTTATAGAGATACCCTCTCTATATATACAAATATATATAGATATCTCTCTCTATATATATATGTATCACTTTTCTTTATATATGTGTGGTTTCCCTAGGGGCAGATCGCTGTGATGGAAATATGTATGGTGGTCGGTACAACCTGTCATGTTAAGGTTATTGAAACAATAGAATACAAACATTGTTCTGTCTTACCTGGTAACTAAATATTTAGGTGGTCATTATGAACATGGTGGTCTTGACTGCCAGGCCGGCGGTCATTACCGCCAACGGCATGGCGGTCCAGACGTCATATTCTGAACACAGTAGTAAACTGGCTGTAAAGTAGCCAGTTCACTACCGCCCACCGCCAGGCCAGATTCGACAACCAGGCCACCAGGCAAACTGTGGGCACATTCGACCTGGCGGTGGAGGCGGGACAGGCGGTGGGATTATGATCCCATTTCCACCAGGGATTCCGTGGTGAGTTATCCTGCCAGGTAATCCCTGGCGGAAAGCATAGGGGTGACAGGAATAATCATTCCTGTCACCTGTATTTGAACACCAGGTCCCTCCCCCCCTTTCCACTTCCCCTACCCACACCACCAAGCCCCTAGAAAACCCCCCACCCCTCACCCCACGAACCCCAAAAACTGACCCCCCAACCCTCCACCCCCAAAACCCCATGTAGGTACCCCCTACCCGACCCTCACCATCCCCCACCCCCACACACAGGTCCCCCCAAACCCCAACCCCCGACATCCACATGCAGCCATTCACTTCCATGCACACACGCATAATTGCCTCAGACACACATCCCCCCATACATACACTCACGCACAGCCCCATGCATTCACACACACACCTCCCTCCCCCCTTCCCTCTCAAGCAGCACTTACCTCTTCTGTCGCGCTGCCCTGAGAGGGAACAGGCTCCCTGGATGCTGCGCTGCCACCATCGCCGCCTCTCCATACACCGCAACGCCTATAACTGCTTCATTATAGGTGTGGCGGTGTATGGTCTGATGTTGCGGTGAGTGTGGAGCTGTATCCACCCCCGCCAGCGACCACCAGCATGGCGGCCCTCACCGCCATCAATGGTGGTGAGGGTCCATGCGTCATTATTTGGCGGGGTGGCAGCCGCCAACACTGGCGGTCTTTCATTGACCACAGGCACGGTTGGTGATGGGGCATCCCGAAAAGTTCATACTGGGGGCCTTAGTTATTCAAGTATAACGAGCAAGTCAGTCTGCTTTCATAATAGCTGTACAATCAAAATGCATGTAACATTCATGCCTGTTTAATATAATCTTTCTAGTCCTTCTGTAAATTGAAAAGTGTGTTCTTTATGATTGTCTGCAGTAAGCACATATGGGATCCCGTATGTAAACATGTACATATTACGGAGAGCACACAAGTAAAGTCAGAATGGCAGCGTCACTTATTGGTAATCCTCATTACTCTTAGTCCTACTAGTCCTCAACCCAGTCCTAACAATATGAGGTTAAGTCCCCTCCCAGACACTCCCTAGCGCCACCCACCCTCCAGGCAAGGCATAAAACACCTACCTCACTGGAGCACTTCCTGACATACTAAGCCCCACAACTGCCTGATACCAGGAGGGTGGGAGGGAAACAGGACTGGGTTGAGGTTGAGTAGAAGTAAGAGTAATGACGATTACCGATAGGTAATCAGGTCATTACCTCTACGCACCTTGTCCTTGACCCAATCTTAACAACATGAGGCATACCAAAGCACACAGCAAGGAAGGCCTTTGTGGAAGCCCAGCAGAACCCACGACAAACCACACAACACAGCCCAGAGTAAAATGCAGTGATTTAATGAAAAAAACAACACGCAAATCAGACAGAGAAAGCCCCAGCAATGGCCTGCAGAACAGCGGGGCCAAAATTTGCTTAAGTAGGCTCTGCACAAGTCAGACGATAGTGCCTATTAAATGTGGACTCAGACTCCTGCACAGCAAATTTCTTCCAAGGAGACACCTTGAATGGCGGCCAAAGAGGCCGAGACACCTCTAGTGTAATATGCCTAGCCAGACATCGGGCGAAGCAAATCAGCACCCTTGTAAGCCAGAGAAATTAAGTCCTTATTTCAATGACAGAGTCAATTTGGAGGCCACCTTTCCTTGACCTGCAACACCAAAAGTTACAAAGAGGCTATCAGAAGCCCTAGAAGGGGTAGTGTGGCCACATAAACAGACAAGGCACCTTTCACATCCAAGTTGTGCAGCAATTGCTCCTCAGGAGACAAAGGAGGACAGAGACTATGCAATATATGTTCCTGTGAAAAATGGAACCTGGAAGCAACCTAAAGGAGAAACTCAGGATCCAGGCACAGAACCACTGCATCATCCAAGAACCGCAGAAATTGAGGGGAACAGTGCAGAGCAGAACATTTCTCGATCCGTCTGGCAGAAGTAACAGCCACCAGAAAGGCAACTTTAAAAGAAATAAATTTCAGATCCACAGAGGCTCAAAGGGAGCAGACTGAAGAGCACGAGGAATGAGGGAAAGATTCTATGAAGAAATAGAAGACCTCACCAAAGGAGCGGAGAGAAAAAAGCTGTGTAACAACAAGACAACAAAGTGGCAGCAGCTGAGGACAAAGAGACAGGTTCACAAAAAGGCCAGATAGCAACCTATTGGCCTTTCAAGTTGTAAAGTGCATAACCCTTCTCAGGGCAGGACCCAAAACTACCAACGATGACCCATCACAGCAAACCTCAGAAATTGTTGAGACTCTAGGGCCACATGGTCATGAAGGTAAGCATCTTGCAGATCCAATGTGGCCATGAGAGAACCCCTCTGAACCAACAGAATGATGCATTGCAGGGTTTCAATTTTGAAAGAAATCCTTGGATAAGCTTGTTCAGGGATTTTAAATATATCATTATCTGAACATCGGGACATGAAAGATGATGGAATAGACTATAGAGAAGGGTCTAGATCCTTAACAACAAGGCCAGGTGCATCACTGTATCCCGCGGAACAGGAGTCATCACAGTGCCTGACGGAGAGGGAGAGGTTTGGAACTCTATCCTGTAAACTATGTCCAGAATGTTCAGCACCCACTTGTCCCAGGTGGCCCAAAACAACTAGAGACTCCCACCAACCACAAGTGGAATGCTGGGAGGTGCTGGCGGTATAGTGAGGACCACTGTAACTCGCTGCTGGGCTGTTTGCGGGATTTCCTCTCAAACTTTCCCAGAAAATCTTTGCCTGAAACTTCAGATTCCCTGAAGAAGTTGGCTGCCATCGAGAAGACTGATGAAAAGAAGATCTAGTACCCTGATGCTTCTGAAAGGACAAAGAATTATTCAGCTCTTTAAATATACAATGCAACATCTCCTCCAAATCACAAGCAAACAGGTGAGACCTAGTAAGAGGCAAAGGCAGGGCCATGGGGCGCTGAGCAGTATCCATTTTCCAATGTTTTAAGACTATATTATGGCCGTCATTACGACCCTGGCGGTCGTGATAAAGTGGAGGTAATACCGCCAACAGGCCGGCAGTAACTACTGCCAAATTATGACCATGGCAGGAAGATCTCCAAAAGACAGCCAATGTATCACACAGACCGCCAGGGCGGAAACAACAGGCACAACGGCGGTAGCCACCTCCAGCCAGACGGAAGACAAAATAACGCTCACCATATTGACTCAGGAAACCGTCACTTTTTCTGGGGTGGTACCACCGACATCAAAAACCTGGCAGAAACACTGCACAGAAGTGAAAGGACTCACCATTAGAGATACAGGGAAGAACAACGCCGCCATGGAACCAGAACTACAAGTCTTTCCGATGATATTCTATGTTCTGCTCCACCACGAACACCAACACCGGCAAAGACAACAATGTTGAGTACAGCCACCTAGCACACAAGGGAGGGGGAGTAAAACGACAGCGACACACACACACACCACACACAACCCTCACACACACACACCATACACACAACCAGCTGCCCAAGAAAATAAGTGAATCCCCCTAAATCGACTGAATAATGCAAGGACAACAGGAATTGACTCAAGTGATTGTAATAAGATCAACACAGTATAAATAATAATTTAGCCAATGCTACAGATATGTACAAATGTACAGAAAAAGGGACACTGCCCATGCCTCAGTTCGCGTGGGCCACATGGCCACAGGGCAAAGTCCAAGGCCCCACTTGTCACCTGGATCAATATAGAAACAACACTGCAGGGGCAACAATTGGCAAATTGGCAGGCACCTCAGGGGGAGGGCGAGCACCTCAGCCAGAAGTGTAAACAAGACCACTGGTTCTGGAGGGGGCAACATGCCCTGTGCTTTGTCCTGGGGAGTGCGAGGCCACAGTCTCTCGCGTTGGTGTCTTCCCCACTGGTTCTGAAAGGGGAAACATGCCCTGTGCTCGGTCCTGGGGAGTTATAGGCCGCAGTCTCTCAAATGGGTGTCTTGCTCACTGGTTCTGGAGGGGGCAACATGCGCTGTGCTTGGTCCTGGTGAGCGATGGGCCACAGTCTCTGAAGTGGGTGTCTTTCCCACTGGTCCTGGAGTGGACACGCTGCACAGCAGCCCATCGTGTCCTGGGAATGTTGGTAGGCTTCCAGGATCTCAGAGAGTGCCTCCTGGAGAGTCAGTTCCCTGGGCCTGTCCTCCTCCTGGCACACAGTAGTCCTCTCAGTGCCCCTGTTGTCCTGTGCCTCTGTCCCCTGAACAGTGTGCCCACTGCCACTGACCCCAGGTCCCTGATTGTCTTGTGTGCGAGGTGTGGCCTGGGGTCCCTGTAGAGGTGGACACACTGCTGAGTGACGTGACCTGGGGACAGAGGTGTGGGTACGCTGCGTGGGTGCTGTGGTGTTGTTTCCTGATGGGTGAGGCTCTGTGGTGGTGTGTGACAGGGCTTGGGTAACCGGCTGTCCAGTGGTCCCTGATGTGCCAGGTAGATCATCCAGATCCTGAAGACCAGTGTTACTGTGGTGTTGCTGGTGGTGGGAGGCTCCTGCACAGCCCCTGCACTCTCCAATGGCTGCACTGTGATGGTGCTGGTGGTGGTGGTGGGAGGCTTCTGCACTGCCCTTGACCCTGCGATGACTGCACAACCATGGTTGGTGGTGGGGGCTTTGTGACAGCTGCTGGTGCAGGCTCCTTCTTGCCTGCTGGTGCAAGCTCATTCCCCTTTCTGACAGTAGGTACAGGATCCTTGCTCTTCTTGCCTGCTGGTGCAGGCTCCTTCCCCTTTCGGATGGCAGGTGCAGGCTCCTTCCCCTTTCGGCACGCTGGTGCAGGCTCCTTCACTTTCAGTATATGTGGCCTGTAATCCTTTCCATCACACGTAGGTAAGGATGGTACTGGGCCCATGGACTGTGTGGCTGAGGTGCTTGGCTGGGTTCTTGATACCCTGGCCATACCTGCAGGATGGGGGGTAGGGAAGAGGTCAATGGTGGAAAGGAAAAGCTTTTTAGGGACATTGGGGCGGGAAGAGGGAGAAGTAATGGGAGTGGAGGATGAGGGAGTGGTTGTTGGAGGAGTCTGTCTGCTGGATTTGGGTGCAGGTGCATGGGCTGTATGCTGTTGTGAGGTGGATGGCTGTTGGGTGTGTGAGTGCTTGCGTTTGTGTACTTTAGGAGGGGGGACAGACAGTGGGAGAGGACACAGGGGACTTGTGCATGGATGTTGTGAGGTGTCTGCCAGTGAGGTGTGTGTTCTGCTTGATGTGGTGATGATGCAGGTAGTGGATGATGATGTACTGCATGCAGGTTTGAGTGTGGACGTAACTGGGTGGGAGGTGGAGGAGGAGGAAGAGGGGGAGACAGTGGAAATAGTGGATGTTCTTGTTTCTGCAACTGGATGGTGTTTGTGTGAGTGCCTGTGGGATGAAGTGTGGTGCTTGTGTTTACCTGTGACACTCTTGGGTGTTGTCCTGTGTGCATGCTCGGCTGGCTGTGTGCTTGGGATGGGTTGGGGTTGAGGGGAATGGGACTGGGAAGTGGTAGTTGGAGGGGGGACGGTAGAAACAGGGACAATGGCTGCCCTCAGAGAGGAGGCCAGAGCCTGGATCAATCTATGTTGGGCTGCCAATCCAGTGTGAATGCCCTCCAGGAATACATTAGATTGTTGCATCTGGGCTGCCAGCCGCTGGATGGCATTCACAATGGTTGACTGCCCTACAGAGATGGATTTCAGGAGGTCAATAGCCTCCTCACTCAGGGCAGCAGGGCTCACTGGGGCAGGGCCTGAGGTGCCTGGGGCGAAGGAGATGCCTGCCCTCCTTGGTGAGCAGAACGGGCAACTCGCTGAGGGGCTGCTGGGAGGACGTTGCTGGTACAGGCGTGGCAGTGGTACCTGTAGTTTTGGTGGTCAAAGAAGTGTCTGCCACCACCAGGGAGCTTCCATCTGAGTCTGAATTGTCCCCTCCAGTCTCTGCCGTGGTGCTCCCCTTGCCATCCGTCCCACTGGTGCCCTCAGCATCGGTGGACTCTGCCTCCTGGGTCCAGTGGGATGCAGCTCCCTCCATCGCTGGTGCCTCTGCTCCTCTGCCACATAATGCTAATGCACATAAGGACTGGATGACAAAACAAGAAAGGGGCGAGAGAGACAAAGGATACACTGGGTAAATGAATGCACCAACACCACCGTTGGCATACACTGCACCCTCACACAGAGGGAACAGGCAAACGCACTATGCATTGCACCACCACTGATATTGCTAGCCACCAAGGCATGAGGAGGGGCATATACCGCCATCTGAAGCACACCTGGAACCCACGCAGACCTGGGCAGTTGTGGATGGTAACAGGCTAGGTAGGCAGGATTATCCCTTCAGACCCCTAGCCACCAGAGGACCTACGCTGCTATGTCAGGCCTGGCCTAGGGGCACCCAATAACACACAACCACAGCCCGTATACCACCTCACCAGCTGTAAGTTGTAATGATAGCCACTGTACTCACCCCCTTGTGGCTGCTGTGTTGCCCTCAAGCGCCCATCCAGCTCTGGATACGCCACCGCCAGTATGGGAGCCTTCAGGGGGGGTCAGGGTCCGACAGGCACCCCTTCCTCGTTGGGAGGCCATCCCCAGCTGGGCCTCCGGCGCCTTCCGTGCCCAGCTCCTCAGGTCCTCGAACCGTTTATGACAGTGGGTGCTCTGCCTGCCATAGAACTCCAAGGACCGCACGTCCTTGACGATGGCACGCTATATACCCTTCTTTTGATGGGCACTGACCTGCAGAGGCAATACACACAGGAAAACACCATTAGACAAACAGTCCAGCCAGTTACACATATGGCCCATTATACCTGTTTATAGCACTATTGGAACACACATAGCCCAGCACCCAATGTGTACCTAGCCAGGAGGACATGCCTCCCCTCTTCCACGGAGCCGTCACACACACCTCCGTACATGCATGCCACATGCATCGTACCCACTGTGTACTCACCTGTTAGTCTGGAGGCCCGTACAGCAGTCCGTACTGGGGTAGGATCCCATCCACCAGTCTCTCCAACTGCACCAAAGTGAAGGCTGGGGTCCTTTTCCCAGTCGCACGGGCCATGGTAGGTTCCAGACACAGGTCACAGCAGCACATGCAGTGTAGGTCCTCTCCTATGGAAGGTCAGGTACCAAGTGAGGAATCAGATAGAAAATGGCAGTCACGTCCAGGGCTGTGCATACCGTCACCGCCGGTGTAGATCACCATTGGTCCCTGTACCCCATAGGGCCCAATTTTAAACAATGAGGAATTGCACAGCAGTTCCCAACTGCCTCCTGTCTCCCACCACAGCGCACAATGTCAGCAGAATTACCTCACTTCCACGTGTCCCTCCACACAGGACAGGCGGACGCCATTTCAGTGGGGGGGGGGAGGGCAGCCCTATGGAATCATACTGCATCACTGGAGAAATAGGCACATACCAGAGAAATTACACTGACCCATTACATGTTTACAAAATGCAAAGTACTGTTGTGGCTCCAATGTTCAGTTTGTGACAGCCTACTCACTCTTTTGTCCCTTAGATACCTACCGCTGCAGATGCGTAGGAGTTGGAGACATACCCCTGTGTACAGACCCCTGGTGGACTTGGCTACAATGGAGGACAGGCACATTATCCTCTACTATCGACTTGACAGGGCCACAATCACAGAGCTGTGTGCTCAATTGGAGCCTGACCTGATATCTGCTATCCATCACCCCACTGGGATCCCCCCTCTTGTGCAAGTGCTATCTGTACTCCATTTCCTGGCAACTGGTTTTTTCCAAGTGACAGTGGGCTTGGCAGCAGGAATGTCACAGCCAATGTTCTAAATAGTGCTGACAAGTGTCTTGTCTGCCCTTATAAAACACATATGCAGGTACATTGCTTTCCACCAGGTTGAGGATTTGGCCACAGTTAATGCCTAGTTTTGTGCCATGGAACATATCCCCAACATATTTGGGGTGATTGATGGTACACATATTGCATTTGTCCTCCCCGACCAGAATGAACAGGTATTCGGGAATCACAAGAGTTTCCACTCCATGAATGTTCAGATGGTGTGGTTGGCGGACCAGTATATCTCCCACGTCAATGCTAGGTATCCTGGGTCAGTTCATGATGCCTTTGTCCTAAGGAATAGCAGCAACCCAAATGTGATGTGCCAACTACAGAGGCACAGGGTGTGGCTAATAGGTGAGCCCTGGTTCAACCAAGTAAATGTTGGTGTATGCTTGTAGTGTTGGCCATATAGGATAGTGTGTGGCTAAATTTTGTCCCTCAATATTTGCAGGTGACTCTGCTTACCCAAACCTATCACGGCTGCTGACCCCTGTTAGGAATGCCAGGACAAGGGCAGAAGAACATTATAATGAGGCACATAAGAGAACCAGAAGGATAATTGAGAGGACCTTTGGCCTCCTGAAGGCCAGGTTCCTATGCCTCCATCTAACAGGTGGATCCCTGTGCTACTCACCGAAGAAGGACTGCCAGATAGTAGTGGCATGCTGCATGTTGCACAACCTGGCCTTTAGACGTCATGTACCTTTCCTGCAGTAGGAGGAGACTGGAGATGCCCATGCGGCAGCAGTAGACCCTGTGGACAGTGAGAATGAGGAGGCAGAGGATGAGGATGAGGACAACAGAACATCTGTAATACGTCAATACTTCCAATGACACACAGGTAAGACAGTGTAACTTTACATTTCTAGGACTTTGGTTGTAATCTGTGTGGCAATGGCATGCTGATATTTCCCACTTCTATGCCCACTTACTGTTCCCTCTGGCAATTCATTTTGCACATGTTCGTGATTTGACAAATACTCCTGGTGTGATCACCACAGCCAGCTACAGGTCATTAATCTATGCTCATTCTATGTACAGTTCAATTGCAATGTTTGTACCTGTTTCAAAAAATACATATTTGATATACATGACATACTACAAATGGATTTTTTTCAAATGGTGTTTATTGAGGTGCTAACATATAGGGGGGAAGTGCAAAGGGATAGGGTGATGATGGAGGAAAGTCCAGGGTATTGTTCTAGTCTGTTTGTAGCACAGGTGCATTGTCCAAGGGAACATAGAAAGGGGAGCAATGGCAGTTCATGGTGGACAGGGTGATTGAGTGGGACACAAGAGGGACAATCAGAAGAGTCTCATTTCCTTGCGGGGGTCTTGGCATGTGTCTCTGGCTTCTGTCTGATTTGCAGGGAATGTTTGCGGGGTGGTTCATCTTCTGCAGGGGTAGGGGTGCTGGTGGCCTCTGAGTCCTGTGGTGGGGCCTCCTGGCCACTAGCGGCAGTGGAAGAGGATGGCTGGTCAGATGTCTGGCTAGTGGCAGAGGCCCCCTGGTATGAGACTGCCTCCCTCATAATGTTGGCCATGTCTGCCAGCACCCCTGCGATGGAGATCAGGCTGTTGTTGATGGCCTGCAAGTCCTCCCTGATCCCCTGGTACTGTCCCTTCTGCAGCCACCTGTTCTCCTGCACGTTGTCCAGGATCTGGCCCATCGTGTCCTGGGAATGTTGGTAGGCTTCCAGGATCTCAGAGAGTGCCTCCTGGAGAGTCAGTTCCCTGGGCCTGTCCTCCTCCTGGCACACAGCAGTCCTCCCAGTGCCCCTGTTGTCCTGTGCCTCTGTCCCCTGAACAGTGTGCCCACTGACCCCAGGTCCCTGATTGTCTTGTGTGCGAGGTGTGGCCTGGGGTCCCTGTAGAGGTGGACACACAGCTGAGTGACGTGACCTGGGGACAGAGGTGTGGGTATGCTGGGTGGGTGCTGTGGTGTTGTTTCCTGATGGGTGAGGCTCTGTGGTGGTGTGTGACAGGGCTTGGGTAACCGGCTGTCCAGTGGTCCCTGATGTGCCAGGTAGATCATCCAGATCCTGAAGACCAGTGTTACTGTCATCACTGTGGGCCTCTTCTGTTGGGGGACTGGATGGTGCTGGAATTGGCTGGAGTACCTGTGGGGATGTAAATGATGTGTTATGGTTGATGTGTATGACATATTGTACACCCCTGGCTTCCCCTCTATGGTTGGATTTGCCCTGCCAGCGTTCATTTTTGTATGTTAGTGTATGGTGGGATTGTTAGTTTCCCTTTGCTGTGCATGCTTCAGTGCTGGATGTTTATGCAGGGCTGTGAGGGATGTCCATGCATTGGTACAGCCTGCAGGGCTTGGCATTGGGATAAGTGAGATGTGATTGTGGAGTGTGTGGGATGTAGTCGAGTGATGGGAGTGAGGGTGAGGGTATGGGATGGCATGAAGGTAGGGAAGTGATTGTAGTAGAGAGTTGGCTTACCAGAGACCAGTCCTCCTACTGGCAAGTCCCTCAGGATGCAGTATTGCCAAGACTTGCTCCTCCCATGCTGTGAGATGTGGGGGAGGAGGTCGGGGTCCACCGCCAGTCCTCTGGATAGCGAGCTGGTGTTTTGCTGCCATGGAATGTACCTTCCCCAGTAGGTCATTCCACCTCTTCCTGATGTCATCCCTAGTTCTGGGGTGCTGTCCCACAGCGTTGACCTTGTCCACGATTCTCCGCCATAGCTCCATCTTCCTGGCTATTGATATCTGCTGCACCTGTGCTCCAATTAGCTGTTGCTCTACCCTGACAATTTCCTCTACCATGACCCTTAAC
Source organism: Pleurodeles waltl (assembly GCF_031143425.1). Taxonomy (NCBI): domain Eukaryota; kingdom Metazoa; phylum Chordata; class Amphibia; order Caudata; family Salamandridae; genus Pleurodeles; species Pleurodeles waltl. Next base: position 607,541,269 of record NC_090438.1, read on the forward strand.
TCCTCCTTCTGTGAAACGGGGGTGTCTTTGTGGTGTCATGGGTGTTATGTAAGGTGTGTTGGTGAGGGTGTGTTGGGTAATGTGTTTGGATGTGTGATGTTGAGTGCGTGAGTGGTGTATAGGTGTGAGCAGTGTGTGGCTCTAGTTGTCTCAGTGGTCTGGTGTCTCTCTGGTGGCAATGGTTTGTGATCATAAAGGGTTGTGGGTAATGTGGGTGTGTGTGGGATTTACCGCCAATGTCATAATGAGGGCCTATGTCTAGCCGCAATGAAGGCACCACAGGACAGAGCTGACAGAGTCAAAAGCAATATCTGAGAAGAACTCAGACAGTCTCTCCATAGATTCCAAGAGGTCGGGGCACTGGCCACCCTCCTGCATATTGGCGGAAAGGGTCTTGAAATCAGAAAACAAAGACTGTGCCACATATGCCCATAAATGCCAGCCCTCAAGGCCAGATGAGCACCTGCATAACCTTTCTTCACAGAAGAGTCCACCTTCTTGTTGGCCAAATCCTTCACAATATTCTCCCCAGCCATGGAAGGCCGACACACCCGGCTAGCAAAAATGGGATCACCATGTACAGCATCCAGTAACTTCTCCTCCAGAATCTCCAAAGGATACAGCTTGGCCATAAAATGAGGCACAGCAATACGTTCAGGATCTTTCCACTCCTGTATCAATACATCCATGACATATTGATGAATGGGGAGGGCCGCACATGGCAGCTTCTTGAACTGAGGTAACACTGATTCCCTGGATGTACTGGGGACAGCATCTGGAGGTAACCTCATATTAACCCTAATGTGGGCGAGCAAGTCAGGCAGCATATCTTTAGAACTGTACTTCCTTCTAAGGTAGATGCCATGTGAAGATTCATCAGAAGAAGAGGAGCTGGAAATATCTGAGTAGAGATCCTGCACTTTGGAGGCACAGCTATCCTTCTGTTTATTAAGTGAAGACAGGGTCTCCAGAATCAGTTGTTTCAATTTGTCATTCTTTCTCACCCAAGCCTTTTTAGGTGGAGGGGAAGAAGGAGAAGAGGAAGAGACTGTGGAACTTGAAGAAAAATGCCTCTGTTTAGCAGCATGCTTCCCCATGGCGACTAGACAGAAGGAGCCAACATCAGCATACACCCAAGAGCAGTAATAAATTACCAAACTGAGGACAAATTTAAAGCTCATAAACACGTGCAACTCACAACTCAGCTTATTCGCATTCCAGAGGTGACCCTGTCTCCAGGGTAAAAGGAATTCCTGACACTTTCAGGTGTCCAAAAGCTGCATTGACATACACTATGGAGCAAGAGAGATAGTGCCTTTCTTAACAGCTTGAGAGCCCTAATCAGCTGCAGAGCGAGGGCATATCACCACCACCCCTCCTCCCACCAAAACCCCAAAGTATGGCGAATCGCCGAGACCGGAGTCCCCAGATCACTCCTTCCGGCAAGCCATTACACACAAATGTGCACAGAAGAAGCAACAGGGGCCAAATAATGCTGAACACATATAGGATCACAGCATACCTGCTGATGGCACGGGAGGGCCATCGCTATCCCGCCAAAACACCCGCTGCTCCCATGACGGCCTCAGGATCCCGCAGAGCTCAGCACCCACCTCAACGCCACCTGTGAAACCCATCGAAGACAGAAAACAAAACAGAAAGTGCTCCAGTGAGGTAAGTGTTCTATGCCTACCTGGAGGGTGGGTGGGTGTTAGCGGGCCTGACCTTAATAAGTAAACTTACAAGGGGACGCGAATAGGTCGATGAACCTTTTGACTCGCAATTAAGAAGTTCTTACCATAGCTCCAGGAAATAATCAATAATCAATACACGATAATCAACAACCATTAGTAATCGATAACATCAATAATCAATGGAGTCAGTAATTGTCACGCACCATGACCTTTCAGTCATGAATAACCACACCTTAGTGTAAAAGTTTAGAATGTTTATTTCCCTATATTAAAAATGCTAAGGTCATGCAGATTAATCTCAAAATCAAATGAAACACAAATAGGAACACTGGCTGGCCAAAGCGGCAGAAGAAACGCAATCTAATCAAAGTTTGAACCACAACACATTCTAAAGTTACAGTGCAAATCAATAGCAGTCAGCTGAATCAACGAGATGGACTACATGAAATACAACAGATAAGTTCATCAAACATCAGTCCCTGTTACCATAATTCAATTAGTGAGGATCCTTAACTAACTTCAGATTAGCATCAGCATGTTGGGCTTCATGCAAAACATTTTAGTAACACAAATTTGGAAAAACATCTAACTATGGCTCTATCAAAACAGCGCAGTTGGTACCTAGAAAGGAAAAACAAATATGCATAAAAATCACATTTCGGTGTATACCTATCCTCGGTATGGATCAGCAAAGCAGAATCAGTCTTCGTCCACAGGACATCAGTCGGTCAGCAAGGCATCAGACTCTCAGTCAGGAAAATATGGGCAAAGTAATTTAGCATTTAAGACAAGCACGTCTCTAGCAAAGACGCACAAGAAGAAAATAACCTTTCAGTCAGGAAAAATAAGGGCAATGACTGTCCTCTCTCAGAATGAGCGTTGTTACATTAAATGCACCTAAACTATCCCCTAATTCCCTATTGGTCAGTTAATTGTATGTTCGCACTCTGGCCAATAAAACTTCTATATCAAATCTATGAATTCTAATATTTCTCCGTTCTCATATTGCTGATTGGTTCGTCTTGCGATGTCTTCATCATCCGGCTTGCCAGGAAACAATATTGTTGCAGCTTCCACTCTAGTCAGTATCCTCATTGTTCTTGTCCTGGGAAAGTCAGTCTCACACACATTACACATAAAATGTTGCATTAGAAAGAACATCATCTCCTAGCAGTTGGTTCCATGAAAAGCTTCCGTCATGAACACATTTAAACAATACAACAGACATTTCACAGTTTAACCCCTTCGCTGCCAGGTCTTTTCCCCCTCCTGTGCCAGGCCTTTTTTTGCCTATTTGGGGCAGTTCGCGCTTAGGCCCTCATAACTTTTTGTCCACATAAGCTAACCAAGCCAAATTTGCGTCATTTTTTTCCAGCATCCTAGGGATTCTAGAGGTACCCAGACTTTGTGGGTTCCCCTGAAGGAGACCAAGAAATTTGCCAAAATACAGTGAACATTTTGTTTATTTGAAAGAAATTGGGAAAAAGGGCTGCAGAAGAAAATGGCATCAACAAAGGGTTTACAGTGCTAAAATCACCAGTTTCTCGGCTTTCAGGAACAGGCAGACTTGAATTAGAAAACTCAATTTCTCAACACAATTTTGCCATTTTACTGGGACATACCCCATTTTTACTATTTTTTGTGCTTTCAGCCTCCTTCCAGTTAGTGACAGAAATGGGAGTGAAACTAATGCTGGATCCCAGAAAGCTAAACATTTCTGAAAAGGAGACAACATTCTGAATTCAGCAAGGAGTACTTTGTGTACATACTATAAGGTTTTCTCTCAGAACATAACAGCTGAAATTAAAAAATAAATAAATTGAGGTGAAAAAAACTGCAATCTTTTCAACGTTTTACTCTGTAACTTTTTCCTGCAATGTCAGATTTTCAAAAGCAATATACCGTTACGTCTGCTGGACTCCTCTGGTTGCGGGGATATATAGGGCTTGTAGGTTCATCAAGAACCCTAGGTACCCAGAGCCAATAAATGAGCTGCACCCTGCAGTGCATTTTCATTCTATACCGGGTATACAGCAATTCATTTGCTGAAATATAAAGAGTAAAAAATAGCTATCAAGAAAACCTTTGTATTTCCAAAAAGGGCACAAGATAAGGTGTTGAGGAGCAGTGGTTATTTGCACATCTCTGAATTCCGGGGTGACCATACTAGCATGTGAATTACAGGGTATTTCTCAAATAGATGTCTTTTTTACACACTCTCCTATATTTGGAAGGAAAAAATGTAGAGAAAGACAAGGGGCAATAACACTTGTTTTGCTAATCTATGTTCCCCCAAGTCTCCCGATACAAATGATACCTCACTTGTGTGGGTAGGCCTAGCGCCCGCGACAGGAAACGCCCCAAAACGCAACGTGGACACATCCCATTTTTTTTAAAGAAAACAGAGGTGTTTTTTGCAAAGTGCCTACCTGTAGATTTTGGCCTCTAGCTCAGCCGGCACCTAGGGAAACCTACCAAACCTGTGCATTTTTGAAAACTAGAGACCTAGGGGAATCCAAGATGGGGTGAATTGTGGGGCTCTGACCAGGTTCCGTTACCCAGAATCCTTTGCAAACCTCAAAATTTGGCTAAAAAAACACATGTTCCTCACATTTCTGTGACAGAAAGTTCTGGAATTTGAGAGGAGGCACAAATTTCCTTCCACCCAGCGTTCCCTCAAGTCACCCCATAAAAATGATACCTCACTTGTGTGGGTAGGCCTAGCGCCCGCGACAAGAAATGCCCCAAAACGCAACGTGGACACATCCCATTTTTTTAAAGAAAACAGAGGTGTTTTTTGCAAAGTGCCTACCTGTAGATTTTGGCTTCTGGTTCAGCCGGCACCTAGGGAAACCTACCAAACCTGTGCATTTTTGAAAACTAGAGACCTAGGGGAATCCAAGATGGGGTGACTTGTGGGGCTCTGACCAGGTTCTGTTACCCAGAATCCTTTGCAAACCTCAAAATTTGGCTAAAAAACCACATGTTCCTCACATTTCTGTGGCAGAAAGTTCTGGAATCTGAGAGGAGACACAAATTTCCTTCCACCCAGCGTTCTCCCAAGTCTCCCGATAAAAATGATACCTCACTTGTGTGGGTAGGCCTAGCGCCCACGACAGGAAATGCCCCAAAGCACAACATGGGCACATCCCATTTTTTGACAGAAAACAGAGCTGTTTTTTGCAAAGTGCCTACCTGTAGATTTTGGCCTCTAGCTCAGCCGGCACCTAGGGATACCTACCAAACCTGTGCATTTTTGAAAACTAGAGACCTAGGGGAATCCAAGATGGGGTGACTTGTGGGGCTCTGACCAGGTTCTGTTACCCAGAATCCTTTGCAAACCTCAAAATTTGGCTAAAAAACCACATGTTCCTCAAATTTTTGTGGCAGAAAGTTCTGGAATCTGAGAGGAGACACAAATTTCCTTCCACCCAGCGTTCCCCCAAGTCTCCCGATAAAAATGATACCTCACTTGTGTGGGTAGGCCTAGCGCCCACGACAGGAAATGCCCCAAAGCACAACGTGGGCACATCCCATTTTTTGACAGAAAACAGAGGTGTTTTTTGCAAAGTGCCTACCTGTAGATTTTGGCCTCTAGCTCAGCCGGCACCTAGGGAAACCTACCAAACCTGTGCATTTTTGAAAACTAGAGACCTAGGGGAATCCAAGATGGGGTGACTTCTGGGGCTCTGACCAGGTTCTGTTACCCAGAATCCTTTGCAAACCTCAATATTTGGCTAAAAAAACACGTTTTGCTCACATTTTTGCTGACACAAAGTTCTGGAATCTGAGAGGAGCCACGAATTTCCTTCCACCCAGCGTTCCCCCAAGTCTCCCGATAAAAATGATACCTCACTTGTGTGGGTAGGCCTAGCGCCCGCGACAGGAAATGCCCCAAAGCGCAAGGTGGACACATCCCATTTTTTTAAAGAAAACAGAGGTGTTTTTTGCAAAGGGCCTACATGTCGTTTTTGGCCTCTAGCTCCGCCGGCACCTAGGGAAACCTACCAAACCTGTGCATTTTTGAAAACTAGAGACCTAGGGGAATCCAAGATGGGGTGACTTCTGGGGCTCTGACCAGGTTCTGTTACCCAGAATCCTTTGCAAACCTCAAAATGTGGCTAAAAAAACACATGTTCCTCACATTTCTGTGACAGAAAGTTCTGGAATCTGAGAGGAGGCACAAATTTTCTTCTACCCAGCGTTCCCCCAAGGTTCTGTTACCCAGAATCCTTTGCAAACCTCAAAATTTGGCTAAAAAAACAAGTTTTGCTCACATTTCGCTGACACAAAGTTCTGGAATCGGAGAGGAACCACGAATTTCCTTCCAGCCAGCGTTCCCCCAAGTCTCCCAATAAAAATAATACCTCACTTGTGTGGGTAGGCCTAGCGCCCGCGACAGGAAATGCCCCAAAGCGCAAGGTGGACACATCCCATTTTTTGAAAGAAAACAGAGGTGTTTTTTGCAAAGTGCCTACCTGTAGATTTTGGCCTCTAGCTCAGCCGGCACCAAGGGAAACCTACCAAACCTGTGCATTTTTGAAAACTAGAGACCTAGGGGAATCCAAGATGGGGTGACTTGTGGGGCTCTGACCAGGTTCTGTTACCCAGAATCCTTTGCAAACCTCAAAATTTTGCTAAAAAAACACATTTTCCTCACATTATGGTGACAGAAAGTTCTGGAATCTGAGAGGAGCCACAAATTTCCTTCCACCCAGAGTTCCCCCAAGTCTCCCGATAAAAATGATACCTCACTTGTGTGGGTAGGCCTAGCGCCTGCGACAGGAAATGCCCCAAAGCGCAACGTGGACACATCCCATTTTTTGAAAGAAAACAGAGGTGTTTTTTGCAAAGTGCCTACCTGTAGATTTTGGCCTCTAGCTCAGCCGGCACCTAGGGATACCTACCAAACCTGTGCATTTTTGAAAACTAGAGACCTAGGGGAATCCAAGATGGGGTGACTTGTGGGGCTCTGACCAGGTTCTGTTACCCAGAATCCTTTGCAAACCTCAAAATGTGGCTAAAAAAACACATGTTCCTCACATTTCTGTGACAGAAAGTTCTGGAATCTGAGAGGAGGCACAAATTTTCTTCTACCCAGCGTTCCCCCAAGTCTCCCGATAAAAATGATACCTCACTTGTGTGGGTAGGACTAGCGCCCGCGACAGGAAATGCCCCAAAGCACAACGTGGACACATCCCATTTTTTGACAGAAAACAGATCTGTTTTTTGCAAAGTGCCTACCTGTAGATTTTGGCCTCTAGCTCAGCCGGCACCTAGGGAAACCTACCAAACCTGTGCATTTTTTAAAACTAGAGACCTAGGGGAATCCAAGATGGGGTGACTTGTGGGGCTCTGACCAGGTTCTGTTACCCAGAATCCTTTGCAAACCTCAAAATTTGGCTAAGAAAACACACGTTCCTCACATTTCTGTGGCAGAAAGTTCTGGAATCTGAGAGGAGGCACAAATTTTCTTCCACCCAGCGTTCCCCCAAGTCTCCCGATAAAAATGATACCTCACTTGTGTGGGTAGGCCTAGCGCCCGCGACAGGAAATGCCCCAAAGAGCAACGTGGACACATCCCATTTTTTGACAGAAAACAGAGGTGTTTTTTGCAAAGTGCCTACCTGTAGATTTTGGCCTCTAGCTCAGCCGGGACCTAGGGAAACCTACCAAACCTGTGCATTTTTGAAAACTAGAGACCTAGGGGAATCCAAGATGGGGTGACTTGTGGGGCTCTGACCAGGTTCTGTTACCCAGAATCCTTTGCAAACCTCAAAATTTGGCTAAAAAAATACATGTTCCTCACATTTCTGTGACAGAAAGTTCTGGAATGTGAGAGGAGGCACACATTTTCTTCTACCCAGCGTTCCCCCAAGTCTCCCGATAAAAATGATACCTCTCTTGTTTGGGTAGGCCTAGCGCCCGCGACAGGAAATGCCCCAAAGCACAACGTGGACACATCCCATTTTTTGACAGAAAACAAAGCTGTTTTTTGCAAAGTGTCTACCTGTAGATTTTGGCCTCTAGCTCAGCCGGCACCTAAGGAAACCTACCAAACCTGTGCATTTTTCAAAACTAGAGACCTAGGGGAATCCAAGATGGGGTGACTTCTGGGGCTCTGACCAGGTTCTGTTACCCAGAATCCTTTGCAAACCTCAAAATTTGGCTAAAAAAACAGACGTTCCTCACATTTCTGTGGCAGAAAGTTCTGGAATCTGAGAGGAGGAACAAATTTCCTTCCACCCAGCGTACCCCCAAGTCTCCCGATAAAAATGATACCTCACTTGTGTGGGTAGGCCTAGCGCCCGCGACCGGAAATGCCCCAAAGCGCAACCGGGACACATCCCATTTTTTGACAGAAAACAGAGGTGTTTTTTGCAAAGTGCCTCCCTGTAGATTTTGGCCTCTAGCTCAGCCGGCACCTAGGGATACCTACCAAACCTGTGCATTTTTGAAAACTAGAGACCTAGGGGAATCCAAGATGGGGTGACTTGTGGGGCTCTGACCAGGTTCTGTTACCCAGAATCCTTTGCAAACCTCAAAATTTGGCTAAAAAACCACATGTTCCTCAAATTTTTGTGGCAGAAAGTTCTGGAATCTGAGAGGAGACACAAATTTCCTTCCACCCAGCGTTCCCCCAAGTCTCCCGATAAAAATGATACCTCACTTGTGTGGGTAGGCCTAGCGCCCACGACAGGAAATGCCCCAAAGCACAACGTGGGCACATCCCATTTTTTGACAGAAAACAGAGGTGTTTTTTGCAAAGTGCCTACCTGTAGATTTTGGCCTCTAGCTCAGCCGGCACCTAGGGAAACCTACCAAACCTGTGCATTTTTGAAAACTAGAGACCTAGGGGAATCCAAGATGGGGTGACTTGTGGGGCTCTGACCAGGTTCTGTTACCCAGAATCCTTTGCAAACCTCAATATTTGGCTAAAAAAACACGTTTTGCTCACATTTTTGCTGACACAAAGTTCTGGAATCTGAGAGGAGCCACGAATTTCCTTCCACCCAGCGTTCCCCCAAGTCTCCCGATAAAAATGATACCTCACTTGTGTGGGTAGGCCTAGCGCCCGCGACAGGAAATGCCCCAAAGCGCAAGGTGGACACATCCCATTTTTTTAAAGAAAACAGAGGTGTTTTTTGCAAAGGGCCTACATGTCGTTTTTGGCCTCTAGCTCAGCCGGCACCTAGGGAAACCTACCAAACCTGTGCATTTTTGAAAACTAGAGACCTAGGGGAATCCAAGATGGGGTGACTTCTGGGGCTCTGACCAGGTTCTGTTACCCAGAATCCTTTGCAAACCTCAAAATGTGGCTAAAAAAACACATGTTCCTCACATTTCTGTGACAGAAAGTTCTGGAATCTGAGAGGAGGCACAAATTTTCTTCTACCCAGCGTTCCCCCAAGGTTCTGTTACCCAGAATCCTTTGCAAACCTCAAAATTTGGCTAAAAAAACAAGTTTTGCTCACATTTCGCTGACACAAAGTTCTGGAATCGGAGAGGAACCACGAATTTCCTTCCAGCCAGCGTTCCCCCAAGTCTCCCAATAAAAATAATACCTCACTTGTGTGGGTAGGCCTAGCGCCCGCGACAGGAAATGCCCCAAAGCGCAAGGTGGACACATCCCATTTTTTGAAAGAAAACAGAGGTGTTTTTTGCAAAGTGCCTACCTGTAGATTTTGGCCTCTAGCTCAGCCGGCACCAAGGGAAACCTACCAAACCTGTGCATTTTTGAAAACTAGAGACCTAGGGGAATCCAAGATGGGGTGACTTGTGGGGCTCTGACCAGGTTCTGTTACCCAGAATCCTTTGCAAACCTCAAAATTTTGCTAAAAAAACACATTTTCCTCACATTATGGTGACAGAAAGTTCTGGAATCTGAGAGGAGCCACAAATTTCCTTCCACCCAGAGTTCCCCCAAGTCTCCCGATAAAAATGATACCTCACTTGTGTGGGTAGGCCTAGCGCCTGCGACAGGAAATGCCCCAAAGCGCAACGTGGACACATCCCATTTTTTGAAAGAAAACAGAGGTGTTTTTTGCAAAGTGCCTACCTGTAGATTTTGGCCTCTAGCTCAGCCGGCACCTAGGGATACCTACCAAACCTGTGCATTTTTGAAAACTAGAGACCTAGGGGAATCCAAGATGGGGTGACTTGTGGGGCTCTGACCAGGTTCTGTTACCCAGAATCCTTTGCAAACCTCAAAATGTGGCTAAAAAAACACATGTTCCTCACATTTCTGTGACAGAAAGTTCTGGAATCTGAGAGGAGGCACAAATTTTCTTCTACCCAGCGTTCCCCCAAGTCTCCCGATAAAAATGATACCTCACTTGTGTGGGTAGGACTAGCGCCCGCGACAGGAAATGCCCCAAAGCACAACGTGGACACATCCCATTTTTTGACAGAAAACAGATCTGTTTTTTGCAAAGTGCCTACCTGTAGATTTTGGCCTCTAGCTCAGCCGGCACCTAGGGAAACCTACCAAACCTGTGCATTTTTTAAAACTAGAGACCTAGGGGAATCCAAGATGGGGTGACTTGTGGGGCTCTGACCAGGTTCTGTTACCCAGAATCCTTTGCAAACCTCAAAATTTGGCTAAGAAAACACACGTTCCTCACATTTCTGTGGCAGAAAGTTCTGGAATCTGAGAGGAGGCACAAATTTTCTTCCACCCAGTGTTCCCCCAAGTCTCCCGATAAAAATGATACCTCACTTGTGTGGGTAGGCCTAGCGCCCGCGACAGGAAATGCCCCAAAGAGCAACGTGGACACATCCCATTTTTTGACAGAAAACAGAGGTGTTTTTTGCAAAGTGCCTACCTGTAGATTTTGGCCTCTAGCTCAGCCGGGACCTAGGGAAACCTACCAAACCTGTGCATTTTTGAAAACTAGAGACCTAGGGGAATCCAAGATGGGGTGACTTGTGGGGCTCTGACCAGGTTCTGTTACCCAGAATCCTTTGCAAACCTCAAAATTTGGCTAAAAAAACACATGTTCCTCACATTTCTGTGACAGAAAGTTCTGGAATGTGAGAGGAGGCACACATTTTCTTCTACCCAGCGTTCCCCCAAGTCTCCCGATAAAAATGATACCTCTCTTGTTTGGGTAGGCCTAGCGCCCGCGACAGGAAATGCCCCAAAGCACAACGTGGACACATCCCATTTTTTGACAGAAAACAAAGCTGTTTTTTGCAAAGTGTCTACCTGTAGATTTTGGCCTCTAGCTCAGCCGGCACCTAAGGAAACCTACCAAACCTGTGCATTTTTCAAAACTAGAGACCTAGGGGAATCCAAGATGGGGTGACTTCTGGGGCTCTGACCAGGTTCTGTTACCCAGAATCCTTTGCAAACCTCAAAATTTGGCTAAAAAAACAGACGTTCCTCACATTTCTGTGGCAGAAAGTTCTGGAATCTGAGAGGAGGAACAAATTTCCTTCCACCCAGCGTACCCCCAAGTCTCCCGATAAAAATGATACCTCACTTGTGTGGGTAGGCCTAGCGCCCGCGACCGGAAATGCCCCAAAGCGCAACGTGGACACATCCCATTTTTTGACAGAAAACAGAGGTGTTTTTTGCAAAGTGCCTCCCTGTAGATTTTGGCCTCTAGCTCAGCCGGCACCTAGGGAAACCTACCAAACCTGTGCATTTTTGAAAACTAGAGACCTAGGGGAATCCAAGATGGGGTGACTTGTGGGGCTCTGACCAGGTTCTGTTACCCAGAATCCTTTGCAAACCTCAAAATTTGGCTAAAAAACACATTTTCCTCACATTATGGTGACAGAAAGTTCTGGAATCTGAGAGGAGCCACAAATTTCCTTCCACCCAGCGTTCCCCCAAGTCTCCTGATAAAAATGATACCTCACTTATGTGGGTAGGCCTAGCGTCCGCGACAGGAAATGGTCCAAAACACAACGTGGACACATCACATTTTTTCATAGAAAACAGTGCCTACCTGTGGATTTTGGCCTGTAGCTCAGCTGGCACTTAGGGAAACCTACCAAACCTGTGCATTTTTCAAAACTAGAGACCTAGGGGAATCCAAGAAGGGGTGACTTGTGGGGCTCTGACCAGGTTATGTTACCCAGATTCCTTTGCAAACCTCAAAATTTGGCTAAAAAAACATCTTTTCTTCTCATTTCGGTGACAGAAAGTTCTGGAATCTGAGAGGAGCCACAAATTTCCTTCCACCCAGCGTTCCCCCAAGTCTCGCGATAAAAATGATACCTCACTTGTGTGGGTGGGCCAGGTGCCTGCAACAGAATAAGGACCAAGGACCACCCACCACACAGTCCCTGGCGCCTAGTGTGCTTCCACCCCCCGGGGGCCAGATCGTCCAAAAACATGGCTGGTCTGCCATCGGTGGGGCCGAAACAGAAAAAAAAAATAGCCCCCCCAGGGGAGCGACCCTTGCCCAAGGGGTTCCCCCCAAAAAACACAATAAAAACAAAATTCCTGGTGTCTAGTGGATTTCGCCCCCCCCCCCCTGGGGGGAGATCCGCCAAAAAAACGGTGATCTGCCCCCACGGGGGGCGAAATACAAAAAAAAATAGCCCCCTACAGGGCGGCGACCCTTGCCCAAGGGGTCGCCCCCAAAAGAAACTTTTCTTTAGAAATAAATCCCTGGTGTCTAGTGGATTTCGCCCCCCACCGGGGGCAGATCGGCCGAAAAATTGGCGATCTGCACCCGGGGGGGTGAAACACTAAAAAAAATGGACCCCCGGGGGGGCGACCCTTGCCCAAGGGGTCGCCCCCAAAATACACAAATAAAACAAAATCCCTGGTGTCTAGTCGATTTTGCCCTCCCCCGGGGGCAGATCCGCCGAAAAATCTATGATCTGCTCCCAGGGGGGGCAAAATACTAAAAGAAATAGCCCCCCAGGATGGCGACCCTTGCCCAAGGGGTCGCCCCCTAAAGAAACAGACATGAAAAAATCCCTGGTGTCTAGTGGAGATTCCTGCTCCACGATCGCGGGCCCTGCCCGCGATCGTGGAGCAGGAATCACCCGCGATCGTGGAGCAGGAATCTAGTGAAAACAGGCACAGGGGGAAAGGAAAAACCCTTTCCTTTCCCCCCGTGTCTGTTTTCCCCCCCAAAAACCCAAAAAAGGAAAGGACTCACCTTTTAGGGTCCTTTCCCCTCGACGCGCTGGAAGCAAATGGCTTCCAGCGCGTCCCGGCAACACTTGATGACGTTGGCACGCTGGGCGCGCGCTGATGTCATCAGATTGCCGGGGGGGGTCGGGGTGGAAGGGGAAGGTCTTCCCCTTCCATCCCCGACTTGGGGGGGGAGGGGGGTGCACAGGGGGGGCGCCTCGTCCAAGGTACAGAACGGGTTAATTCACTTGGTCAGCATTTTTATTAAACGCTAAGAAATTCCGCTTTTACATGATGCCTGGCAAAATAGGCCAAGACACTCACTAAGTTAAGGCCTACAATTAATAAAGCAAATGCTAAATTCATAACCCTTAATATGACATATTACTGCATTAGTCTAACATATATTTAATATTTCATAGTATTAATCATTGTTTAGTACACTTTGTTAACATTGGTGGCCTTTCTTCGAGGTCACATTTTCAATTGTGTGCATTATTTTTCTAAGTTATTTTATTTTCTACATAGACTTATTTTTCAAAATACATAAGCACTCATTAATAACTTTTATTAACCCCGTCGCTGCAAGGCCTTTTTCCCTCAGGTGCCAGGACTTTTTTTGGCTATTTGGGGCAGTTCGCGCTTAGGCCTTCATAACATTTTGTCCACATAAGCTACCCAGGCCAAATTTGCATCCTTTTTTTAAAAAATCCTAGGGATTCTAGATGTACCCAGACTTTGTGGGTTCCCCTGAAGGAGACCAAGAAATTTGCCAAAATACAGTGAACATTTTGTTTATTTGAAAGAAATTGGGAAAAAGGGCTGCAGAAGAAAATGGCATCAACAAAGGGTTTACAGTGCTAAAATCACCAGTTTCTCGGCTTTCAGGAACAGGCAGACTTGAATTAGAAAACTCAATTTCTCAACACAATTTTGGCATTTTACTGGGACATACCCCATTTTTACTATTTTTTGTGCTTTCAGCCTCCTTCCAGTTAGTGACAGAAATGGGAGTGAAACTAATGCTGGATCCCAGAAAGCTAAACATTTCTGAAAAGGAGACAACATTCTGAATTCAGCAAGGAGTACTTTGTGTACATACTATAAGGTTTTCTCTCAGAACATAACAGCTGAAATAAAAAAATAAATAAATTGAGGTGAAAGAAACTGCAATCTTTTCAACGTTTTACTCTGTAACTTTTTCCTGCAATGTCAGATTTTCAAAAGCAATATACTGTTACGTCTGCTGGATGCTTCTGGTTGCAGGGATATATAGGGCTTGTAGGTTCATCAAGAACCCTAGGTACCCAGAGCCAATAAATGAGCTGCACCTTGCAATGGGTTTTCATTCTATATCAGGTATAAAGCAATTAATTTGCTGAAATATAAGGAGTGAAAAATAGGTATCAAGAAAACCTTTGTATTTGCAAAATGGGAACAAGATAATGTGTTGAGAAGCAGTGGTTATTTGCACATCTCTGAATTCCGGGGTGCCCATACTAGCATGTGAATTACAGGGCATTTCTCAAATAGAATTCTTTTTTACACAATGTCTTACATTTGGAAGGAGAAGATGTAGAGAAAGACAAGGGGCAGTAACACTTGTTTTGCTATTCTGTTTTTCCCCCAGTCTCCCGATAAAAATGGTACCTCAAATGTGTGGGTAGGCCTAATGCTCGTGACAGGAAACACAACATGGACACATCACATTTTTAGATTGAAATCTGATGTATTTTTTGCAAAGTGTCTAGCTGTAGATTTTGGCCTCTAGCTCAGCCGGCACCTAGGGAAACCTACCAAACCTGCACATTTTTTAAAACTAGACATCTAAGGGCAGCCAAGATGGGGTGACTTGTGGGGCTCTAACTAGGTTCAGTTAAAGAGAATCCTTTGCAAACCTCAAAATGTGGCTAAAAAAAAACCTTTTTCTCACATTTCGGTGACACAAAGTTGTAGAATCTGAGAGGAGCCTCATACTGGTTGGTAGCCACCACCCCACTATTTTATATTTTTTTTTTATTCCCTGCTATCTAGTATGCTTTCTGTCCCTCCCACCCCGGGAATGGATCTGGGGTAATTGCCCCATCCTCCCACCGGTGGGCAGAACAACTTTGGCACCATTTATTTGAGGTGGGGGTATGGCCATAACCCCACCCTCTTATTTTGGAAAAAAATACTCTTCCCTGGTCTCTGGTGGGCTTTCTGCTCCCCTTGGGGGCAGATGGGCCTTACAAAAATAGGCAATATGGCCAACAGTAATGTGTCCCCCATGGGGAGTGACCCTTGCCCAAGGGGCTGACCCCCCAAACAAAACACACACATACATACAAACCAATCCCTGGTGCCTAAGTGGTTTCTGCAGATCAGCCTAATAGAAATAGGCCAATCTGCCCCCAAGGGGAGCAGAAATGGCCTAAAATAAATGTGTCCCCCCAGGGGAGCAACCCTTGCCTAAGGGGTCGCTCCCCTTGCGTGAAATTGGCACAAAAAAAAAATCCCTGGTGCCTAGTGGTTTCTGGCCTAACAAAAATAGGCCTATCTGCCCCCAAAGGGGGCAGAAATGGCCCAAAGACAATTTGCCCCCCCCCCAGCGGAGTGACCCTTGTTAAGGGGTCACTCCCCATACATTAAAAAAAAAAAGTAAACATAAAGAAATATATATCCCAGGTGTCTAGGGCTTTCTGCCCCCTTGGGGGCAGGTCGGCCTAATAATAAAAGGCTGATCTAGCCCTGGGAGGGGGTAAAAAAGTCCTAAAAATATTTTGACCCCCTGGGGAGCGGCACTTGCCCAAGAGGCCGCTCCCCTTATGTGTAAACATAAATAAAAAATAAAACTCCCTGGTGTCTAGTGTTTTCTGCCCCCCCTTGGGGGCAGATTGGCCTAATAAAAATAGGCCGATCTGCCCCCAAGGGGGACAGAAATGGCCTAAAAGTAAATTTGTCCCGAAGGGCGCGACCCTTGCCTAAGTTTGTCGCTCCCAACATACATAAAACAAACAAAATTATCCCTGGTGTCTAGAGGTTTTGGCCTAATTATATTAGGCTGATCTGCCCCCAGAGGGGGCAGAAATGGCTTAAAAATAAATTGCCCCTCTAGGGAGGGGCCCTTGCCAAAGGGGCCACTCCCCTTATGACATACACAAAAACAAAACAAATTCTCTGGTTTCTAGTGGTTTCTGCCCCCCTTGGAGGCAGATTGGCCTAACAAAAATAGGTCGATCTGCCCCCCAAGGGGGGCAGAAATGGCCTAAAAGTCAATTTGTGCCAAAGGGAGTGACGCTTGCCTAAGGGGTCGCTTCCCACATACATAAACCAAAAAAAAAAAAATGATCCCTGGGGTCTAGTGGTTTCTGCCCACCCTGGGGGCAGGTCAGCCTAATTACAATAGGCTGATCTGCCGCCGGGGGCAGAAATGGCCTAAAAACAAATTGCCCCCCTGGGGAGCGGCCCTTGCCCAAGGGGCTGCTCTTCTAATGATATAAACAAAAAACATAAAATAATTCCCTGATGTCTAGTGGTATATCTGCTGCCCGATCGCAACGCAATCAGGGAGCAGAAATGCAGAGAGATACATGAAAGGAGAGGAAAGGCCTATCCTCTCCTTTCATGCCTCTCTCGCCCCCTCCACATGATGGGAGGAGAAATGCTTTTGCATTTCTCCTCTGATCCGTGCTGAAAGCTGAGCTTCCAGCACAGTGGGGGAATCCTCTGAGGAGGTTAGTGCACGATCGCACGCTGACATCATCAAATGCCACGGTAGGGGTCAATGGGGGGCAGGGGCGTAAGGGGAAGTGATTCCCCTTCCATCCCTGCCCAGGCGAGGGGGGTGCCAGGCCCCTGGGCGGGGCCCTAGCGCTTCCCCTGTGGGCCCCTAGCTGGAAGTAACAGTTACGTCCTGGGCACCAGAGCAGTGCTGCCCAGGACTTAACAATTACATCCAGGGCACCTAAGGGGTTAAACCACCTGCTCTAGCAATCCCTCCTCTGATGACTGAATATGTAATCACACTAACCATTACCAACAAAATTTCTCATCAGCTAAATTTCTCTCAAGTTAAATCCCTCAATAATTCTGCTTTCCCTTTGAAAAATGTTTCCCTTTTCATTTCTTCCCTCCTCTGATTATTCTTTGACTTTTTCAATGCAATTCTTTTGCTAAATTTGCATAATTCCCATATCCCCAATAAACAAACCACAACAATTAATGACCCTTGCAGTATTTTCAATAGCACCCCATTCCAAATGTAGCTGAGCCAATTTTCCACTGAAGCAAACCCTTTGCCCACCTTTTCCCAAACACCTGGTTCTTTCAATTAGTTCAAATCAGCACTTGCATTAGTCAGATTAGTAAGTAAGTCTCTTACCTCTTTACTGTTATCTGGAATATACGAACAACAATACCTAGAATTGATCATTCTACAGACTCCACCATCCTTCGCTAAAAGAATGTCTAAAGCAAGACGATTTTGAAGAGTCATAGCTCTATCAGCAGCTAATTCACTATCTATCAGGAGTACGGCCACTGAAAAATTTGTCAGCATGTTATCCACAATAGTAGACAACTTTTACATTTTAATCAAATTCAGAATGACTCCCTCTGAAGGAATCACCGCTCCAAATATATCTCTCACTATCACAGAAGAGGACTCCCTCCTCTGTCTCTCATGATGTAATTCAGTCACTTTCGGAAACTTTTTAAAATCCTCCATTTGATAAATCTTTTGGAAAACCATCCCCAAATAACATGCCCCAAACCATCCTCCTGGAAGACGGTAATAAGCATTAAGTCCACAAATATAGTAAATCCCTGGAATTGCAGGGTCCTGTCCATTCAACATAAACGTCCATTTACTCTGAAACAAAAACACATGCCTACATTCACTTGTATCCACAAATAAATTGTCAGTGTGTGATTTAGGCCTATATATACAAAGTTTCCCTGCGTGTTGTGCTTTTAAAGCTAATTTCCCTTGTGTTTTAATTGCACTATAAGCATAATCAGTCTTGGAAGTCCTTTCCTCTAAGCCTTTTTCCAATCTCTCCTTTAATGCTTTCCTTCTGTCATCTGTGTGATCGAAGAAGCTCTTCTCTAAAGGTGTAAGCAAGCATGTCAAGTTATTTCTATGTGCGTAAGCTGTGCCAAACAATAATGTAGGTTCAAAGAAACCTCTAACTAATACTATGTCAATATCCTTACCTACTCTACTCAAATACCTGATTATAGGAACAAACGAAAACACAACATCATGATTTGAGTAGAAGTACTGAATGTACTCCTAGTTATAAAACCTTGTTAGTAACAGACTACAAATTATCCCATAGGTTAATGGTAAGCTATGATATGTGACTCCTTCCTCGACTTATGACGGAATCTGCGTACACACAAAACAATGCTTTGCATCCATTGTCTCAGCATACTCACTCAATAAGCGATAGAAAACGTTAGAAGAAAGTTCTCCCTGTGCATTAGTATCCTCATGCAAATATTTCTTATCTAACTTAAACTTCTCTAATGCCGTTAGTGCAGTAGTCATCTCAAAAGCAGAAGTATTGTTGGCTTCTCTCTTATTAAGAACAGACATACCCACAATCAATACCATAAACAATATCCCACACATAGGCCCTCATTACGAGCCTGGCGGTCTGTGACCGCCAGGCTCGCGGTTGGCGGGAGCACCGCCGACAGCCCGGCGGTGCCCCGCAGGGCATTCTGACCGCGGCGCTTTGGCCGCGGTCAGTGCAGGAAAACCGGCGGTCTCCCGCCGGTTTTCTGCTGCCCGTTGGAATCCTCCAACGCGGCGCAGCTTGCTGCGCCGCCTTGGGGATTCTGACACCCCCTACCGCCATCCTGTTCCTGGCGGTTCGCCCGCCAGGAACAGGATGGCGGTAGGGGGTGTCGCGGGGCCCCTGGGGGCCCCTGCAGTGCCCATGCCAATGGCATGGGCACTGCAGGGGCCCCCGTAAGAGGGCCCCGCTTGTATTTCACTGTCTGCATAGCAGACAGTGAAATACGCGACGGGTGCAGTAGCACTCGTGGGAAGGTTGTTTCCCGCTGGGCTGGCGGGCGGCCTTAAGGCGGCCGCCCGCCCGCCCAGCGGGAAACTCAGAATGCCGGCCGCGGTCTTCAGACCGCGGTGCGGTATTCCTGCGGCGCAACTTTGGCGGGCGGCCTCCGCCGCCCGTCAAAGTTGTAATGAGGGCCATAATCACTAACCCAATGCTCATATATTTACAGCGCCTAACACCTCTACCTTGTTGACTAATGTTACACATGATCTGTAAAGAATCAGAAAGCAGGAGAAATTTAGGAAAACTTGCAGCAAAAATCCAAGTAGACAATCCTTCTCTCAGGTCAGTTTTACTTCCAGGAACCCCTGTCAAAATCGGTTAGCAGCTTTGTCAAAATCAGGTTTCAAAATGTCAAATCAACTTATCAATGTCTCTTCCGGTAACTTTAACAGCCTCTTCTCTCAAAAAAAATCTCTCAGATTGTTTCAACAGTTCAGTTCATTAATCTCCTTCACGTACCAAAATACTGACCCGGAAATTCTGTACCAAACAAAAAGATAAAAACTCTTGCTGCCACTCGTTAGTAGATGCATACGCCCATTGAGGACCTGCGTATCTTTGACTTGCTATTCTCTTTCTCTTCATTTTTCGATCACCATTCAGCTCTCCTTCACTTAGATATTCTTTCCTTGTTGTATCTTCTTCTTCCTCGATTGTTGGTGCAACAACCACCTCTTGCCCTTTCTCCACTTGTGATGCCGGCCACTTATCTCTTTTCAGTGGACCCTTTGTCAGTAGACTCTTCAGGATTGAAGAGAACCCTTTCCTTGTTCTGTGGTGTTTTCTCTTGACAGACCTGCAACCGGAGGAGTCAGATCACTTTGACTTTGATTCACCTCAACTCCTTCCTCTTCTGGGTCTGGCAATGGCTCTGTTTGTCTCTCAAGATCGTCTGCTTCTGGGAAAACCCTCCTCTGAATAGGCTCTCCTGCTGCTTCAGTTGCGATAGGCTCTCCAACACCCTCCTGGAGGTCTCCTCCCTCGTCTTTCACAGGAGTGACTGAACCGTCCTCAACGAGCTCAGATCCGGTCTCAGTTCCCCTTTGTTCTCCTTCTGGCCCTGAGACTTGTCTCACTGTTGTTGGTACTTTCAACAATGCTTCTTCATGATCCAGTGGACATGCCACTTTCTTTGTGTGACTTGCGTGAATCCAGTTCAGGATTCCAGCATACTTCACAGCTGTGGTAGTCGTCAGGACCACTTGATAAGGTCCCTTCCAACGAGGCTCTAAACATGTCTATCTCACGTGCTTTTAGATGACAACCCAAGCCTCAGCTCTCAGGTTGTGCCCTGGGCCATGGACTGGTGGCAGGGTGGTGGCCTCCACCTGCTGAGAAAAAGAGCGTACCACATCAGCCAGACCTTTGCAGCAATCCAACACCATATTATCTGTAATGTTGACAAGTGCATTTGCCGGCACAGCTGGTAACCTCATTGCTCTGCCCATGAAGATCTCATGGGGCAACAATCCTGTCTCCCTGTCAGGTGTGTTTCTCATTTACATCAACACTAAAGGCAATGCGTCAGGCCATTTCAAATTCGTAGTCGCACACATCTTTGCAACTCTTGACTTCAAGGTATCATTCATCTGTTCCACTAGTCCTGATGCTTCAGGGCAGTAACTACAATGCAACTTCTGCTCAATGTTCAATTCTGCGCACAGTAATTTAATTACTTTATTGTTGAAGTGACTTCCCCTATCTGATTCTAAAGAGATCGGAAACCCGAAACGCGGTATCAGTTCCCTCAGCAGAAGTTTCGCTACTGTGAGACTATCATTTCTTCGTGTAGGGTATGCTTCAATCCAATTACTAAAAATGCAAACAATCATTAACACATATCTCAAACCTCTACACCCAGGCATCTCAATAAAATCCATTTGCATTCTGCTGAATGGACCTCCTGCTCTTCCAGTGTGGCTCAAATTAACCACTGTCACTTTTCCTGCATCTGACTGTTGACAAATGACACAACAATGGCAATCTGCTTCAGCAACTTGTCTGAACTTTGGGTTGAACCAATCATGTTTGAACAGTCGAACCATGGCATCCCTCCCCATATGTGCTTGACCATGATAGTACCTTGCCATTGGAGACAACAGGCTATTTGGCAAAACCAATTGATCCTCCGCAGAAACCCACAATTCATGTTGTCTTTGTACACATTTTATTTTGCTCCATGTACGTTTTTCTTCCCTGTCAACATGGCGTCTGCAACGATTTTAATTCTTCCAAAGTATCAATTATTCTCAATGCATAGCTTGTACAAGTTTTGTCTTTTTCAGGTAACAGTTCCCACTTGTCTTTGAACGATATACAGTTCAATGCACAAAGCCTTGTGACTTGATCCACAAATCCATTTCCCAATGACACACAGGCCCTCATTACAACACTGGCGGTCGGTGATAAAGTGGGGGTAATACCGGCAACAGGCTGGTGGTAAGTACCACCAAATTATGACCCTGGCGGTTAGATCACTTAAAGACAGCCAATGCACCACACTGACCGCTAAGGCGGAAACAACAGTCACCACGGCGGTAACCGCTTACAGCCAGGCAAAAGACAAAGTTCCGCCCACCATATTATGACATGCCAAAACCACCACCTTTTCCGGAGCGGTACCAATGGCTTCAAAAGCCTGACGGAAACACATTACAAAAGTGAAAGGACTCACCATCGGAGACACAGGGAAGAACCACCCCACCATGGAACCAGAACTGCAAGTATTCCTGATGATCTTCTGCGTTATGCTCCACCACGAACACCAACGCTGGCGAAGACGATGATGGTAAGTACAGCTGCCTAGCACACAAGGGAGGGAAGAGAGTGACACACACGTACCACACACATACCACACACATCATACACACAACCAGCTGTACAAGAAAACTATTTATCCCTGGCTGAATAATGCAAGGACAACAGGAATTGACTACAGTGATTGTAATAAGAGCAACACAAAATTCAGAATACGATTTGCCAATGCAAAAGATATGTACAAATGTACAAAAAAGGGACACTGCCCAATCCTCAGTTCACAGGGGCCACATGGCCACGGGACAAAGTCCAGGGCCCCACTTGTTACCTGCCCCAATATGGACAAAAAACTCCAGGGGCATCAGTTGGAAAATAGGCAGGCACCTCAGGGGGAGGGAGGGGCACCTCGCCCGGATGCGGAAACAAGACCACTGGTTCTGGAGAGGGCAACACACCCTGTGCTTGGTCCTGGGGAATGCAAGGCCACAGTTTCTCAAGTGGGTGAATACCCCACTGGTTCTGGAGGGGGTAACAAGCCCTGTGCTCGGTCCTGGGGAGTGCAAGGCCACAGTCTGTGGAGTGGATGACTTCCTTACTGGTTCTGGAGGGGGCAACAAGCCCTGTGCTAGGTCCTGGGGTGTGCAAGGCCACAGTCTCAGGAGTGGGTGAATACCCCACTGGTTCTGGAGGGGGCAACAAGCCCTGTGCTTGGTCCTGGGGAGTGCAAGGCCACAGTCTCTAGAGTGGGTGAATACCCCACTGGTTCTGGAGGGGACATGCTGCACAGCAGCCCATGGAGGCTGGATCACATGGCGTCTGCCGGTGGTGACGGCTGCACTGTGGTGGTAGTGGGAGGGTCCTGCTCAGCCCCTGCACCCTCTGATGGCTGCACTGTGGAGGTGGTGGTAGTAGTGGGAAGCTCCTGCTCAGCTCCTGCCCCCTGTAATGGCTGCACTCTGGTGGTGGTGGTAGTAGTGGAAGGCTCCTGCTCAGCCCCTGCACCCTGCGATGGCTGCACTGTGGTGGTGGTGGTGGTAGTAGTGGGAGGCTCCCGCTCAGCCCCTGCACTCACTGATGGCTGCACAAGCACGGCTGGCGGTGGGGGCTCTGTGACAGCTGCTGGTGCAGGCTCCATCCCCTTTTTGCTTGCTAGTGCAGGCTTCTTCCCCATTCTGCTGGCAGGTTCAGGCTCCTTCCCCTTCTTGCATGCTGGTGAAGGCTCCTTCCCCCTTCTGCTGGCTGGTGCAGGCTCCTTCTCATTCAGTATTGGTGGCCTGGAATCCTTTTCACCACGAGTAGGTGCTGATGGAACTGGGCCTGTGGACTGTTTGGCTGAAGTGCTTGGCTGGGTTCTTGATACCCTGATGGCCAGACGTGCAGGACGGGGAAGAGGTAGGGAAGAGGTCAATGGCGGAAAGGAAAAGCTTTTTAGGGACATTGGGGCAGGAAGAGGGAGAAGTAATGGGAGTGGAGGATGAGGGAGTGGTTGTTGGAGGTGTTTGTCTGATGGATTTGGGTACAGGTGCATGGGTTGTTTGCTGTAGTGAGGTGGATGGCTGTTGGGTGTCTGAGTGCTTGTGTTTGTGTACCTTAGGAGGTGGGGACAGACACAGTGGGAGAGGACACAGGGGACGTGTGCAGGGATGTTGTGGAGGTGTCTGCCAATGAGGTGCATGTTCTGCTTGGTGTGGTGATAATGCAGGTAGTGGATGATGATGTAGTGCATGCAGGTGTGAATGTGGATGTAACTGGGTGGGAGGAGGAGGGGGAGACAGTGGAAATAGTGGATGTTGTTGTGTCTGCAACTGGATGATGTTTGTGTGAGCGCTTGTAGGATGAAGTGTGGTGCTTGTGTTTGCCTGTGACACTCTTGTGTGTTGTACTGTGTGAATGCTCGTCTGGCTGTGTGCTTGGGATAGGTTGGGGTTGAGGAGAATGGGACTGGGAAGTGGAAATTGGAGGGGGAACAGTAGAAACAGGGACAATGGCTGCCATCAGAGAGGAGGCCAGAGCCTGAATCGATCTCTGTTGGGCCGCCAATCCAGTGTGAAAGCCGTCCAGGAATGCATTAGATTGTTGTATCTGGGCTGCTAGCCCTTGGATGGCATTCACAATGGTTGATTGCCCTACAGAGATGAATCACAGGAGGTCAATAGCTTCCTCACTCAGGGCAGCAGGACTCACTGGGGCTGGACCTGAGGTGCCTGGGGCAAAGGAAATGCCCACCCTTCTGGTTGAGCGGGTATGGGAAACTCCCTGCGGGGCTGCTGGGAGGGCGGTGTGGGTACGGTGGTGGAAGCTGTACCTGTAGCTGGGGTGGTCACAGAGGTGTCCGCCACCACTAGGGAGCTCCCATCGGAGGAGGTATCAGAGGAGGTATCAGAGTCTGTGTTGTCCCCTCCTGTCTGTGCCGTGGTGCTCCCCTCGACCTCCGTCCCACTGGTGCCCTCAATGTCAGTGGACTTTGCCTATAGGGTCCTGTAGGATGCAGCTCCCTTCGTCGTCGGTGCCTCTGCTCCTCTGCCAGATGATGCTAATGCACATAAGGACAGGATGACAAAACAAGAAAGGGGGAGAGAAAGGATACACTGGGTCAATGACTGCACCAGCACCACCATTGGCATACACAGCACCCTCACACACGGGGTACAGGCCTACGCACTATGCATTGCACTACCAGTGATATTGCTTGACACCAAGGCATGAGGAGGAGCACACACCACCAACTGCAGCACACCTGGGACCCACACAGCCCTGGCCAGTAGTGGATGCTGAGAAGCTAGGTAGGCAGTATTTTCCCTTCAGACCCTTAGCCACCATAGGACCTATGCTGCTATGTCTGACCTGGCCTACGGACACCCACTGACACACAACCACCACCCAGATACCCCCCCCCCACCAGGCGTAAGTTGTAATGATAGCCACTGTACTCACCCCCTTGTGTCTGCTGTGTTGCCTTCAAGAACCCATCCAGCTCAGGATAGGCCACCACTAGTATGCAGGCCATCAGGGAGGTCAGGGTTTGACGGGCACCCCTTCCTCGTTCGGAGGCCATCCCCAGCTGGGCTTCTGCGGTGTTCCGTGCCCAGCGTCTCAGGTCCTCCCACCGTTTGTGACAGTGGGTGATCTGCCCCCTATAGACCCCCAGAGTCCGCACCGCCATTATGACGGCATGCCATATACCCTTCTTTTGATGGGCACTGACCTGCAGAGGCAATACAGACAGGAGAACACCATGAGACAAATAGTCAAGCCAGTTACACAAATGACCAACCATACCCATTTACAGCACTAATGGCACACACATAGCTCAGCACTCAATGTGTACCCAGCCAGGAGGACATCCCTCCCCTCTTACACAATGCCTTCACACACACCTCCACACAGGTATGCCACATGCATCGTGCCCACAGTGTACTCACCTGTTGGTCTGGAGGCCCATACAGCAATCCGTACTGGGGTAGGACCCCATCCACCAGTCTTTCCAACTCCTCTGAAGTGAAGGCTGGGGCCCTTCCCCCGGTCACACAGGCCATGGTAGGTTCCAGACACAGGTCACAGCAGCACATGCTGTGTAGGTCCTCTCCTATGGAAGGTCAGGAAACAAGTGAGGAATATGATAGAAAATGGCAGTCATGTCCACGGCGGTGAATACTGTCACTGCTGGCGTAGATCACCATTGGCCACTGTACCCCATAGGGCCGAATATTAACCAATGAGGAATTGCACAGCGGTTCCCGACCTCCTCATGCCACAGCGCACAACGTCAGCAGCATTACCTCACTTCCACCTGTCCCTTCACACAGGACAGGCGGACGCCATTCCAGGGGGGGGCAGGGCTATGGAATAATGCTGCGTCACAGGAGAAATAGGCACATACTGTACAGATCACACTGACCCATTTCATGTATACAGATTGCAAATTACAGTTGGGGCTCCATTGTTCTGTTTGTGACAGGCTCCTCATTCTTTTGTCCCTTAGATTCCTACTGCTGCGGATGGATAGGAGATGGAGACATACCCCCGTGTACAGACCCCTGGTGGACTTGGCTACACTGGAGGACAGGCACATAGGGGGTCATTCCGACCCTGGCGGTCATGGACCGCCAGGCTGGCGGTGCTTCAGGGGCAATTCTGACCGCGGCGGTAAAGCCGCGGTCAGAAAAGGGGAACCAGCGGTTTCCCGACGGTTTTCCCCTGCCCCAGAGAATCCTCCATGGCGGCGCTGCAAGCAGCGCCACCATGGGGATTCCGACCCCCTTCCCGCCAGGAAGAGGCTGGCGGGAACGGGTGTTGTGGGGCCCCTGGGGGCCCCTGCAGTGCCCATGCCACTGGCATGGGCACTGCAGGGCCCCCCTAACAGGGCCCCATTCAGATTTTCAGTGTCTGCAAAGCAGACACTGAAAATCGCGATGGGTGCCAATGCACCCGTCGCACACCAGCAACTCCGCCGGCTCCATTCGGAGCCGGCTTCATCGTTGCTGGGGCTTTCCCGCTGGGCGGGCGGCCGGCCTTTTGGCGGTCGCCCGCCCGCCCTGCGGGAAAGTCAGAATGACCGACGCGGTCATTTGACCGCAGTGCGGTCTTCTGGCGGTCTCCGCCCGGCGGGCGGTGCCCGCCGCCTGCCGGGGTCGGAATGACCCCCATAATATTCACCTATCGACTGGACAGGGCCATAATCACAGAACCGTGTGCCAATTGGAGCCTGACCTGATATCTGCTATCCGTCATCCCACTGGGACCCCCCTCTTGTGCAAGTTCTATCAGTGCCCGATTTCCTGGCAACTGGTTGTTTCCAAGTGACAGTGGGCTTGGAAGCAGGAATGTCACAGCCAATGTTCTCAATAGTGCCGACATGAGTATTGTCTGCCCTGATAAAACACATGTGCAGCTACATTGCATTCCCCCAGGTTGAGGATTTGGCCACTGTGAAGGCCGAGTTTTATGCAATGGAACATATCCCCAATATAATTGGGTCGAATGACAGAACGCATATTGCATTTGTCCCCCCCCCCGCCAGAATGAACAGGTGTTCAGGAATCGTAAGAGTTTCCACTCCATGAATGCGCAGATGGTGTGCTTTGTAGACCAGTACATCTCCCACATCAATGCTAAGTATCCTAGGTCGATGTATGATGCCTTTGTCCTGAGGAATAGCAGCTCCCAAATGTGATGGCCCAACTACAGAGGCACAGGGTGTGGCTAATAGATGAGCCCTGGTTCCCACCCAGTCTATGCTGGTGTATGGGTATGGTGTGGGCCATATAGGATGGTGTGTGGCTAAATGTTGTCCTTCAATATTTGCAGGTGACTCTGGTTACCCAAACCTATCATGGCTGCTGACCCCTGTGAGGAATGCCAGGACAAGGGCAGAAGAACGTTATAATGAGGCACATGGGCGAACCATAAGGATTATTGAGACAACCTCTGGCCTCCTGAAGGTCATGTTCTGGTGCCTCTATCTAACAGGTGGATCCCTGTTCTACTTACCAAGAAGGTCTGCCAGATAGTAGTGGCATGCTGCATGTTGCACAACCTGGCCCTCGTATGCCATATCCCTTTTCTGAAGGAGGAGGAGACTGGATGTGTCCCTGTGGCAGCAGTTGGGCCTGCTGACAGTGAGGATGAGGAGGCAGAGTATGAAGATGAGGACAACAGAACAACTGTAATCCGTCAGAACTTCCAATGACACACAGGTGAGACATTGCAACTTCAGATGTCAAAGACTGGTTGTATTCTGTGTGGCATTGGCATGCTGCTATTTTCCCAATTCAATGCCCACTTACTGTACCCTCTGGC
This sequence comes from Pleurodeles waltl, assembly GCF_031143425.1. NCBI lineage: Eukaryota > Metazoa > Chordata > Amphibia > Caudata > Salamandridae > Pleurodeles > Pleurodeles waltl. Next base: position 607,568,685 of record NC_090438.1, read on the forward strand.
TATTCATTTTGGAGATGTTGGTGATGTGACAAATACTCCTGGTGTGAACACAACAGCCAGCTACAGGTCATTCATTCTATGTTCATTCTATGTACAGTTCATTTGCACTGGTTGTACATGTGTCAATCAATACATATTTGAAATACATGACATACTCGAAATCGGTTTTTATGAAAGAGTGTTTATTGAAGTGCTGACATATAGGGGGAAGTACAATAGGATGGGGTGATGATGGAGGAAAGTCCAGGGTATTGTCCCAGTTTGTTTGTAGCACAGGTGCATTGTCCAAGGAAGGGGAGCAATGGCAGTTCAAGGTGGACAGGGTGACTGTGTGGGACACAAGGGTGACAATCAGGAGAGTCTCATTTCCTGGTGAGGGTCTTGGCAAGTGTCTCTGGCTTCTGTCTGGATCACAGGGAATGTTTACGAGGTGGTTCATCTTCTGCAGGGGGGAGGGGTGCTGGTGGCCTGTGAGTCCTGTGGCAGGGCCTCCTTGCCACTATCGGCAGTGAAAGTGGAAGGCTGTTCAGATGACTGGCTAGTGGTAGGGGCCCGCTGGTGTGAGACTGACTCCCTCATAATGTTGGCCATGTCTGCCAGCACCCCTGCTATGGAGATCAGGGTGCTGTTGATGGCCTGCAAGTCCTCCCTGATCCCCTGGTACTGTCCCTCCTGCAGCTGCCTGTTCTCCTGCATGTTGTCCAGGATCTGGCCCATCATGTTCTGGGAGTGTTGGTAGGCTCCCAGGATCTCAGAGAGCGCCTCCTGGAGAGTCGGTTACCTGGGCCTTTCCCCACCCTGGCGCACAGCAGTCCTCCCAGTGTCCCTGGTGGCCTGTGCCTCTGTCCCCTAAACCGTGTAACCAATGCCACTGACCCTAGGCCCCTGATTGTCTTGGGTGCTAGGTGTAGCCTGGGGTCCCTGTAGAGGTGAGCACACTGCTGATTGACGTGTCCTAGGGACAGAGGTGTGGGTACACTAGGTGGGTGCTGTGGTGTTGTTTCCTGATGGGGAGGCTCTGTGGTGGTCTGTGACTGGGCTTGGGTAACCGGCTGTCCAGTGGTCCCTGATGGGACAGATAGATCGTCCAGATCCTGAAGACTAGAGTTACTGTCATCACTGTGGGCCAGTTGGGGGACTGGATAGTGCTGGCACCTCCTCTCCGGTGACATTGGCTGGGGTACCTGTGGGGGATGTAAATGATGTGTTATTGTTAATGTGTATGACATATTGTACATCCCTGGGTTCCCCTCTATGGATGGTGTTGCCCTGCCAGCTTTTACTTGTGTATGTTGGTGTATGGTGGGATTGTTAGTTGTCTCTGCTATGCATGCTTTAGTGAAGAGTGTCCATGCTGTGAGGGGTGTCCATGCATTGGTACAGCATGCAGGTCTTGGCATTGAGATTGAAGAGATGTGATGGTGGAGTGTGTGGGATGGAGTGGAGTGATGGGAGTGAGGGTGAGGGTATGTGATTGCATGCTGGTATGTGGGGTGATAATTGTTGAAAGCTGACTTACCAGAGTTCAGTCCTCCTCCAACTCCAGCCAGGCCCTCAGGATGCTGTATTGCCAAGACTTGCTCCTCCCATGCTGTGAGTTGTCAGGGAGGAGGTGGGGGGGTCCACCGCCAGTCCTCTTTATCGCAAGCTGGTGTCTTGCTGCTATGGAACGTACTTTCCCCCGTAGGTCATTCCACCTCTTCCTGATGTTGTCCCTTGTTAGGGGTGCTGTCCCACGGCGTTGACCCTGTCCACGATTCTCCACCATAGCCCCATCTTGCTTGCAATGGATATCTGCTGCACCTGTGCTCCAAATAGCTGTGGCTTTACCCTGACTATTTCCTCCACCATGACCCTTAACTCCTCCTCTGTGAAACGGGGGTGTCTTTGGGGTGCCATGGGTGTTATGTGAGGTGTGTTGGTGAGGGTGTGTTGGGTAATGTTTTGGGGGGGGGTGATGTGTAGTGCGTGAGTGGTGCATGGGTGTGAGTGGTGTGTGGCTCTAGTTGGCTAAGTGGTCTTGGTGTCAGTCTTATGCCAATGATTTGTATTTGTAAAGGGTTGTGGGTAATGTGGGTGTGTGTTTTATAGGGGTGTGGTGTGTGTATGGGTGTCAGGTATATGTTGGTTAAATTGTCCAATGTGGTGTTGTTTTGTCTGTGGGTGTCCATTGTGAGCGCGCTGGTATGTACCCCCATTGGTTTACCGCCGTTGAATGACCATAGTGGTGATTCGTGGGTCGTAATGTGGTGGGTGTTGTTCTGTTGGCGTAATGGTGTGGGTTTTGATACCGCCACTATATCACTGACCTTTGGTCTGACGGATTTGTGTCTGTGGCTGTATTCTGTTTGATTGGTGTGTGTGTGTGTCATAATATGGTGAACAGATATCCGCCGCAATAAATTGGCAGCCGTCAGCGTGGCGGTAAGTGGGATTTACCGCCAATGTCATAATAAGGGCCATAGTCTTGTGACTTCAATAGCATGTAACAATTCTTTAATTCTCTTGCCATTTCTTACTGTGAACCAGAAGAGGTCAGGAAACCTCTCTGTGACCACAACTGACCAAAATCATGGACTATTCCGAATCCATACTGGCTTTCGGTGTAGATTGTGACTTTCAGCTGAGCCAAAGCACGGCACGCTCTAGTGAGGGCTACCAGTTCCGCTACTTGGGCAGAACACACTTCTCAAAGCCAAGAAGCTTCCAAGGTACCAGTAATTGTGCTCACAGCATATCCTGCTCTCAGTGTCCCTGTATTGTCTCTCAGACAAGAACCATCAACAAAGGTAATTTGGTCATTTTCTTCTAATCGGGTATCTCTAATATAAGGTCTCGGTTTTGTGCACAAATCAGTTACTTCGAGACAATCATGTTCAACATCTTCCTCTTTTTCAATTTCGGCGTTTTCACTCGGAAGGAAGGTTGCCGGGCTCAGCACTGTGCATCTTTTCAATGTTACATTTAACGACCCCAAAATAATTGTTTCTTATCTAGTCAACCTTGCACCAGTCAAGTATTGGGTTTTTGTCCTTGTTATTAGAATCTCAATAGAGTGAGGGACCATTACAGTTAGGGGATATCCCATCACAATGCCCTCACACTGGGTAAGGCTTTGACCAACTGCGGCAACTGCACGCAAACAACCAGGTATAGCTGCTGCGACTGGGTCCAAAGTAGCTGAAAAAAAGGCTACTGGGCGGTTTACACCTCCATGGATCTGTGTCAAGACAGTCAAAGAAGATGCATCCCGCTCATGACAAAACAAACTTTCTCTCAGTTCAGTGAACACTTTCATTTGATCCTGGTCTAACACCATGGGATCAGTGACTTTCTTATGAGTCAACTTCTGCAGTGGTCTTGAAATTAGTGAAAAATTCGGAATCCATTGGCGACAATAACCCACCATTCCCAAAAACATCCTGACATCTCTCTGTGTGGTTGGGGGACTTATCTGCAATATTGTAATCCTCTCTCTGGATATCTTTCTTGAACCCTTCTCAGTCTGGTGACCCAAATACTTCACTACATTCTGACAGTACTGCAATTTTAGCAGAGACAATTTATGACCATTCATTCCATTCCCAAATGGTTCAACAGTGCAATCATATCATACTTGCACTCATCCCTTGTCTTGGATGCAATCATTAATCATCAATATACTGCACCAAGGTTGATTGGAAAGGCAATTCCAATGACTCCAAATTATTTTTCAAAATCTGATTGATTATGGAAAGTGACTCTGAATACCCTTGAGGAATTCTGCACCAGCAATAGACTCAATCCAGGAATTTAAAACAAAAGAGAAACTGACTGTCCTTATGACGAGGCACGGAAAATAATGCTTGTGACAAATTGATGACAGTGAACCACTTGGCATTACATGGAATCTGGAACATTATCACATCTGGGTTTGGCACCACGGGGCAACATTTGACCACAATCTCATTTATTTTTCTCAAATCCTGAACAATCCAAACTTTCCCACAGGGCTTCTTCAAACCCATTATTGTTGAGTTACATGGACTGCTCAGCACTTCTTTCAGAACCTCTTCCTTTACAAAATCTCCAATTATCTGAGACACTTTCATCAGGAAATATTGTGGCATATGGTACTGTGGAAGTTGGGTGAAAACTGCATTCGGTTTTATGGTGACTTTGACTGGCTCCACTCCCTTAATAAAACCTGCTTACTTTGCTGTCAAATCCCACATTTTCTCTTGTACGGTTCCCTGCAAATCAGGATGGAGCTCTATCACTGTGAACATCGGGAAAAATGTAATCAAAGGGTATTCCTCATTTGTAGTTTCACACTCTATTTCTGGGGCTTGGTCTTCTTCACAATCACTATTTGTCTGAATCTCAATTCCATCATTTGAGAAAGTAATCAAACATTTGTTTTACACAGCAAGCCTCTTCCTAGTAGGGATACCAGACTTGAATCACAGACTACTAATGTAGTCAATCCCTGAAAATTGCCAATCTCGACTTGAACTGGATCTGTAATCAGGTTTGTCAAATACTGGTTTGTTACTCCTACAAGCTGCACTGTCCTACCTGAAAGGGGAAAAGTCGGAAACTCTGCCCTTCTCACTGTAAAGTGTGTAGCTCCTGTATCAACCAAGTATGAAACTGACCCATAACCTTTCCCTTCACATAGGGTCCTCTCTGATGTACTTTTAAGGAAGTCGCAAGCACACATGGCTCCTCATCTGAACTGTCACTCGTCCATTAATCATTTATCCTCACTATGTAGTGGGAATTGGTGCACTGTGTTACTACTTCTGTTTTGCCTTGGCCTGTTGAGAAAGCAACATCTGTTGCTGCTCCATCGGGGCTTAAGGTATTTGAACTTGCTGTCTAGGTATCATGGGAACCTGCTGCTGCATCGGCTGCAACTGTGACATTTGTGCAAGGGGCATTTGCACCTGCTGCATGGGCTGAAAATGTTGCACTTGATTCACATTACTCTGAAAGTTTGGATTAGGACCCCATAGTCTCGGTCCTCCCACATTCTGGAATGAATTGATGTAATTACTCTGCTGAACAACACCTTCCTGCACCATCATCGGACACTCCCATTTCCAATGTCCCACAGATCCGCAAATGTGACATGGTAATAGCTTCTTCATTCCCTGCACATCATTCTGAACCACTACAGTATTCAAGTCCCACAGATCCGCAAATGTGACATGGTAATAGCTTCTTCATTCCCTGCACATCATTCTGAACCACTACAGTATTCAAGTCTGAACCACGATTCATATTGCCTCCACAACCTCTACCTCTCATGTGAGGCTGAAACATCATATTTCCCTGCTGCTGCTGTGGTAACTGCTGTGAAAAATTCCCTTGCACTCCTGTTTGAGCTGCTTTAATCTGCATCACCAATGCTTTCTCTTTCAACATTTTCTGCTTCAACTCAATCTCATCACTACAATATTTTGCATACTGCAACACCTCATCAATTGACTTTGCTTGCCAGCAAATCAAATTACTCTTAATCATCTGGCTAATTTCAGGTCTCAAATTTTCCACAAATCTGAACACGAAATGTAGCATATCTTTCTCCTCTATTTTTTCTGTGCCACTGTAATGCTTGAATGCCTTCAACAATCTCTCATAATATGCATGTATTGACTCTTTTGCTTCCTGAGCTGTCCTGTAAATTCTCTGCCAATCAATATTATTGGGCGAATTTCTCAATTTCAGAAACTCAATCACCTTATAGTAATATTTCATTTCTTCAGGAGACGCTGCACATGTATTTTTGTCTCTCTCCGGTTCACTTGTTGGCCAGTCTACACTCCTCTTACACTCGATCCACATATCAGCTGGAACCACTATCTCTAGTAATGTATTCAAGTCTTCCCACAAACACTTTGCAAGTTTCACAAATCTGTCTGCTGATACCACTCTACTGGCTTTTCTCTCCATTTTCGCTAACGATTTGTAAATGATAGAATGCCACTTCTGCTCTAAGAGGCAGGGACAAAATTTCCCCCTAGAATCTTTCTCATTGGTAAAATCTTTACTGGATCTTTACCCTGCTGCACATTTTCAGTCAGCTCCAAAGAATCCCTTTTTCTCTTGTCTCTTTTCTTTACCCATCTGCCTTCCCGTTTGTCTAATGCGCCCCAGGTCTGAGCACTCTGTAGTAATTCTTTAAGGTGTGCCTTCATTCCGGCCGACCTCATGTGTTCAAAATCTTTCGCCTCGAAATCTAATCTGGAGCTCCTTTTCAAATGCTTAGTTTTCTCTGTCTCTATGCCTTATTTCTCTGCCAAGTCTGCTAATCTCTGATGCACCCTGTTCACTTCTCTCGTAATCTTTGAGCACAGGTATCCCAATTCCGCTTCTGTGTAGGACTCTAACCTATTCACTCTCATAGTCCCTTCAATGAGTTTGCACACCTCCATGCTTAGTCTAACACAATTCAAATATACTCCTCTCCTTTAGTGGCATTCTGCGGGGTATTCAGCTTGTCTAACCACTCAGTTAACTGCTGAGCTGTCAAACCTTGTAACAAAATGTTACCCACTTGGACCAGGGGCACCTGCTTTGCAACTGCATTCGGAGTCGGCGGTGTCAACAATTTCAAGTTATGACTAACATTTGGTCCTGTCACTGTATCTGGAAGTGCAACATATGGACTAAAGTTTAACAATGATCTGGATCGATCAGAAGTCTGACCCACAGGAGAGACAACCTGAACATGGTCATTATGTCCTCCTTCATAAGGCTGTGAGACGTCTCTTCCTGTTCACTTACAGTTGGTTTCTTCTGTGCAAATAATGGTACTGCTGGACCAACAGTAATAGGTAGTGATATAGCATCTGGGGCTGCTCTGGCACCTATGCTCTGTGGGAGAGTAACTCCCATATTCTGATTCATCATCGGAGTCATGTCTGAATTTGTTCCTGTCACTGGAGTAAATTTTGGCATTACCTGCGGCTGTACTTGAGGCAACAAAATCGGAGTTGGCTCAGTCTGAACCAGTATTGGTCTCGGGAAGACCTGCTCTGTGGGCACCACTAAGTTTGAAGTAATTTCCATAATGGGCACATCAGGACATATTCTCTGCACCTGTGGCGGTTGCAGCTGAGTCTGCACTATAGGAGTGGTGAGCACATTAAGACCACTTTGCACCGCATTCTGTGTCATGTTAGCATTAACCTGCACCGGACTCGCTGTCCCATTAACCTGTGTTGGAGCTCTTGGATCATCATTAGTACTCGGACCACTCTCATGTGCTGTATATGGTGGTGGTCGATCTCTCAATAATTGTGTAATAAACTCTTCCTCGTCCGATTCCTCCTCCACTGCTGAAGACTTTCTAGCTCCCTTACTTTCGGACAGACTTTTGTTAGTCTTCCTAGTCACTTTCTTTCCTTCCTTCTCATTACCTTGCGTAATTGCCGGAAACAACTTAATTCCTTGCAAAGTCTCTGTTCTCCATACCTTCTGAATGCAATCCCATCTAGCCTCCGCTAGGGACTTTTCTGCCTTTCTCATTCTCCACCCGAATTTCAATTGCTGTTGCTGTCTGGCTACCAGCTCCCAAATCGCTAATGCCTCAAAATGTGCTGGTCTCGGAAGGGACTTCAATTCATATAGCACCACCCGTAAATGTTCCAAAACACTCAAACTGAACGTCCCATTTGTAGGAAACGCTAAGTTCCCATCTTTCTCTGTCAATTTGCACCATTGCTTTAACCAAAGACATAGCGCAACACCTCTCTCTTCCCTTACAATGTAAGCTGGTGTATTGTCTGGCGTGTAGCCTCACTTGCACTCGCTGTAATGTTCGAATCTCCCCTTAGGGCACTTTTTAACGCTTTGAAAAACTTCATCTTTTCTAATTTTTGTTTACTCAAAATCAAATCTGAAAGTTACTTTTAATCCCAAGATTCCTTTCACCCACGTTCTCAACCAAGTGCCTCTCAGGGACGGCTGCCAATCCGTGCGCGACACTTCTCACTAACCGACCTATCCCAGCGCGGCTCCAATGACGTAACACTCACACGTACTGCAGCTGACAAAATATTGCAGCTTGGCCTCCTAAACTCCAATCCACACAAAACGAATGCAAAATATTGCGAGCACTAATCAAAAACCAAAAACAAACCTGCTAGTTTTCTACAGGCAAGCTAACACCATCGCTTCAGAAACATTATGGATTTTTCACTGATAGGCTCTTTCCTCTCTTACAACTTTCTCAGTCTCGCAGATTCGCAAGCAAAATTCGACCCGCAAATTTCACTCTCAACTGATCAATGGGTCTGTCCTGGTGCATATAGGACTTTCCAAATCTCAGTTGAAATTTTCTCTCGCCCACTTTAACTCACACAGCGAATTATTGACCACGCCTGATCAACCTACTAAAGCAGACAAATTACAACATATAACCAAGTGTCTCATACACTTTTCAAAATACTCCGGAGTCTTAGACCACGCAGGGTCCGTAATTCAACAACCAGGTGGACAATTTTTTAGCACAAAGCACCACACACATGTGAAGTTCAACGACGTCCCTACTCTCACACTGCGGAGTACGCACACTCCTACTACAACTTTATTTGGAGTACACAAACTCCCTAAAATCCTCACAAACCTCACACTTCACCTGCAATTTACATAGGCTGTGCAAGCACGACCTATTTCACTCACTCTAACACTAAAATGCCGGGAACATCCTCAAACACCCATTAGCAGGATCCAAGATCTGGGAAAGTTATTTCTGGACTTAAGGAAACATTTCAATAATAATGAACTCTCAGAAGGACCAACTCATCAAGCTGCTACCATCTCTGGGAACACCTGTCACTGTGTACTGTACGTCTATGATAAGCTCCCAAGAAGACAAACCATCATTCTCTTTCCGTCTTTGTTATCACTCAGTACCGGACATTTATGTCAAGCTCTTAAGGAGACTAACGATCCTTTGCTACCATAACTGTTAGCGTGCTTGACCTAAATAAGTAAACTTACAAGGGGACACAAATATGTTGATTAACCTTTTCACTCGCAATTAAAAAGTTCTTATCATAGCTCTGGAAAATAATCAATAATCAATACACAATAATCAATAACCATTAGTAATCAATAACATTAATAATCAATGGAGTCAGTAATGGTCACGCACCATGACCTTTCAGTCATGAATAACCACACCTTTAGTAAAAGTTTAGAATGTTTATTTCCCTATATTAACAGTGCTAAGGTCATGTAGATTAATCTCAAAATCAAATGAAACACATATACGAACAACACTGGCTGGCCAAACCGGCAGAAAAAACGCAATCTAATCAAAGCTTGAACTACAACACATTCTAAAGTTATGGTGCAAATCAATAGCAGAGTCAGCTGAGTCAACGAGATGAAGTACATGAAAATCAGCAGAGAAGTTCATCAAGCATCAGTCCCTGTTATCATAATTCAATTAGTGAGGATCCTTAACTAAAGTCAGATTAGCAATAGCATGTTGGGCTTCATGCAAAACATTTTAGTAACACAAATTTGGAAAAACATCTAACTATGGCTCTATCAAACCAGTGCAGTTGGTAGCTAGAAAGGAAAAACAAATGTGCATAATAATTACATTTCAGTGTATACCTATCCTCGGTATGGATCAGCAAAGCAGAACCAGCCTTCGTCCACAGGACATCAGTCGGTCAGCAAGGCATCAGGCTCTCATTCAGGAAAATATGGGCAAAGTCATTTAGTATTTATGATAAGCACGTCTCTAGCAAAGACGCACAAGAAGATAACAACCTTTCAGTAAGGAAAAATAAGGGCAATGGCTGTCCTCACTCAGAATGAGCGTTCTTATACTAAAGTCACCTGAACTATCCCCTAATTCCCTATTGGTCAGTTAATCGTATGTTCGCACTCTGTCCAATAAAACTACTATACCAAATCTATGAATTTTAATATTTCTCCGTTCTCATATTGTTGATTGGTTCGTCTTTCGATGTCTTCATCATTCGGCTTGTCAGGTAACAATATTGTTGCAGCTTCCACTTTAGTAAGTATCTTCATTGATCTTGTCCTGGGAAAGTCAGTCTCACACACATTACACATAAAATGTTGCATTAGAAAGAACATCAGCTCCTAGCAGTCAGTTCTCATGAAAATCTTTCATTATGAACACATTTAAACAAAATAATAGACATTTCACAGTTTAATTCACTTGCTCTTCATTTTTATTAAACGCTAAGAAATATAGCTTTTACATGAGGCCTGGCAAAACAGGCCAAGACACTCGCTAAGTTAAGGCCTACAATTAATATAGCAAATGCTAAATTCATAACCCTTAATATGACATATTACTGCATTAGTCTAACATATATTTAATATTTCATAGTATTAATCATTGTTTAGTACACTTCGTTAACATTGGTGGCCATTCTTGGAGGTCACATTTTCAAATGTGTGTATTATTTTTCTACGTTATTTTATTCTCTACATAAACTTATTTTTCAAAACACATAAACACATTAATAACTTTTAGTAAAGCATCTACGCTAGCATGGGTGGGGCTAGGAAGCGTTTCCTGTTTTGTTTCCTGTCTGGGAGGGGACTTATCCTCATATTGTTAGGACTGGGTCGAGGACGAGGGAGTAGAGGTAATCTCGAGTACAACTGAAGCAGCTCCAGTTCATTTTGGGCCCCCTGCCAGCACACAATCAATAATGAGTGCCTGCCACATGGGCGAAGCACCACATGCTGGCCGGGAACTTCTGCCTGGAAGCGCTCGGTCTAGCACATTATTCTATTTAAAGCCAGATTGTGTCACCGGAACTGGAATTAGCTCAGTCGTATACCATCAAAAGGCTTTTCCACAGCGCATTTCATGGCTCTGCTTGTAACCCTGAAAGGCGAGAGCTGCGTGCTGACGTTGTGTACTTTGAAAAGATACACAGACGCCTGGGTGAGATGCTTGCTTGCTATGGTTGTGGTGCAGCTCGTGCTGCTGAGTCTGTCGAGCCTGCTAGGACTGCTGCAATTAGCATACGGTGCGTGACACAAAGGATGCTTTGCTGGATTCAGCAAATATCCGCCTTTGTGCCCCAGAAAGAATATGGAACAGTTTCTGAATCTGAGTTGTGTCTGTTGAGCACACACAATGCACTCATTTGTTGCTGGTGCCCTAATTCATTTAAACGAATAATTACAGAGAACGAAAACAAGTTATGCATGTTTAAAAAATACCCACATGCCTGAGGTTGTTTCCTTCACTTAGATTGAATGCAAATTTCTGTTCCTATTTCCCTGCAGTTAGAGAATTGGCGTGTTGGGGTTAAAAACAAGCGAATGGCATTTCATAACTGGTGATGGTGGGCTGATATTTCTTAAATGCTCTTTCCTAGAATGGAAATGCTAAGTGTTTTTATCTCCTACACTCACACTTGGTGTGGACTCATGCAAGTGGTTCCATGATGACTTATTAGCCTTTTCACCAAAGAGCAAGCTGTGATTCCCTGCATTCAGCCCCAGACACCTGCTATTAGGTGCTTCCTGTAGCTGGCTCACTTTCACCATTAGTTGGCCTGGTTCTATGTGCTAACCCACAACACTAGTATCAAAAGCACATACTTGGGAAATTCGTTTGACAGTCACCCCCTCTTGCATTTCAGGTTAATACAGTCAACAATATGGCAAAGCAAAACCCTCAAGAAATTAGTGAATTCCTCCCTCTTCTGATACGCTTCGAAAATGAGCCTGGTTCTCAACACTGTTTTCTCACGGCGGTGCCATCATCATATCAAGCTCGTCGTACAACATTATACCAGCTACCTTTGAAAGAAAAGTCACAGTTTAAAACAGGAGGAAATTTACAAAGAAATGATGCTGCATAACGCAGAAACCAAAGTTGGTAGGTACTCTGTGTCAAAGGAAAGAGCAGAACAGTGCCATATCATTTATGATGGGAAGCAGCCATTATCACACACTTTACCATGCAATGTCTTTACCACACATCATTTACCATGCATGCCTTAACCACGCACATGCTGTTAGTCTTTACCACGCATGGCAAAGGTAAGTAGGTAAGTATAAGGTAAATAACAAGTCTCTTCGGAGTTGAAACGTGATGGTGATTTTTGGCATGGATTAAATATTGTGATGTTTCAGGGAAAACGGAGTGCAGTGGTTTATTTCTTTTGAACTATAATTTGAGGAGGATTGATTTACCTTCTACCACTAGCACCAGCATTTTGTGTGCTGGGACACCCCAAGAGGAATGAGGAGGCAGAAGACGGCGGCGGGAGACAGGCGGCGCAAAGTAAGACTTTTCTTCTTTTTTTTTTTTAAATGTTGTTTCCCCTGTTTCCTTCCTCCCCCCTTAGCATATGCAGCGGCTGCCGTTGTATATATATATATATATATATATATATATATATGTATATATAGATATATATGTATATATACAGGTATATATATATATATATATACATATATATATATATATATAGCTCTGGGGAGTTTCCAAGTTTAGGTGGAGAGCAACTCCAGTACTCTAGTATAGAGCACCCTACAACACCAGAGAGACTCTAAATTTGCTCAACTCAAATGTCTCTTTTTCTAGCAGAGGATTAGCACAGTGAAATCCACAATGAGCTACGAAGGGACAAAGGGGGTCATTCCAACCCTGGCGGTCGGTGTTAAAGCAGCGGCCAACCCGCAAACAGGCAGGCGGCCAAAAAAATTGAATTCCGACCCTGGCGGGAACCGCCAACACAGCCCGCCACTTTACCACTCCGACCGCCACGGCGGTACAGACAAGCAGCGCGGCGGTCACCGCCAACAGACAGGCGGCAGACAATGTACCGCCCACCCTATCACAACTCACCAATCCGCCACCTTTTCCTCGGCGGGAGCCCCGCCGATAAAAACACGGCGGAAACAGACTTCGAACGGGAAAACGCTCACCTCCATACACCCCACGAGGAATCTGGACAGCATGGAACCCGAACTACACATCCTACCAGCTATTGTCTACCTGCTCCTCTACCAGGAGCACGAACGCCGGCGCAGAAGACAACGGTGAGTACTGCACCTATGACACAGGGGAGGGGGGGAGGAAAAAAATTACGGGGACACACATACGCCCCAACCCTCACCCACTACAACACACACATCAATGCAGAGCAACAAGTCTGAGTGACACCCCCAAACCCCCCGGAAGAATGCAAAGACAAAATAAAATGTTCATTAAAAATGAAGTATATTATAGCATAATTGAAGTTCAGTGAAATATGAAAATATAAATACAATATATTACATCATGAACAATATATACATAGGTCAAAAGTCCGGCCCATATTGGCTATCATCCATTGTTCGTGGGCCAATGGGCCTAAACACATGGGCAAAGCCCACACACGAGACCCGATTCCATTGGAGAGAAACTGCAGGGGCATCAGATAGTAAAACGACAGGCACCTCAGGGGGAAGGGAAGGGGGGCACCTCAGCCAGTTCAGTCCACGACGCCAGATCCACGAGGGGCCTCCATGCCCACTGTACCATCCTGGGGAGTGCAAAGCCACAGTCTCACAAGTCTCTACAGTGGGTGGGTTGCCCACTGTACCATCCTGGGGAGTGCAAAGCCACAGTCCATCAAGTGGATTACAGACTCCACTGGTTCTGGAGGAGGCATGGTGCCCAGAGTGCTTCGTGAAGCCCTGGCCGACACAGATCCGGCCCTGCCAATGGGCCAGCGGTGCTTGAGATGAAGGGCCCAGCGGAGCGGTGCTTGAGATGAAGGGCCCAGCGGAGCGGTGCTTGAGATGAAGGGCCCAGCGGAGCGGTGCTTGACAGGAAGGGCCCAGTGGAGCGGTGCTTGAGAGGAAGGGCCCAGCGTAGCGGTGCTTGAGATGAAGGGCCCAGCGGAGCGGTGCTTGACAGGAAGGGCCCAGCGGAGCGGTGCTTGAGATGAAGGGCCCAGGGGAGCGGTGCTTGAGATGAAGGGCCCAGCGGAGCGGGGCTTGACAGGAAGGGCACAGCGGAGCGGTGCTTGTCACGGCGGGGCCCTGTTCAGCGGTGCTTGTCACGGCGGGGCCCTGTTCAGCGGTGCTTGTCACGGCGGGGCCCTGTTCAGCGGTGCTTGTCACGGCGGGGCCCTGTTCAGCGGTGCTAGTCACGGCGGGGCCCTGTTCAGCGGTGCTTGTCACGCCGGGGCCCTGTTCAGCGGTGCTTGACATGTGTTCCCAGGGAACCAGATTGGGCCAATATTTTCCGCTCAGTCGCCATCCGACCTTTCGCTTGCGGGGCCCTCCTGTGCCGGAGTCCTGGGCCCGTGGGTGTCCTCCTTCACACCCGAAATGGGGCTGGTGGGGCCCTCCTGGGCAGCTCGCCTGCTGCCGGAAATGTCCGCCCTGCTGCCCTTGCCCTCCTTCGCCAATTCTCTGGGGCCCTTGCCTCCCTTTGTGGATGTGCCCGGTGACGGTGCCAGGGTATTGCCTTTGGGGGCTGCCGTCTCTGGCCTCTCGCGCCGGCCCTTCCCTTTTTTAGTTTTTTTCCCAGGGGGTGGGCTGGCTGTCCCCTTGCTGCTGGCCGATGTTGCTGCCCTAGGGGCTGGTGGACTCCAATAGCCCTGGACTATGGTCCTTGTAGGTGCAGGGCTTGTGGTGGCTGAGGTGCTGTTTGGACTCTTACGAGATGGAGGGGGTGGGTCAGGTGATGCAAAGAGATTAATTTTGGAGAGGAAAAACTTTTTAGGAGCAGTGGGAAGGGTAGGTGCAGTGGGTATCGGAGTGGAGGAAGAGGATGTGGTTGTAGGAGAGTCAAGTGTGCTGTCTTTGGATGCAGGTGCTTGTGACGGAGGCTGTCGTGAGGTGGATAGCTGTTGGGTGGGTGGCTGCCTGCGTTTGTGTGGTTTGGAAGAGGGGGTGACAGACACACTGGGAGAGGACACAGGGGACGTGTAAATGGCAGTGGGGGTGGTGACTGTACGTGTGCGGAGTGTTCTGGTGGGTGTGCTGGTGATGGACGTACTGGCTGATGGTGGTGTGCATGCAGGTGTGAGTGGAGACGTCACAGGGAGGGAGGAGGGAGACGAGGAGGAGGGGGACACAGAGGAGGCAGTGGCTGTTGGCATGTCTGCATGTGGATGTTGCATGTGTGAATGCTTGTGTGATCTGTGGTGCTTATGTCTGGATGAGCTGCCCTTGGGTGTTGAGGTGTGTGCAGGCTGGTCTGTAGGTGTGGCTGGGATAGGCAGAGGAACAGGGGACTGGGACTGGGATGTGAAAATTGGAGGGGTGAGGCAGGAGACAGGGACAATGGCTGCCGTCAGTGCTGAGGCCAGAGCGTTGAACGATCGCTGATGGGCAGCCTGACCCGAATGAATGCCCTCCAGGTATGCATTGCTCCGGTGCACCTCCCTTTCTACACCCTGGATGGCATTCAGAAGGGTAGACTGCCCAACAATGAGCGTCTGAAGGAGGTCAATGATCTCCTCACTGAGGGCAGCAGGGGTAACTGGGGCAGGGCCTGAGGTGCCTGGGGCGAAGGAGATGCCCGCCTTCCTGGCCGAGCAGGCACGGGGCGAACGCTGAGGGGCTGCTTGGAGGGCGGAGCTGGTGCGCTGGGTGGCGGCTGTACCTGTTGTAGCGGTGGGCACGGATGTGCCCGCCACCACAAGGGAGCTCCCTTCCGAGGACGTGTCTGTGTCGCTGACGTCTCCACGGGTCCCCGTTGTGGAGCTCCCCTCGCCCTCCATCTCACTGGTGAACTCGGAGTCGGTTGCATGGCCCTCCGGGGCCATGTGAGATGCAGCTCCCTCGTGCTCCGATGCCACTTCTCCTCCGCCTGATGATGCTAATGCACACATGAACAGGAAGACCACAAAAAAGGGGGGGGAGAAAAAATGACATGTTGAGTGCATGCATT
This sequence comes from Pleurodeles waltl, assembly GCF_031143425.1. NCBI lineage: Eukaryota > Metazoa > Chordata > Amphibia > Caudata > Salamandridae > Pleurodeles > Pleurodeles waltl. The sequence goes on from NC_090438.1 coordinate 607,584,580, forward strand.
GGCGACACCGTTGGCGGAGAGGACAGACACAGAAGCCCCCTGCACTACGCCACGCACTCGGTTTACACTACTCATTTATTGTGACTTGGCCTACAAGCCTATGGACGACAACTGCACACATAGGTGACCCAGGGCCATGGATAGCTGTACTTAGCACCCTACAGAGGTGGGGGGCGAGGGCACAGGCCCATGCCTTACGGAGGGGACCAGCATACAGAAGTCGCCCTGGCCTAGAGATACCCACAGCCCTCCTCCCCCACCCAGACACCTCCACTGTGCGCTAACATAGCAGAATGTGCTGGTACTCACCCCCTTGTGTCTGCTGTGATGTCCTCACGCGCCCATCCAAATCGGGGTAGGCCACCGCCAGGATCCGGGACATCAGGGGGGTCAATTGACGGGAGCCACCCCTCCTACGTTGGGAGGCCATCCCCAGCAGAGCCTCCCACCTCTTGCGGCAGTGGGTGCCCCGTCTGTTGTGGACCCCCAGGGTCTGGACATCCTTGGCGATGGCACGCCAAATGTCGATCTTCTGATGGGCGCTGACCTATGTGACATGGACAGGGTGGGAAAATAAATATCATCATTTTCTGCATGGTCGATGTGAGTGGCCCCCCCTCCCCAACCTTGCCATATGGCACATGCTCTCATCTGTTGTGCGATGCATGCCTCATTCGCTCCCCTCCCCACCATCTTTCATCCACCCCACTCAACACAGGCATTGCCCACAAAGCATGGTCCCAGTGTACTTACCTGTTGGTCTGGAGGACCGTAGAGTAGAGCATACTGGGGGAGGACCCCATCAACAAGTTTCTCCAATTCCTCAGATGTGAAGGCAGGGGCCCTTTCCCCAGTCACAGCAGCCATTGTATCTTCCAGACCGAGGTCACAGCAGCACTTGCAGTATAGGTCCTCTCCTGTGGATGATCAGGTCTCGAGTGATTAAGCAGATAGAAGATGGCGGTCACGCCCGCGGCGGTGCGTACCGCGGCAGTGCGTACCACGACCGCCGGCGCACATCGTCATTGGCTCCTGAGACCCATAGGGTTCAATGTTAACCAATGCTGCTTTGCGCCGCGGTCTTCGACCGCCTACCGCCACGGTGTGCCACGCCAGCGCATTGACCTCACATTCCATTGTCACACTTTACAGGTCAGGCAGCCGCCATTTCAAGGGCCCACATGGCTTAATTTCTACTGCGTCACACAGGCCTAGGCCTTGCATTGCCACTCATACAAGCCATTCAATGCATAGCGAAACGTGTTCTGTGCAAGCTGTGGTTACGTACCTGTGGGTTGCTTGACTCTGTGCTCCATGTTGTCCTTCCTAGGCACCATCCGCTGGGACTTGCGAGGAGATGGAGGAATGTTCCCGTGTACAGACCGCTGGTGGACCTGTCGACAATGGAAGAAAGACATGTCATACTGACATACAGACTTGACCGAGCCACTATACAGGAACTGTGTGCCCAGCTGGAGCCAGACCTGATGTCCCCCATTCGCCAACCCACAGGGATTCCCCCTCTGGTGCTGGTTCTGTCAGTACTCCATTTTTTGGCAAGTGGATCATTCAAAAACAACAGTGGCCATATCATCAGGGATGTCTCAGCCTATGTTTTCTAAGGTTTTGTCCAGAGTGTTGTCTGCCCTGATGAAATACATGCGGAGATACATTGTTTTCCCTGAGGTGGGCGATTTGGCTACAGTGAAGGGTGATTTCTATGCCCTTGGCCACATCCCCAACATCACTGGTGCCATTGATGGGACCCATGTGGCTTTGGTTTCCCCCAGTGAAAGTGAGCAGGTGTACAGGAACAGAAAAAGTTATCATTCGATGAATGTCCAGGTGGTCTGTTTGGCTGACCAGTACATCTCCCATGTAAATGCAAAGTTCCCTGGGTCAGTGCATGACGCGTACATCATGCAAAATAGCAGCATCCCTTACGTGATGGAACAGCTACAGAGACACCGTGTGTGGCTAATTGGTGACTCTGGTTACCCCAACCTATCGTGGCTACTGACCCCAGTGAGGAATCCCAGGACAAGGGCAGAGGAACGGTACAATGAGGCCCATGGGCGTACTAGGAGGGTGATAGAGCGGACCTGAAGGCCAGGTTTAGGTGCTTGCATATGACAGGTGGATCCCTAATGTACTCACCAAAGAAGGTGTGCCATATCATCGTGGCCTGCTGTATGCTTCACAACCTGGCTTTGCGACGCCAGGTGCCTTTCCTGCAGGAGGATGGTCCAGATGGTGGTGTTGTAGCAGCTGTGGAGCCTGTGGAGAGTGACGAGGAGGAAGACGACGGGGACGACACAGACAACAGGGACACAGTGATACAACAGTATTTTCAGTAGCACACAGGTACGAATCAACCCTGCCATTTTACATTTACTTAAAGTCTCCTGCCTCTCTACTGTCTGTGTTTCCCCCCAGTTCCTGTTAACTGAGTTGTGACTTTCCCTTCCGTTTTCAGAGCTGTGGGCCCCACTGCATGACCTCTGCTTTGTTTGCCCATGGACTACAGCTGTGTGACAGTGGTATGTTGTCATCACAATGTAACTGAACATTTTGGCACCGTTATGTCTAATACATTTGTTCAAAATACAAGCAGACTCCAGATTTTTTAAGTGCAATAAGTGATTTTATTAAAGTGCTATATTTAGGGACATGATTGTAAAACGGTGATGGGTGATGGTGGAGTAATGTCCATGGCAGAGTCCAGTTTTCAGTCTCACAGGTGCATTGTCCATATGCCTGTGGAAGGATGGAGCAGGGGCAGTTTAAGTTTGGACAGGGTGACAATGTGGGACAGTGGGATGACATCAGGTGGTATCGTTTGCTGGCGGGGATCTTGGCATCCTACTCTGTCTTCTTGTGAGATCTCAGGTACCGCTTGCGGGGTGGTTCATCTTCTGCAGGAGGTGGGGTTCTGGTGGCCTGTCGTTGTGTGGGGCCTCCTGTCCACTAGCGCCAGCGGAGGTGGTAGGCTGTTCCTGGTCCAAGTTAGTGACAGGGGCCCTTTGTGGTGCCACATGGTCCCGCAATGTGGTGACTATCTGGTTAAGGGCCACGAACTAATGTTTCTCAGTTCCTCTCTGAAACCCATGTACTGTTCCTCCTGCAGTACCTGGATCTCCTGGAACCTGGCCAGTACCGTAGCCATCGTCTCCTGGGAGCGGTGGTAGGCTCCCATGATGGAGGAGAGGGCCTCTTGGAGAGTGGGTTCCCTGGGCCTGTCCCCCCCCCCCTGTCGCACAGCAGCCCTCACAGTTCCCCTGTTTCCCTGGGCCTCTGTCCCCTGGACCGTGTGCCCACTACCACTGCCCCTAGGTCCCTGTTGTTGTTGGGGTGGTGGGTCAACCTGGGTGCCCTGTAGTGGCGGACACACCGCTGATTGACGTGTCCTGGAGACAGAGGCATGGGCCCGCTGGGTGGGAGCTGTGCTGGTGTTCCCAGAGGGGGTTAGGCCTGCTGTAGCCTGTGGCTGTCTGTGGGGAACCGACTGTCCCGAGGTCCCAGATGGGCCGGGCTGGTCATCTGGGTCCAGGGAGACAGAGCTGCTGTCATCACTGGGGGCCTCTTCTGGGGGTGGGATGGACATCTCTGGACCCTCCTGGGCGGTGTGGTGGCGTTCGGGTCCTGCAGGGCTATAAGAGTATGGCTATTGCTTCTGTGTGTGCCATTTCGTGTAATGGGTGGGTGGCCGTGTACCCCAGTGCTGGCATTCCCTTGTGGGGACTTTTGTGACAGTGGCTTGTGGGGGAGATGGGTATGTGCAGTGGGCATGCTTTGGTGATGGGTGTCCATGCTTTGGGGAGGCATGCAGGGCTAGGTTTTGGGGTGGGTGGGTTGTGATGGTGAGCCATTTGCAAGGAGTTGGTGTGATGGGGGTGGGGGTGAGGGTGGGGGTATGATTTGGCATGCAGGTGGGGTGGGGGGAATGAAGTAGTGAAGATTTGACTTACCAGAGTTCATTCCTCCGCCTACTCCTGCGAGGCCCTCAGGATGCAGGATGTGCAAGACTTCCTCCTCCCATGCTGTGAATTCTGGGGGAGTAGGTGGGGGTCCGCTGCCAGTCCGCTGTACCGCGATGTTGTGCCTTGATACCATGGAACGCACCTTCCCCCGTAGGTCGTTCCACCGCTTCCTGATGTCGTCCCGATTTCGTGGATGCTGTCCCACAGCGTTGACCCTGTCCACTATTCTGCTCCATAGCTCCATCTTCCTGGCAATGGTGGTGTGCTGCACCTGTGCCCCGAAGAGCTGGGGCTCTACACGAACTATTTCCTCCACCATGACCCTGAGTTCTGCGTCAGAGAACCTGGGGTGTCTTTGGGGTGCCATGGGGTGGTGTGGATGAGGTGAGGGGTGGTGTATGTGTTGTAGAGTGTGGTGAGTGTGGTGGTGTATGGTGTTTTGTGCGTGGAAATTGTGTGGGTGATGTTATGATTTGCCTCTGTGTGATGGTCTACTCTATGCTGTGCTGTCTCTCTCTGTCCTTCAGTCGCAATTGTGGTCGTAAGGGTTTGTGGGTGATGTGGGTGTGTGTTTTATATTTAATTGGGTGTGTGGGAGTGTTGTGTGTATGTGTCTCAGGTGTGTGTATTTTGAATTGTCCAATGTGGTAGTGTTTTGTAAAGGTGTGTGTATTTTGACCGCGGCAGTGTGTACCGCCAATGGAATACCGCGGTTGAAAGACCGCTGCGGGGATTTGTGGGTCGGAATGGCATGGGCGTATTTCTGTTGGCGTGACGGTGGAGGTTTGGTCATCGCCAGTTTTTCGCTGGCCGTTGCTGTGGCGGACTTTTGCTGATGTCGGGTTTTTGGCGGTTTGCCAGTTGCGGGTCAGAATGACCGTGGCGGTTTACCGCGACCGCGGCGGTGTTATGGCGGTCTTCTGACCGGCGGTAAGCGCCTTTTACCGCCGAGGTCAGAATGACCACCAAAGTCTTTTGCTATTTGTACAGCAAAGTCTTTAAGCATAGGATTAGCTCAGTGCCGTCCACGCCAAGCTGTAAAATGACAAAGTTCTTTCACCACTCCAGGCACTATATTATAGCTTTGCATTGGTAAAATACCATCCAAGCCAACCTGAATGAGCAAAAGAAACCCCTGGCAAGTGTTTCGCTATCTTTATAACTCATCAGAGAGATTTAACTTTGTCCAGACAAAAGGGAGCACCCAGTATTAGTCAAAACAATACCCTTTTAGGATTAGAGTGGCCCATAAATTATGCAAAAAGAAGAGAGAATACTGTGTAGTTCCCAAGTTTAGGTGGAGATCAGCTCCAGTATAGATCACCCTACAACACCAGCGACACTCTAAATGTGCTCACCTCAAATGTCTATTTTTCTAGCAACGTTTTTAGGCATAAGTTTAGTGCAATGCCTTCCACACTGAGCTAAAAAGAGACAAATGGCATCATTATGAGATTGGCGGTCCGATCAACATACTGCCAAACTCGCAGAAGTAGGACTGCCATCATACTGGCGGCCTCACTCCCAGTCGTATAACCATGTTTCCACTGGGCTGACCGTTGGAAACATCGTATTACGATGTTTACGCCAGTCAACCTGGTGGAAAACAGTGCCATGGAATTGGCCGCAGAGCCCTAAAGGAATCAGAGGCCAATGCCGTCACAAGACAGCACCATCCGAATGTGCACTGCATTGTAAAAAAAAAAACAACAACAAAAAAATCGAATTGACAGCTGGGACCCCTTTCTTTTATAAATGGTAGAAGGCACATACCCCCTCCTGTAGCCTTTACAGGTGCTGGGATGCCCATTCTGGGGGTGAGATTAATATATATGGGTAGGGGGCAAATGTGACTCCCCTCCCTGAGCCATCAAAGGCCCCGGTGATTCTACCTCTGAGGCCAAAAACATTCTATGTGGAGAGGAAGGATACGTGAACCCCTCCCCTGCTATCTGGAGTCCACACCCAGGTCCAAAATCATTGTATTGAGGGAGGGGGAACACTTGCCCCCCTCCATTAGCCATAACAGCCCCAATGTCCCTCACCCAGGGCTGGAATTTTTCAAAATGAGGAGGGGGTTGCGTGCCCCCCTCCCTGAGCCATGACAGGCTGCTTGGTTGCCCATCTGGGTGCCAAAAGATGTCTAAAAGAGGAGGGGGACTGCATGGCCTCTGAAGGCCCCTGCAACCCATCCACTGGGGCTTCTAAACTTTTGAAAAAAGAAATGGACCATTCAGCCCCCCTCTGTGAGCCATTCATTGCTTTGGGGGGCCCATCTCCTGGGACGGACTCACTAGTTATGTCCCAAGGAGCCCTGGGTTTGCTCCCGCTTGGCAGGAGCATTTTTTTATTATCTGCCAAGCGGGAGCAAACACAATTTTTGCTCCCAGCTGGCAGGAGCTTTGAAAATGCTCCTACCAGCTTGGAGCAAACTATTGATCTGTTTCCTTCTTGCAGTGATGTGGGCAGGGAAAAAGATCAAGATATTGCTTTTACCTGGAGGGAGTGGCATAAGTAGCTGCTTCTTGCTGGTGGGAGCAATGCTGACTCCTGCTGCCTTCGGAGAACTGGCTGGGGCTGAAGGGGCCCTGGGGCTCCCAATGGAGCTCCCAACGAATATGTGGTGGGTGTCCTGGGTGGACACCTGGGCACCCACCATCAATGATGGAAGCCCTGGGTGATGGGGTCCCCATGGCTAGAAATGTCTCGGGAGGGGGGCCATGCAGCCCCTCTCCCTTTACTTTTAGTAGTGGCCCTGGGGGATGAAGTCCCCAGGGCCAAAAAGGCTTGGGGAGGGATGCCTTATGGTCACCCTCCCCTTTAAATAAAATAAACGGCCCTGGGCCATGGGGTCCCAAGGGCCTAATAAGGCTCAGGAAGTGGGGCCACGCAGCACCTCCCCTTCAATTTAAAAACATGGCCCTGGGTGATGGGATCCCAGGGCCTAGCAAGGTTCATGAAGGGGGCTATGTTGCCCCTTCCCCTTTATTTTAAGCAGTGGCCCTAGGGCAGGCAGTCCCAAAGGCCTAATAAAGCTTGAAGATTGAGGGCCATGAGGCCTACCTCCCCTTTATTAAAAAACAACTCTGGGGAATGGGGAATAAGACTTGGAGGGGTGGGGGCATATGCCCCCTTCCCCTTTAATTAAAAAAAATGGCCCTGGGGGATGGGATCCCCAAGGCCAAATAGAGCTGGGGGGAGTCATGCAGCCTCCCCTCCACTCCCCTTTAGAAAATAAGGACCTGGAGATGCAGTCCACACAGCCTAATAAGATGACCCCCTATAAAAAACATAAGGCCCTGAGGCCAGCTCCCCGCCATACACTACGTGCCGGGTGCTTGGCTTTACATATGGTAATAAAATATTACTATATGTTAAACAAAACTAGAAATTCACAAAAAAAAAAAAAAATGATGTCATAGAACATGTCATGAGTGATGCAGTATGTGAGGTCATTAACAGTGCAAGGCTGAGGTGCAAAGTATAGTTAGCTCTGGTGAATTTCTGGATTTCTTAGGTTCAAAATGGTTCTCACTGAAGTATTCACCTAACTATAACATTACTTTAACATTTGTTTTTTTTCAGTGAATTTCTAAGGTTTTTTAAAAACAGATCTTTTTATCATACTTAACTATAATGTTGATTTAACCTTTGGGTTTCTCAGTAAAATATACATATATTGTCAGAAATGGGGTCTCTAGGTGGCAGAGGTATACACCCCTGTCCAAACAGGAACCACAGTCCTAGTCGGGGTAAGTCACCCATCCAAATTATCCTGTGCCCACCCTCTGGTAGCTTGATGCTGAACAGTCAGGCCTAACTTAGAAGGCAATGTGTAAAGCATTTGTGCAATAAATCTTACAATAACACAGTGAAAATACCACAAAAATACACCACACAGGTTTAGAAAATTATAAGATATTTATCTGAGTGAATTAGGATAAAAATACAAGTTGAAATATCACTTTTGCAATGATAAGTCTTAAGTCTTTAAAAAGCAACAAGTGTCTCTTGCAAGAACAAAGTACCTGGTATGCGTAAAAATTACACGTAGGGAGACCGCAGAGTAGGGTATGCGAGGAAAACAAAGGGTGTGCTTCAGATTTCACACAGACGATGTGCCGTTTATTTTCCACGCAGCAAGGACTTTGCATTGAATTCTGGTGCACAGGCTTAAATCCTCTTTGCGATGCGGGGTCTTTTGACACCCAGGAACGATGCGTGGAAATCTTGGGCGTGCAGGATGAAGTCACAGGTTCTGCATCGATCTGGTGGGCGATGTGTCAGAGTTTATCTCGCACGGCAGGCGCTGCATCGATTCCTCCCACAGGAAGTCGGGCTGCATCATTCCTGCTTGGTGATGCGTCAATCCAGTGAGCTGTGCGTCGAAGTTCTGGATGCAACGGTTCAGTGAAGCGATGATTCTTTCACCACTAGGCAGGCTGTGTGTCGATTCCTGCAGGTTGTGCGTCAATTTTCACAGTACAGGAGTTCCTTTGCAGAGATGAAGTCTTTTTGGCCCTGAGACTTCAGGAAACTGGAGGCAAGCTCAATCCAAGCCATTGGAGAGTACTTCTCAGTAGAGCCAGAGGTCAGCAAGGCAGCAGGGCAACAGCAAGGCAGCAGTCCTTCACACCAAAGCAGTCCAGGTGAGTCCTTTGGACAGCCAGGCAGCTCCTCTTGGCAGGTTGCAGGGTCTGGTTCAGAGTATCTATCCCAGGAAGTGTCTGAGTTGGTAGGGTCAGGGACCCAGTTTATCTACCCAAAAGTGCCTTTGAAGTGGAGGTGACTTTAAAGAGTGTTTTCTAAGTGCACAAGGTCCCATTTCAGTACAGGTCTGTCTGCCAGGGTCCCAGTAGGGAGTGTGGAAGTCCTTTGTGTGAGGGCAGGCCACTAGCTTTTGAAATGTGTCAAAAGTTCCTCCACTGTTCCAGCCCAGGAAGACCCATTCAGTATGCAGATGTGTGCTAGTATTACTGAGCATCCTGTGTTTGTGGTTGTCTGGGTGAAATGCACAACAGAGCTGTCAACCAGCCCAGCCCAGACATGAACTGGAGACAGGCTGTAAGGCAGAGAAGGATTGTAAGTGCAGAGAAATGCTCACTTCCAAAAAGTGGCATTTCTAAAATAGTAATATAAAATTCAATCTCACCAGTCAGCAGGATTCTGTATTACCATTCTGGCCATATAAAATATGACCTGTCTACTCCTTTCTGATCAGAATCTACCACTCAACAGTACATGAGAGTAGCTCTAATGTTACCCTCTAATGTTACCCTATGAAAGGAGCAAGCCTCACAGCAGTGGAAAATTAATTTAGGAGTTTACCACTAACAGAAAATATAAAACCCACAGATACATGTCCTGCCTTTTACCTACACACCACCCTGTTCTATGGGTTAACTAGGGCCTACCTTAGGGGTGACTTAAATGTAGAAAAAGGGGAATTTAAGGCTTGGCAAGTACTTTTAAAGGCCAAGTGAAATTGGCTGTGAAACTGCACACACAGGCCTTGCAATGGCAGGCCTGAGACATGGTTAATGGGCTATTTATGTGGGTGGCCCAACCAGTGCTGCAGGCCCACTAGTAGCATTCAATCTAAAGGCCTGGGCACATGTAGTGCACTTTACTAGGGACTAAAAGTAGATCAAATATGCCAATTGGGTGTGAACCAATGTCACCATGTTTTAGGGAGAGAGCATGTGCACTCTAGCACTGATTAGCAGTGGTAAAGTGCTCAGAGTCCTAAAGCAGGCAAAAACAGTGTCAGTAGAGGGAAGGGAGGCAGGCAAAAAGTTGGGGGTGACCAGCCTAAGGCTGTCGGGACTAACATATATATTCTCTCAAAAAGCAAAGGTTACAGGGCCTTCATAGTTAGAAAATACAATTAAGAAAAACCTTAGAAAGTCACTAAAAAAACAAAGATTACAGGGACATTATAGTTAGGTTCAGATTTTACAAACACAAAGGCCCTCATTACAACCCCGGTGGTCGGTGTTAAAGCAGCGGTAATACCACCAAAAGGCCGGTGGTAAAAAAAATGGAATCATGACCACGGCGGAAACCACCAACACATACAGCCACTTTAACACTCCGCCTGCCACGGTGGTAGCAGCAAACACTGCGGCGGTAACCGCCAACAGCCAGGCAGAAGACAATGTACCGCCCACCCCATTACAACAAGCACATCCGCCATTTTTTTCGGGGTGGTACCAACGCCATGAAAAGCACAGCGGAAACAGTACTTGGAAGGGAAACCACTCACCTCTCGACACTCAAGGAAGAACCAGGACGCCATGGAGCCCGAGCTGCACGTCCTGCCCATGCCGGTGTATCTTCTCATATATCAGGAGTACCAACGGCAGCGACGACGCCCACGGTGAGTACAGCACCTAGTAGATAGGGAAGGGGGGAGGAAAAAGAGAGTGACACACACACACAACATCCCCACCCCCACCCTCACCCCCAACACCATACACACAAACACATGAAACAACATTACATATACACCCCGTAACCCTCTGGAAGAAAGCAAGGACAAAAGGAATTGAGTCAAATTACTGTAACTTTAGAATTTAAGAGAAATACGTTAATAAATAATTAAAAAGTATGTACAATATATACAATATATAAAAAATGAGGGACAATGTCCACACAAAAATAGTCCGTGGCCCACTCGGCCATAACACATAGGCCAAGCCCACAATTGACTCCTGCCTCAAAGCGGAGAGAACACTGCAGGGGCATCAGGTCAAAAACACACAGGCACCTCAGGGGGATGGGGAAGGGGGGGCACCTCAGCCGGAAGATGGTACAATGCCACTGCTCCTGGAGGGGGCCCCATGCCCACAGTGAAGTCTCTTAAGTCTCTCCAGTGGGTGGGTAGCCCACTGCCTGGTACTGGGGAGTGCAAAGCCACAGTCTCTCAAGTGGGTGGGTTGCCCACAGCCTGGTCCTGGGGAGTGCAAAGCCACAGTCTCTCTAGTGAGTGGTTTGCCCACTGCTTGGTCCTGGGGAGTGCACGGCCACAGTATCTCAAGTGGATGGCTTCGTCCACTGGTTATGGAGGGGGCCTTGTGCCCAGTGTGCTTCATCCTGCCAAGGATAGAGTGAGTGGATGCCTTTGTCCACTGGTTCTGGGGGGGCTTTGTGCCCAATGTGCTTCATCCTGCCAAGGATAGGGTGAGTGGATCCCTTTCTCCACTGGTTCTGGAGGGGTCTTGGTGCCCAGTGTGCTTCATCCTGCCAAGGATAGGGTGAGTAGATGCCTTCCTCCACTGGTTCTGGAAGGGGCTTTGTGCCCAGTGTGCTTCATCCTGCCAAGGACAGGGTGAATGGATGGCTTTCGCCACTGGTTCTGGAGGGGGCATTGTGCCCAGTGTGCTTCATCCTGACAAGGATAGGGTGAGTGGCTGCTTTTCTCCACAGGTTCTGGAGGGGGCTTTGTGCCAATTGTGCTTCATCCTGCCAAGGATAGGGTGAGTGGATGGCTTTCTCCACTGGTTCTGGAGGGGGCTTTGTGCCCAGTGATGCAGCAATTGGGGGGTGCCAGGTCACAATCCCTCACCTGGGTGTCAGAGCCACAAGATTTGCAGTAGTCAGGATGCATGATAGTCCATGGAGGCAGGGCTACAGTCATTCCACCAGCAGCTACGGCTGCACAGTGGTGGTAGTGCCGGTGGTGGTGCTGCCAGTGGTGGGGGGAGGCTCCCACTGGGGCTGCTGCTGCTGCCAGTGGTGCTACTGTCAGGGGTACAGGTGGCGGTGGCGGTGCTTGCGGAGGTGCTTGCGGTGGTGTAGGTGGTGGTGCTGGACGCGATGGAGGTGCCAGTGCTGTCAGTGGTGGGGGGAGGCATCAGCCCTTCTCCTGCAGCCTCGGACGGCTGGCCACTGGGGCTGCTGCTGACAGTATTGGTGCTTGCGGCGGTGCAGGGGGCAGTGTAGGTGGCAGTGCTTGCAGCGGTGCAGGTGGCGGTCCTGGCCACGGTGCAGGTTGTGGTGCTGGCGGTTGTGCTCTTAGCCACCAGGCCTTCACCTGCAGGCTCAGACGGCTGAAGTGCCTTGGCTGGTGTTTTCTGCCCCTTCCTGCCCTTGGCCCTGCCCTCGGCAGATGGTGGTGTCACCTTGGGTCTGGCAGCTGGAGTCTTTGAGGTGGCCTTGCTGGGTGGTTGTGGCCCCTTCCACTTACTGGATGCTGTCCCCTTCTTCACCTTGCCAAGTAGCGGAATGTTCTTTGCCTTGGCAGGGGTTGGTGGCACACTGGCTGGCCTGATGGGTCCCCCCTTTGAACCTCTGACAGCTGCAGGAACCACAGCGGACGTGGACTTGGTGGCTGAGGTGCTGGGCTGGGTAGGGAATAGGTCAATGTTGGCAAGGAAAATCTTCTTAGGGACATTGGGGTGGGAAGAGAGTGAAGTTTTGGGAGTGGAGGAAGAGGGAGTGGTTGTAGGAGGTGTCCGTCTGCTGTGTTTGGGTGCAGGTGCATGAGCTGGATGGCTGTTGGGTGGGTGTGTGTTTGTGTACTTTGGGAGAAGGGGTCACAGACACAGTGGGAGAGGACAGAGGGGACGTGTGCATGGATGTGGGGGTGATGACTGCCAGTGAGGGGTGTGTAGTGATGGGTGTGCTGGTGATGGAGGTAGTGGATGAGGATGTAGTGCATGCAGGTGTGAGTGGAGACGCCACAGGGAGGAAGGTGAATGAGGAGGGGGAGGTGGACACAGTGGAGGCAGTGGATGTTGGTGTGTCTGCATGGGGATGGTGCCTGTGTGAGTGCCTGTGAGATGAAATGTGGTGCTTGTGTTTGCCTGAGCCACTTTGGGTGAATGCTGGTCTGAAGGTGTGCTTGGGATAGGCTGGGGTTGAGGGGATTGGGACTGGGTAGAGCAAGTTGGAGGGGGGAGGCTAGAGACAGGGACAATGGCTGCCATCAGTGCGGAGGCCAGAGCCTGAAATGCTCTCTGTTGGGCCGCCGCGCCAGAGTGAATGCCCTCCAGGTATGCATTTGTTTGTTGCAAATGCCTCTTGACACCCTGGATGGCATTCAGAATGGTTGACTGCCCAACAGTGAGGGATCTCAGGAGGTCAATAGCCTCCTCACTGAGGGCAGCAGGGCTGACTGGGGCAGGGTCTAAGGTGCCTGGGGCGAAGGAGATGCCCACCCTCCTGGGTCAGCGGGCACGGGAAACACCCTGAGGGGCTGCTTGGAGGGCGGTGCTTGTAGGGGGTGGCGGCTGTACCTGTTGTTGAGGTGGGCACAGAGGTGTCCTCCACCACCAGGGAGCTTCCATCAGAGGAGAAGTCGCTGTCTGTAATGTCCCCTCCTGTCTCTGTCGTGGTGCTCCCCTCGCCCTCCGTCCGACTGGTGCCCTCACCCTCGGAGGATTCGGCCTCCAGGTCCATGTGGGATGCAGGTCCCTCCGTCGTCGGTGCCTCTGTTCCTCCGCCAGATGATGCTAATGCACACAAGGACAGGGTGACAAAACAAAAACGAGGGGGGGAGACAGAGGATACACTTGGTCAATGCCAGCAACATCACTACTGTTGGCATACACAACACACAGGGAGCTGCCCTATGTACTAGGCCATGCACTACCAGTTACAATGATAGTCACCAGCCCATGAGGGACATAGCATAACGCCATCAGCTGCGCACCTGAAACCCACAGGACCCACTAATACCATTGGGTTTGGAGTGCTTCAGAGCCTGCCCAACAAGGGACCTACCCTGCCATGTTCGCCCTGGCCTAGGGGCACCCACAGTCCATATCCCCCACCCAGGTAAAACCCTAACATGCACCAAATCATGAATCTGAATTCGTACTCAACCCCTTGTGGCTGCTGAGATGCCCTCAAGTGCCCATCCAACTCCAGATAGGCCACCGCCAGGATGTGGAACATCAGGGGGGTCAGGGTACGACGGGCACCCCTTCCTCATTGGGAGGCCAGCCCCAGCTGGGCCTCCGCCGTCTTCTTTGCCCAGTGGCGCAGGTCCTCCCACTGTTTGCGGCAGTGGGTGCTCCGTCTGTCAAAGACCCCCAGGGTCCTCACCTATTTGGCAATGGCACGCCAAATACCCTTTTTCTGATGGGCGCTGACCTGCAGGAAAAATACTGCAGAAAAAGGATTAGTCATAACGTCCGGACCATCACACTCATGGCCCACCATATCCCTCCCATCCACTAACGCACATACATTGACGACCATACATGTAGCACTCTGCCCAAGACACCACAGCCACTCCTCACATGTGGCTTACACACACAGCACTCCATACATTCATGGCCCACACATCATGCTCACAGTGTAGTCACCTGTTTGTCTGGAGGACCATAGAGTAAAGTGAACTGGGGTAGGACCCCATCCACAAGTCTCTCCAACTCCTCAGCAATGAAGGCAGGGGCCCTTTCCCCATACACATGAGCCATTGTGACTTCCAGACACAGGTCACAGCAGCACTTGCAGTGTGGGTCCTCTCCTGTTGAAGGTCAGGCAGCAAGTGAGTGAATAGATAGAAAATGGCGGTCACGTCCGTGGCGGTGCATACCGTCACTGCCGGCGTACATCGCCATTGGCTCCCGGAACCCATAGGGCCGAATGATAACTAATGCGAAGTTGTGCGGCGGTCGTCGACTGCCTATCACAACGGCGCATACCGCCAGCGGATTAACCTAATTTCCACTTGTCCCTCCTCACAGGTCAGGCAGCTGCCATTTCAGGGGGGCACAGGTGATGGCACCTAACTGCATCACAGGAGACATTGGCACATCAACTGACTCTCAGATTCACATACTGGTTCTGTAAATGAAGAAATGCATCATTATTGCAATAGATGTGTGAATATGACCCTCTGCTCACCCTTTTCCTCCCTAGGCTTCAACCGCTGAGGATGAATATGAGATGGAGACATCCTCCAGTGTAAAGACCCCTGGTGGACCTTGCGACAATGGAGGACAGTCACATTTTCCTAACCTACAGACTTGATCAGGCAACAGTCCAAGAACTGTGTGCCCAATTGGAGCCAGACCTGATGTCAGCTATCTGCCAGCCCACAGATATCCCCTCTCTAGTGCAGGTCCTGACAGTGCTCCATTCCATGGCAAATGGTTCCTTCCAAACAACAATGGCCATGGCATCAGGGATGTCTCAGCCAATGTTCTGAAACGTGTTGACCAGAGTGTTGTCTGCCCTGCTGAAACACATGCAGCCCACAGGTGGAGGATTTGGCCACAGTGAAATCTGACTTTTATGCCCTGGGACATATCCACAACATCATTGGTGCCAGTGATGGTACACATGTAGCATTTGTCCCCTGCCGGAGAAATGAATAGGTGTTCAGGAATAGAAAAAGTTATCACTCTCTGAATGTGCAGATGGTGTGTTTGGCTGACCAGTACATCTCCCATGTGAATGCCAAGTATCCTGGCTCTGTGCATGACACCTTTATCTTGAGAAATAGCAGCATCCCATATATGATGGCTCAACTCCAGAGGCACCGGGTGTGGCTAATAGGTGAGCCCAAGGTCCCCACCCAGTATATGTTGCTGTCTGGTTATGGGGTTGTCCCTAAGGGTTAGTGTGTGTCTAACAGTTGCCCCTCAATGTTTGCAGGTGACTCTGGTTACCCCAACCTCTCATGGCTACTGACCCCAGTGAGGAATGCCAGGACAAGGGCAGAGGAACGTTACAATGAGGCACATGGGTGAACAAGGAGGATTATTGAGAGAACCTTTGGCCTCCTGAAGGCCAGGTTCCGGTGCCTCAATCTGACAGGTGGATCCCTGTACTACTCACCCAAAAAGGTGTGCCAGATCATCGCTGCATGTTGCATGTTGCACAACCTGGCCTTGAGACGCCAGGTGCCTTTTCTGCAGGAGGATCAGCCTGGAGATGATCTTGTGGCAGTGGTGGAGCCTGTGGACAATGAGGAAGAGGAGGCAGATGAAGAAGACGTGGACAACAGACATAATATCATACAGCAGTACTTCCAGTGACACACAGGTAAGACACTGTAACTTCACTTTACTTTTCAGTTTTCTGTTGAACATTGTACCTGGCAGCATCATTTCCCTATGTCTATGGCCACTTACTGTACCCTTTGGCATCTCTATTTTTAGATCTCTGTGCCCCACTCTGGCTCCTGGTATATTTACTGCTGCCCACTACAAGTCATACCAATGTATAAATTACTGTACATATGAATTGCAATGTTTTCAGAATGTTGTACTAATACATATTTCAATCAATTGACAGACATGTATTTGTTCCAAGGGTGTTTATTTAAGTGCTAATAAGTAAAGGGGGATGTGTAATGGGCTGGGGTGATGGTGTAGGAATGTCCAGTTAGAGTCCGGTCTCTTGGTATCACAGGTGCATTGTCCAATGGGTCATAGGAAGGGGAGCATTGGCAGTTCAAGGTGGACAGTGTGACAGAGTGGGACACAAGGGTGACAATTAGGCGAGTCTTTTTTCCTGGCGGGGTCTTGGCAATGTTCTCTGGCTTCTGCCTTGATCGCAGGGACCATTTGCAGGGTGGTTCTCCTTCTGCAGGGGGTGGGGTGCTGGTGGCCTGTTGTTCCAGTGGTGGGGCCTCCTGTCCACTAGTGCCGGCGGAGGTGGAGGGCTGTTCATCGGGGTGGCTAGTGTCAAGGGCCCGTTGGTGTGTCACTGCCTCCCTCATGGTGTTGGCCATGTCAGCCAGCACCCCTGCAATGGTGACCAGGATGGTGTGGATGTGTTTGAGGTCCTCCCTGATCCCCAGGTACTGTCCCTCCTGCAGACGCTGGATCTCCTGCAACTTGGCCAGTATCTGGCCCATGGTCTCCTGGGAATGGTGGTAACGATCCCAGGATCTCCGCAAGTGCCTCGTGGAGAGTGGGTTCCCTGAGCCTGTCCTCCCCCTGTCCCACAGCAGTCCTCTCAGCTTCCCTGTTGTTCTGTGCCTCTGTCCCCTGAACCGTGTGTCCACTGCCACTGACCCCAGATCCCGGATTTTCTTGGGTTTGTGGGGTTGCCTGGGGTCTCTGTAGTGGTGGACACACTGCTGATTGACGTGTCCTGGGGACAGTGGCATGGGCCCGCTGGGTGGGTGTTGTGCTGGTGTTTCCTGAGGGTGGAGGCTCTGTGGTGGTATGGGACTGTGGCAGGGTAACCGACTGTCCAGAGGTCCCTGATGGGCCAGGTTGGTCATCGTGATCCAGGCGTGTAGAGCTGCTGTCATCACTGTGGGCCTCTTCTGTGGGAGGATTGGATGTTGGTGGCACCTCCTCTCCGGTGACGTTGAGTAGGGGTCCTATGGGGGTGCAAATGCAGTGTTATTGTATCTGCATGTGCCATCTTATGCATCAGTGTGTTTCCCTGTATGGTTGTGATTGCCCTGTCAGCTTTTCCTTGTGTGCGTGGTGATTTTGTGGGCTAGGTGATTCTTTCTGATGGGCATGCTGTGGTGATGGGTGTCCATGCAAGTCTGTGATGGGGGTCCATGCATTGGTGTGGCATGCAGGGCTTGGTATTGGGATGGGTGGGTTGTGATAGTGGGGTATATTTGAGGTGGTTAAGTGATGGGGGTGAGGCTAGGGGTAGGAGTTTGTGATGGCATGCAGGTAGGGTGGGGGATATAGTAGTAAAGATTTGACTTACCAGGGTCCAGTCCTCCTGCTACTCCTGCGAGGCCCTCAGGATGTATGATCGCCAAGACTTGCTCCTCCCATGTTGTTAGTTGTGGGGGAGGAGGCGCGGGTCCACCGCCAGTCCTCTGTATTGCTACCTGGTGTTTTGCAACCACGGAACGCACCTTCTCCCGTAGGTCATTCCACCTCTTCCTGATGTCGTCCCTTGTTCTGGGGTGCTGTCCCATGGCGTTGACCCTGTCCACGACTCTCCGCCATAACTCCATCTTCCTTGCAATGGACATCTGCTGCACCTGTGATCCGAATAGCTGTGGCTCTAGCCAAATGATTTCCTCTACCATGATCCTTAGCTCCTTCTCTGAAAACCTGGGGTGTCTTTGAGGTGCCATGGATGTGGTGTGAGTGATATGTGTGAGGATGTGTGGGGTGATGTGTGCGGTGATGTGGTGGGGTGTGTGTGCTGTGAGGTGTGTGGATGGTGTATGGGTGATGGTGTTCTGTGGCTCAAATTGAGTGGGTGCTCCTGGCTTGTCTCTCTCTCTCTCTCTCTCTGTTCGCAATCTTTATTTTCATTGAAAGGGCTGTGGGTAATGTGGGTGGGTGTTTTATAGTGGTCTGAGTGTATAGGTGTGGTGTGTGTATGTGTGTCAGGTGTGTGTAGTTTGAATTGTCCAATGTGGTGTAGTTTTGTTAGTGTGTGTGTATTTTGAGCGCAGTGGTCTGTACCACTGATGGTTTACCACGGTTGAAAGACTGCCGCAGTGATTCGTGGGTCCTGATACTGTGGGAGTATTCCTGTTGGCGTAACGGTGTGGGTTTTGGTACCGCCAGTTTATCACTGACCTTTGGTCTGGCGGACTTGTGTGGGTGTCTGTATAGTAGCGGATTTCTCTGTGTGGGTCATAATACCATAGCGGTATACTGCTGCGGTCACGGTATGTTGGCGGTCGTCAGCATGGCGGTAGGCGGCATTTCCCGCCAAGGTTGTAATGAGGGCCAAAGTCATGGAAATTCAGCAGTTATAGTTATACTTATCTCAAGAAACTATAAATTTTGCCCTTAGGTAACTATAACTCACAGCCCCACAATTTTCACAATAATGTTATTGTAATTGTTGCAGTGATAACATCAATGATGGCATAGAAGATGTCATGACTGATGTGGGCTAATTAACAGTGCATGGTGAGGACACGAGTTATAGTTACCTTATTTTGGATGACAACCTATTGTCAGGTCACCACAGACATAGGTCCCCGTTTAGAGTTGTGTACAGGCTACTCCTCCACATGTGGTGCAATACCTTCTCTGCTAAACTGATGGTTCATCCACTCTATTCAGAATCATATTCACTGTCTTGTTTCCACCAACAGCATCCTTGAAGGCTCCACTGGCAGAAGTCTAACACCCGCTGGCCAACGGACTTGGGGCCATCGGTGTAAGCATAACATATCGTCAGCTCATTTAGCTCATGGCCTGATGAACTTTTTTTCTCTTTAGGAACACCAGCAAAAGTGTGACCATTCCATAGAGATAAAAGAAAAATTACATCTACGCCGAGGTAAAAGCTCCAAGGGGGTCAAGGTCATTTGTTTTTTTTATTTTACAGGAACAAAATCTGTAAAACAAAAAAGTTCCTTGTGTGGCCACATGAAACATGTCAGCAACTAAGCAAATATTCAGGTCCTTATTACGACCTTGAAGGAGGGGTTTCCTCCATCACAAATGTGACGGATGCAATGTCCGCCCTATTATGATCTCCATTGAATATAATGGAATCATAATATGGCGGACGGCATATTCGCCACATTTGTGATGAAGGAAAACCTCTCCGTCAAGGTCGTACTAAGGCCCTCAATGTCTTCAGAGGAGCCACAGTGATGACAACTCCTCTGAAGGCAAATAGATTTATTCATTGCTAATAGAGATCCCTAAATATGGCAGGCAGTTGTCCACCAGTTCAGTGGAGGTTGTTAACGATGCTTTCCTGGTTCCCCAGTCTCTAAGCTTGAACGTTTCAGCTTCAAATCATTAACACCCTACGCATTTGTTTATCATACAAATGGCCATGATTAGAAACAGTGGCCCTCATTCCAACCCTGGCGGTCTCTGACCACCAGGGCGGAGGGCAGCGGAAGCACCGCCAACAGGCTGGCGGTGCTTCCAGGGCTATTCTGACCGCGGCGGTAAAGCCGCGGTCAGAAAAGGGGAACCGGCGGTTTCCCGCCGGTTTTCCCCTGGCCCAGGGAATCCTCCATGGCGGCGCTGCTTGCAGCGCCGCCATGGGGATTCCGACCCCCTTCCCGCCAGCCTGTTTCTGGCGGTTTTCACCGCCAGAACCAGGATGGCGGGAACGGGTGTCGTGGGGCCCCTGGGGGCCCCTGCACTGCCCAGGCCACTGGCATGGGCAGTGCATGGGCCCACTAACAGGGCCCCATACAGATTTTCACTGTCTGCTTGGCAGACAGTGAAAATCGCGACGGGTGCCACTGCACCCGTCGCACCCCTGCAACTCCGCCGGCTCCATTCCGCCGGCATCCTCGTTGCAGGGGCTTTCCCGCTGGGCCGGCGGGCGGCCTTTTGGCGGTCGGCCGCAGGCCCAGCGGGAAAGCCAGAATGGCCGCCGCGGTCTCCTGACCGCGGAGCGGTCATTCGGCGGTAACCGCATGGCGGGCGGCGACCGCCGCCCGCCGCGGTCAGAATGACCGCCAGTGTACCTAATAACCCGTAGGGAGGTGTTCATCCTAGTGTCGGAGGAGTGGTTAAGACAAGACATGTACAGTTTGGAAACACCCACAAAGTTGAAGAGTTATCTGTGTTGGAAACAGTTAAACAATACTGCATTGATGAAAACCGCATCAAGTCCAAACAAGCTTGAGGAAACTTCCTCTGTAAATAGTGTATTTCTTCAATTAAGAGCATGGCAACTGATCTTACTCTAAGTAATTGCTGGAATCAACATACAATAACGAGCTGGAGGGGCCTCTCGAAAAAGAGCATTGTAATTATCACAATGAATGGAATTCTACAATCTTGTTAACAGTGTCATCAAATCATTGCCTGCTTTCTGTGATCGATTTGATTTGTTCGTCCCCAAAGGTATTTCCCAAAACAGCACAAACTCAGTAGGGCTATTCTCTTTTTAAGTTTAATTGTTCGACTTACTTTCGATTTATTGTGGTAAGTTGCAAAATCGACAGAGAGAACAGGCCTGGCCATTGCAATCTACAATGTTTCCTGTTTTCTTCAAAGATACATTAATATTCATACCATCTAAAGGTATGGAAAGGCCCACAGTTGAACTTAGTTTAGTCACGGCAAGAATAGAAAGGAGGACAGAATAAAGACATAGGTCTCCGAGGAAGCTGCATTGTTTAAAATGGTAGGTATTGGTATCTTTCTGGCAGAGGAGTCTTAGGAAAGTATGAAACAGACGCATTATAAAATATGAACATTGTGGATCTGGCAGCAGTGAATTATTTTCGGCTATTTCCAACTGGTTATAGGACAGGGGACTAAAATTGTTAAAAATTAAGGTTTCTGAAGGGTAGGGTTAGATGCGTTTCCTATAAAGTTACTGACCAGCATTTCTGAGAATAAGTGAACAATGCATTTAAGGCAAAAATGCAGACATTTACGGCACACAGCAGTCTAATGTTTTAGAGGAACACGACTTGTGCTGCCAAAAAAATTGGATCAATGAACTACAACTTTAATTCATTGGACGACTCTACAAATGGAGTGATTCTGCCTTACATGGTAGATCAGCCAAAAAGGGTTTTTATTCCTTTGTTTTGCTTTTGGAGTATTATTTTTTTTTAAATCCCTCAGGGGTGGTATTTCCCATTTCAATGAGTACCACATCCATTGAAACCCTGAGAGTTTGTTAGCCACTCATCTCAAATGTAGACACTCTTTTAATGTTTCACATTTGGATATGTGCAGTTTTTCTGATGACACAGCTGCATATTTCTCAGGTCAACCTTGCTCGACTAGTCCAACGTTTTGTATTTTATTGACCATGGGATTGTGGTCCCTCACTTTGAACACATTCATAATGATAATATTCCTTGCCTTTACTTGCTCAGGCGGGTTCTTATCTTTAATCTAAGGAATTTCTCCCTTTCATCTGACTCAATTCTTGTTTTTGGTTTCAAATTTGGATGATGATTTGGAGCTTGGGGATTAGAATTCGGAAATTCTCTCTGCCAATTCAATAAAGTAGGGTGGGGAGACAGGTGTGCGGGGGACATCGGGGGACATCGGGGGCAATAGTGGGCTTAATTTGAAATTATGTCCCTGTGTGTTTTATTTACTTCCATGCATCTGAAATTCCAGCTGTGAAAGATAAAGGTCGGTGATCCACTGCATTTAATGAAAATTTCATCCATGGATTGACTTGGCAGCAGAACCATGAAGTGGTGACAACACAAACATTCTCCTGTGATTTGACGATTTGTAAACTATGATGCTTATATCCTGAACTGGGGGTTACGATTTACTTCCCAAAATCTCTAACTGATAGCTTGTGTTAATATTGGGGAACATTTGAGCGGAAGTTTCTTGCCATTTTGGAAGTATGTAGAATTTCTTCAACTGGAGCATGCAAAGTACCACAATATTAGATTGTCACTATCAGAGTCTGATGCTTCCTTAGATCTTTGTTAGTTTTGATGAGGGACTTAATAGCATTAACTATCTCTTCCAAAGTCCAGGGTAGATCAAAGCGTTTCTTGAGATATAATAATATTTTAGGCATTTGCAAGATAATAGGAACTCATCTACAATTTCATTTTGAAGATTCACAGATTTATAAACAACTTAAATAATCACATTTTAATATCTTCACGGTCACAGAATCAAGTATACCATTCATGTACCCAGATTCTTTAAGACAAGATCTAAGAAGAGAAAAATATTTTAGTATGTCTACTGTTTCCTTAGCTAAGTCTTCATGGGTATGAGTCATTTTAACTTCCACCAAGAGTGACGGAATCTGTCTGACTGCCTTTTGAATTAAACTAAGATGGTAACAACGCAAATACTTTGTCAGGGTTTAATATCATTGGGATTTTGATAAGGTGTTACATGGGGAGGCATATCTCTATCTACTTATCTATAAACGTTGTACCTAATAAATTAGGAAAAAGATTTGACAGATATTGTTTACAGCTTTCCCGGTTTTTTTTTCTAGGTCAGTGAGTTTATCCCTCATTGGTGCAGTCAATTTTGTTGTGGAAGAAATCTGAGCCTGTATTTCACAAACTTGCTCTAGCCAACACGTTTCGCACAGGCCAATATGCCTTCAGAGTTGCATAGATTACAGTTCTAAAATACTCAAAAATAACTCTCCCTTGCTGAGCGGTGTAGTCCAAAAGTAAGTCGTCATCAATAAAATATCCAAACACAGTCAGTCACAGTGTGGTCCCAGAGTCACCGAGACCTCCGAACGCCCTCTCAGCACTCTTCTCTACCACGTGGCTCAAATTCTTCGGCCCCGAAGAAGTTGAGGCACAATTTCTTGTACGAAACACATGTTGACTAGAAGCAGGTTTGTGCATTTTGAAAAAAGAAATAAAGAGCATCATATGTACACTTCAACAAAGAAAATCTATGAGTGTTCCCCCATAGTGCTGCATAGTGCTCACAGTGAACATGTGATCAATTTGGACTGTGTGCCAGAAGCTTTTAAGGTGGCCCCCCCTTTCACCAGTTGAAGCACATTGAGAATTTGTGTTTGGAACAATTTAACCTCGGGAGTGTTTTGCGCCGACATATATTTTGAATTATGTGATTTGCAGGATGGTTTGGTGGAGTCCTAACCTGAGACAATTTTGGAACAGCTGAAGCCAAATAGTTTGTTTAAGGGCACATTTTTCCATACGTGTAGGCAACAATCCCTAGTCGTTTCTATCAGTTCCGAGGGAGTAACTAATGGTTAATTTGGCTCTGTAGCTTGTGGTTCTATGTAGAGCAGGTAGGTCATGGTGAATGTATAAAGTAGCGACATAGAACGTCATTTATTTACTCTGCAGTTGGGGAGAGTTGTGTCTGTGCTGTGGGGAGTGAATCTGGATTGGCTGAAAGTGGAAAACATGAGGGACTTGGCAGCTATGTTTGTGAAAACATGAACAAATCAGTCACTTGATTTGTCAGCTTTAAGGAGCCAATGCAAATAATGGTACATCTTGGAAAGAAATTGTCAACCGTTTTGTCAAGTGTTCATTAAAAATGTATAAACGTCTATTATTAAAGGGGGAAGAACAGTTTCAGACTAACACAGAACTTAGAAAACTCCACAGCCTCGTCGTTAAAGGGCCTGATGGCTGCAGCTACTCAGACAGGTTTGGTGCACTGTACTAAGGTCCCCTGACAGCAGAGAACAGAGTTAAACAAGGAGTTCAAATATTCTCTGCCTTGGATCTCTGTCTTCATGTCCAGTGACATTTCCACTGCACAGGTGCCAGAAATTCAAAATTAATCTGTGTTACTAAAGGCTTAAGGAAAGTGAAGATCAGAGTTTCGTCCACTTGGCGAGAGCAAGCAAATTTATTGGAGTACTATCTCTCGAACACCAATCCAAGTCTCTTCAGGTTCCAAGTAGCCTCAGTGCCTCCAACACTCAGGGCCTCATTTACAAGAATCGATGCGTCAGATTTCTTGCCCTTCCCACACATCCTCTAACAGTGCCATGGATGCACTATATTTACAATGCAAAGCTCCATGGTGCACGTTTTCACAGATGTGTCAGAAATTCTGGCGCATCTGTTGGCGCTAAACTCATGCATTGCTGGTGAAGCGTTGTTATACTGACGGAACTCCAGCAAAGCGAGGAGTCTCCCATAGGAAAAAGCCCTGCTCAATTTTACGCCTGCTCTGATCAGGCGGTAAAATTTTGATGTAGTGAAGTCGCAGAATGATGCAGTGAAATCTTGTAAATTTCACTGTGTCCGTTCGGCATGGATTTTCCCATGGGAACGCCTACCCTGCATACATTATACCTGGTGCAGGTATAATGTGACGCTGAGCTTTACAAACTGATGCATTAGCAGTAATGCATCAGTTTGTAAATATGGAGCCATGTAGTGCACTGCTAGCACCACTGCTGCGTAAAACAAATGATGCAGCGGTGGTGCAAAGGGCTTGTAAATGAGGCCCTCAGTTTTTTCACACAGTGAAAGTAAAAAGAAAACGTTAAGGGCAGAGGTCCAAGCTAGGCTCCACCACAATGCTGAATGAAGGTCCCTTAATCTATGCTCCAGGGTGCACAATGTAAACCTGGCACTATTCTTACCTTTCTCTGTGAAGCATAGCTGCTACTATGCAGCTCATTTTATGTGAAAACTTGGCCGTAGGCAATAGAAAACTTAGCAAAGTCTTCTCGAAGTTACAGGGGAAAAGGCAGATGGCCCCAGACCTGGAAACCAATCTTCCCTCACATTGTTTATAATGGTCATCCCTCTATCTAAACCATTAGCAGAAAGAACATTAGATAGAACTCTGAATCCACAGTTAAATTATTCAAACTTTGGTGGGTGACAGAGTTTATACAATTTAAAAGCAGGTCAGTGGTAGCCAGACCCAGTGCCACCTAAATCCTGCCTTCAGCCTCTTCCCCACCTGACAGAGTGCCCAAGCTGACCATTGGTGAAAGCCTCATCTTTGGCGCAGTAATGGTGGACTCCCATACATACTCCTTAGGGGTTGCTTTGTTTGCCTCGGTGAAGTTAAGGTACTGTTTTCCACTGGAGAGATTTGGGGCAAGTGCATGTATTCTCAG
This sequence comes from Pleurodeles waltl, assembly GCF_031143425.1. NCBI lineage: Eukaryota > Metazoa > Chordata > Amphibia > Caudata > Salamandridae > Pleurodeles > Pleurodeles waltl. The sequence continues at coordinate 607,609,965 of NC_090438.1, forward strand.
TGGAACATCTGCTTCCTCTAGTGGGACTCGCAGTGGGCTGTGTTCCAGACTTGTCTTACAAGGGACAGAAGAAGACTACACAGAGTGTTATCTCATACTGCTTCTACGGTGGCATTCGAGGAAATTAAGGTACACTATTTTGTGGTAAGAAAGTTTGCATGTCATGCCAGTCATGGTATAGTAGAAATAGATAATTTGCTTGCAAAATATTGTCTTTATTGTTTTTAAAATGTGTGCTGATGCAGTGGCGGCTGGTAAACTTTGAAAGTTGGGGGGGAATACATCCTTTTCTTGAATTGGAGCATGTCAGTGCCTGAATTAAGTGAGCCAGAAGGTTCAATGTTTCTTTTTCCTCCACTAGAGAAGATCTTGACTAGAAAATGGTCAAATGGGTACATTTTATAGCAGAATTTTCACAGATGTTTAGTGTAAACGCCTTGCCCTTAAGGGGCACTGTTAGACCTGACACCCTTAGGTTGGTCCTCCCCCAACTTTTTGCCTGCCTCCCTCCACTTTTCCGACACTGTTTTTGCTGGTTATTGGACTCTGTGCATTTTACCACTGCTGACCAGTGCTAAAGTGCATATGCTCTCTCCCTTAAAACATCGAAACATTGGTTCATTCCCAACTGGCCAATTTAATTTACTTATAAGTCCCTAATAAAGTGCCTGTAAATGAAATGCTACTAGTGGGCCTGCAGCAATAATTGTGCCATCCACCTAAGTAGCCCCTTAACCATGTGTCAGGTCTGCCACTGCAAGGCCTGTGTCCGCAGTTTCACTGCCACTTCGACTTGGCATTTAAAACTATTTGCCAAGCCTTAAGCTCCCCTTTTTCTACATGTAAGTCTCCCCTAAGAAGGCCCTAGGTAACCTATAGGACTGCATGCTGTATAGGTAAAAGGCAGGACATGTACATGTGTGTTTTATACGTCCTGGTAGTGGACAACCCCTACATTCGTTTTCCACTACTGTGCGGCCTGCTCCTTCATAGAGTACATTAGGTCTGCCCTCATATTCCTTGTGAGTAGTAGATTCTGATCTGAAAAGGGTAACCAGGTTATATTTAGTATGGCCAGAATGCTAATAAATAATCCTGCTTACTGGAGAGGTTGGATTTTATATTACTATTTTAGAAATGGCACTTATAGAAAGTATTTCTCTACACTTAAATCCATCTGTGCCTTATAGCTTGTTTCCAATCCACACCTGGTCTGTGCTAGTTGACAGCTCCCTTGTGTATTCCACCCAGACAACCACAGGTCACCCAGTAACATCTACATGCATCTGCATTTTGAATGGGGCTTCCTGGGCTGGAAGAGTGGAGGGCCTGACACTTACATTTCAATGTCCAGTGGCCTGGCCTCACACCTCAACTGATCACCCCCCCACCCCCACAGGGACCCTGGCAGACAGGACCGGGCTGAAAGTGGAACTTGTGCACTTCAAAACCACTAGTTGAAGTCTCCCCCACTTCAAAGGCATTTTGGGGTATATAAACTGGGTCTCTGACCCCACCAACTAAGAAACTTTCTAGACCTACACCTGAACTCTGTCAGAAGACCTGTCTAGTTGCCCAAAGGACTCACTGGATTGCTTTCCTGCAAAAGACTGCTGCCCTGCTGTTGTCCTGCTGCCCTGATGGCCCCTGACTGTGCTGGAAGGACTCTACCTTCCCCCAAAAGTGCTCTCCAAGGCCTTAGATTAAGCTTGCCTCCTGTTTTAAGGTCTCAGGGACTACAAAGACCTCCACTGATAGCTTTTTGCTAGTACAGTGACTTCAGCAACTCCGGAACGGCTTCAGTGATGTCAACGATGCCGCAGCCTGCTCCCGCTCCATGGACCTCGCTGCACGCAACTACCGCGGCCTGCAACAAAAGTCTGACGTTGTGCGAATCTGCTGACATCACACAGGGTCATCACGACCCTGCAAAGTTGGCACATCATGTGTCATCTCTGACAACGACACATCATCTCCCCCGCATCCAGATGGAATCGACGTTTCACCTCCACCTGCTTCACAGCGCGGAACCAACACCTCTTTCACAGGATGCCGCAAGGGGCTGACACCACACCGACTCCAGCGACGCCTCTCTCTGACTCTGTGCAGAACACTAGTTCTTCATTTGCTTCAATTTCACAAGGTACTGTCCCTAGGGGTCCATGTGACTCTGCGACCGGCACCAGTGGTGTCAGATTGTTGAGTACAAGTCCATTAGTGACGCCGTGATAGCCCCAGTTGGAGCTATTGTGTCTTCTCAGTACTGTAGTTGGATTTAATCCTCAAAGAACTCATCATTTCATTATTGTACATTGATTTTGCATTGTTTTCTCAATAAATTAACTAGATAAACATAATGTATTTTTCTAAACCTGTGTGGTGTCTTTTTGTGCTGTTTTCACTGTGTTATTGTATAAAGATCTGCACAAATGCTTTCCACATTGCCTTCTAAGTTAAGCTGACTGCTCAGTGCCAAGCTACTGGAGGGTGGGCACAGGATAATTTGGATTTTGTTGTGACTTACTGTTAGAAATGGGGTTTTTGGTTGGCAGTCAGGTTGCCCTCTGTCCAAGCAATAACCCTCACTCTAGTCAGGGTAAGTCACACACAATCCAAAATCAGCCTGTGCTCACCCTCCGGTAGCTTGGCACGAGCAGTCAGTCTTAACTTAGAAGGCAATGTGTAAAGCATTTGTACAATAAATCATACAACACCATAACATAACACCACAAAAATACACCACACAGTGTTTAGAAAAATATATAATATTTATCTGGGTATCTTTAGGTCAAAACGATCAAAGTTGCAATACGAATTTGTAAAGGTATCACTGAAAGGTGATAGAGAGTGTCTTAAGTCTTTAGAAAGTAAACAAAGTCTCTTTCAAACACAAAGTACCTGGTTTCTGGTGGAAAATCTCCTCAGAGGGCCACAGAGGAGGAGGTGCGTGGAGAAAGGGTGTGTACGTCGATTTCTCCCCAGCACACACGGACTTGTGTCGTTATTTTCCACGCGGGGAAGTCGGGCGTCGTTTTCCGGCGCGCGGACAGTCTCTTTCTGTGGGTTGTGGGGATTACCAGATGTCCCGGGTCTGTGCGTGGATTTTCCTGCTTGTTTTCCGGCTGCGCGTCGTTCTGCGGGGCTGTGCGTCGAAGTTTTGATCTCACGGCAGGCGTCGCGTCTATTTCTCCTGCGGAGTCGGGCGGCGTTGTCCTTGCGAGGCCGTGCGTCAAAGTTTTGATCTCACGGCAGGCGTTGCGTCGATTTCTCGCAGGAAGTCGGGCAGCGTTGTCCTTGCGAGGCCGTGCGTCAAAGTTTCGGTCGTCCCGAAGACGTCGCGTTGATCAGCGTCGGTGTGCGGCGTTTTTCTTGCCGCGGAACAAGCTGTGCGTCGAAAAGTTCGGCGCACGGAGCGCCCAAGAGGAAGAGAGAAGTCTTTTTGGTCCTGAGACTTCAGGGAACAGGAGGCAAGCTCTATCCAAGCCCTTGGAGAGCACTTTTACAGCCAGACAAGAGTTCAGCAAGGCAGCAGGCCAACAGCAAGGCAGCAGTCCTTTGTAGAAAAGAAGACAGGTGAGTCCTTTGAGCAGCCAGGCAGTTCTTCTTTGCAGGATGTAGTTTCTGGTTCAGGTTTCTTCTCCAGCAAGTGTCTCATGAGGTAGGGCAGAGGCCCTGTTTTATACTAAGTTGTGCCTTTGAAGTGGGGGTGACTTCAAAGAGTCTCTAAGAAATGCACCAAGCCCCCTTTCAGTTCAATCCTGTCTGCCAGAGTCCCAGTAGGGGGTGTGGCAGTCCTTTGTGTGAGGGCAGGCCCTCCACCCTCCTAGCCCAGGAAGACCCATTCAAAATGCAGATGTATGAAAGTGAGGCTGAGTACCCTGTGTCTGGGGTGTGTCTGAGTGAATGCACAAGGAGCTGTCAACCAAGCCCAGCCAGACGTGGATTGTAAGGCACTGAAGGATTTAAGTGCAAAGAAATGCTCACTTTCTAAAAGTGGCATTTCTAGAATAGTAATATTAAATCCGACTTCACCAGTCAGCAGGATTTTGTATTACCATTCTGGCCATACTAAATATGACCTCCCTGCTCCTTTCAGATCAGCAGCTGTCACTTCAACAGTGTATGAGGGCAGCCCCAATGTTAGCCTATGAAGGGAGCAGGCCTCACAGTAGTGTAAAAACGAATTTAGGAGTTTTACACTACCAGGACATATAACCACACAAGTACATGTCCTGCCTTTTACCCACACAGCACCCTGCTCTAGGGGTTACCTAGGGCACACATTAGGGGTGACTTATGTATAGAAAAAGGGGAGTTCTAGGCTTGGCAAGTACCTTTAAATGCCAAGTCGAAGTGGCAGTGAAACTGCACACACAGGCCTTGCAATGGCAGGCCTGAGACAAGGTTAAGGGGCTACTGAGGTGGGTGGCACAACCAGTGCTGCAGGCCCACTAGTAGCATTTAATCTACCTGCCCTAGGCACATGTAGTGCACTCTACCAGGGACTTACAAGTAAATTAAATAGTCAATCATGGATAAACCAATCAGTAGTACAATTTACACAGAGAGCATATGCACTTTAGCACTGGTTAGCAGTGGTAAAGTGCCCAGAGGTCAAAAGCCAACAACAACAGGTCAGAAAAAATAGGAGGAAGGAGGTAAAAAGTTTGGGGATGTCCCTGTCAAAAAGCCAGGTCCAACATGACCCCCTACCAGCCTAAAGCCAGGGGAGAACAATCACTATCCTGATGTACTTCCCTGTTTGAGGCGACAGAACAATGACCCAGGCCCACAACAGCAGGGGCATGCTCCAGTTCTTCGCCTTCCTGACTCCAATTGGATCACTCTGTCCATACTCTCAGGGCCCACTAAGCCAACCCATGGGGAACCGTTCTCCTTACCTGCGGATCCCATCTGTGCAGCACCTAACCTTACTTTGCTCACAGATGTATCCCAGGAGCAGGATAGTACCACCATGACCAACACAGTGGTGTTGCCCACTCTACCCCCGGGGTGTGACACTTGTCCCCTCCCCAGGGATAACTCTGTCCACCCGGACAGCAAGCCACAGTGATTACTGACAGCTGTCAGGGATGAGAGCCAGGCCCCAGGCCTCTCAAAGCTCTCCAACCACTGTGGCTGTGGAGAGTGGGGGGCGGTAGCCCCAGGTGCTGGGCACCCTTTAACCACTCTCCCTTCCACCAGGTCAGGGATGACAGCCTGAACCTGGTCCTCCCCTCGGGGGCTGTGTACCCTCCCTCCTGGAGCGGTACCCCCAGAGTCCAACATGGTCAGGGTGCTTACAGAAGTCGCCCTGTACCATTCCTCCACCAGTGCAGGGCTGTTAACCTGCAACTGGCCCTCCAACCTGGGGCCTGTACCTTCAGGTTGGACTAGGGCCCGGGGTGAGGCTTCCCTCCCCCTGCCCTCCCTTCTGGGGTCCAGCACTCTCCAACTAGGAGTGGCCTCCTCAGAAGACAACATGGTAGGGGCACTGTTATCAGTAGCCCCTCCCTCCAGGTCCGGGGGGACACCCTGAACCTGGTCTTCCAGCCCAGGGTCTGTACCCTCAGACTGGATCACTGCCTGGCAAACCAGGACTTCCTGGGAGGCACACCTACCCCCCACCAGGTCAGAGTTTAACCTCTGCACCTGACCATTCAACTCAGAGTCACCACCCTGAAGTTGAACAATTGCCTGGCACGCCAGGACTTCCTGGAGGGCACACTGACCCTCCACCAGGTCAGAGTTTAACCTCTGAACTTGGCCATTCAACTCAGAGTCACCACCCTGAAGTTGAACAATTGCCTGGCACGCCAGGACTTCCTGGAGGGCACACTGACCCTCCACCAGGTCAGAGTTTAACCTCTGAACTGGGCCATTCAACCCAGGGTCACCACCCTGAGGTTGGGCAATTGCCTGGCACGCCAGGACTTTCTGGGGGGCACACCTACCCCCCACCAGGTCAGAGTTTAACCTCTGAACCTGGTCATCCAACCCAGAGTCAACACCCTGAGGTTGGACAATTGCCTGGCACAGCAGGACTTCTGGGGTGGCACATCTACCCCCCACCAGGTCAGAGTTTAACCTCTGCACCTGACCGTTCAACTCAGAGTCACCACCCTGAAGTTGAACAATTGCCTGGCGCAGCAGGCCTTTCTGGGAGGCACGCCTACCTCCCACCAGGTCAGAGTTTAATCTCTGAGCCTGGTTCCCCAACCCAGGGTCACCACCCTGAGGTTGGGCAATTGCCTGGCACGCCAGGACTTTCTGGGGGGCACACCTACCCCCCACCAGGTCAGAGTTTAACCTCTGAACCTGGTCATCCAACCCAGAGTCAACACCCTGAGGTTGGACAATTGCCTGGCACAGCAGGACTTATTGGGAGGCACACCTACCTCCCACCAGGTCAGAGTTTGACCTCTGAACCTGGGTATCCAACCCAGAGTCACCACCCTGAGGTTGGGCAACTGCCTGGCACACCAGGACTTTCTGGGAGGCACGCCTACCTCCCACCAGGTCAGAGGTTAACCTCTGAACCTGGTTCTCCAACCCAGGGTCACCACCCTGAGGTTGAACAATTGCCTGTCACGCCAGGACTTTCTGGGGGGCACACCTACCCCCCACCAGGTCAGAGTTTAACCTCTGAACCCGGTTAGCCAACCCAGAGTCACCACCCTGAGGTTGAACCATTGCCTGGCAGGCCAGGACTTCCATGGAGGCACACCTACCTCCCACCAGGTCAGAGTTTAACCTCTGAGCCTGGTTCCCCAACCCAGGGTCACCACCCTGAGGTTGGGCAATTGCCTGGCACGCCAGGACTTTCTGGGGGGCACACCTACCCCCCACCAGGTCAGAGTTTAACCTCTGAACCTGGTCATCCAACCCAGAGTCAACACCCTGAGGTTGGACAATTGCCTGGCACAGCAGGACTTCTTGGGAGGCACATCTACCTCCCACCAGGTCAGAGTTTAACCTCTGAACCTGGGTATCCAACTCAGAGTCACCACCCTGAGGTTGAATCTTTGCCTGGCATGCCAGGATTCCTGGGGGGCACTCTCACCCCCCACAAGGGACACACCGTCCCCAAGGGCCACACAAGAGTCTGGTTGGCGTAGGTCTCCCAACCTCTGCCCATCCGGCAGAGTCTGGGTTTCCCCCAAACCAGAAACGGTTTCACCTGGGTCATTCCTGGGGGGCTCTGCTCTCAGAGCTGTCCCCTGACTCTCAAGGTCCTCCACTGGGGTCTGCAACCCCCTCTCAACCCTATGCCTGGACTTCTGCACCCCCTCACTAGGAGGGGTACTGCCAGACACCAGAACTGTTGGGATGCTGGCTACAGTCACCCCCCAAGTTCTTCTGACACTGCGGGGCTTCCCTCAAAAGGTGGCCCTACGGTACAGGCTAGGCTTCCCTCCTGGTGTTCCCTCATGGAACCCTCTAGGACCTGGGACCTACCTGGGACACTACAATCCTTTCCCACCACCCTCGGTTGGGAACCACCTAGACCACTCCCTTCAGGAGCACCCCCAAATGCCTCTTCAGACTCTCTGGTACTCACCCAGAAGTCTGCCTCCATTGTAAGTTCCCTTGGGTCAGAGAACTCACACTCCACCTGGTGTTGGCGTAGCTCTGGAAAATAAGGACCAGACATATGCTCTCCAGCAATTACATCACTCTGCCCTTCACATGTATTAACCACAGTACCCTTCACCCAACCACCCAGTAACTCAACCTTGGAAAAGCACTCTACTTCACCCTCCTGAGACTGGTGAGACAGTATCTGTCTGTCCCTGACACTCAACCCATACTCTTCTGGGATGTCTCTACACTCTATATCCAGGACGTCCACCAGGGGGGAACCCTTTTCTCTGTCACTCTCTGCTAGAGTCAGTAAAGTGTCCCTCCCCCCAGTAGGAATATGACTCCCTGTGCCAGTTCCCCAATCCTTCTCAGGGACCCTGTGCATAACGGGAACTATCTCATACCCTTGAACCACCTGGGGTGTGTCAACTCCCTTCTTCAAGTTGGGCACCACATCTCTGGGCTTGTGCCCTTCTTCAGCAGTACTGGATGCAAGATTTTTGCTGCCACCATCTGAACTGGACTCAGCACTTCCGGCCTCCAGTTTCAGCTCTTTACAGCTCAGCTCTTGAGCTGCAATCTTTTCTTCTTCCAGGGCTAAGAGACTTGCTGCCTCACCCCTTTCAAGCTGCTCATCTAGCTCCTCCATACACCGCTCTAGAGCTAGGAGCCATTCATCTCCCACTGGTTCTCTTTCCTCATCTGAGTAGTCTTCCTCCCCATGTGAGTAGTCCTCCTCCTCCTCTGAGGGGTACTTAGTCATTTGGTTTCTTGCTGCCTCTCTCTCTGCCCATCTTTCTTCCCCCCAGACTATGTAGGCATGTAGCATCTCCGCCTTAGTAGATCTCCTTGCTACAGGAAGGCCCCATTTTCTGCAAAGCTTCCTTAGGTCAGCCTTAGTGAGGTGGTCAGTAGGCACAAAGAATGAGTAGGTAAGCAATCTCATTGCTGACAAAGTCTTACTGGCAAGAACCAAAATCCAAAGTTCAAACTATCAATAGTATATCCAGGAGGACATCAGAGAACCAAAAGCAAAAAAGATGAAAAATCAAGTTGACCTTCAACTGTGGGTAGGTAGTGAAATACTTAGCTACTGTATGTCACTGCACAAACACAAGTCCTATCCTCACCGCTGATCACCAATGTTAGAAATGGGGTTTTTGGTTGGCAGTCAGGTTGCCCTCTGTCCAAGCAATAACCCTCACTCTAGTCAGGGTAAGTCACACACAATCCAAAATCAGCCTGTGCTCACCCTCCGGTAGCTTGGCACGAGCAGTCAGGCTTAACTTAGAAGGCAATGTGTAAAGCATTTGTGCAATAAATCATACAACACCATAGCATAACACCACAAAAATACACCACACAGTGTTTAGAAAAATATATAATATTTATCTGGGTATCTTCAGGTCAAAACGATCAAAGTTGCAATACTAATTTGTAAAGATATCACTGAAAAGTGACAGAGAGTGTCTTAAGTCTATAGAAAGTAAACAAAGTCTCTTTCAAACACAAAGTACCTGGTTTCTGGTGGAAAATCTCCTCAGAGGGCCACAGAGGAGGAGGTGCGTGGAAAAAGGGTGTGTACGTCGATTTCTCCCCAGCACACACGGACTTGTGTCGTTATTTTCCACGCGGGGAAGTCGGGCGTCGTTTTCCGGCGCGCGGACAGTCTCTTTCTGTGGGTCGCGGGGATTACCAGATGTCCCGGGTCTGTGCGTGGATTTTCCTGCTTGTTTTCCGGCTGCGTGTCGTTCTGCGGGGCTGTGCGTCGAAGTTTTGATCTCACGGCAGGCGTCGCGTCGATTTCTCCTGCGGAGTCGGCGGCGTTGTCCTTGCGAGGCCGTGCGTCAAAGTTTTGATCTCACGGCAGGCGTCGCGTCGATTTCTCCCAGGAAGTCGGGTGGCGTTGTCCTTGCGAGGCCGTGCTTCAAAGTTTCGGTCGTCCCGAAGGCGTCGCATTGATCAGCGTCGGTGTGCGGCGTTTTTCTTGCCGCGGAACAAGCTGTGCGTCGAAAGGTTCGGCGCACGGAGCGTCCAAGAGGAAGAGAGAAGTCTTTTTGGTCCTGAGACTTCAGGGAACAGGAGGAAAGCTCTATCCAAGCCCTTGGAGAGCACTTTTACAGCCAGACAAGAGTTCAGCAAGGCAGCAGGCCAACAGCAAGGCAGCAGTCCTTTGTAGAAAAGCAGACAGGTGAGTTCTTTGAGCAGCCAGGCAGTTCTTCTTGGCAGGATGTAGTTTCTGGTTCAGGTTTCTTCTCCAGCAAGTGTCTCATGAGGTAGGGCAGAGGCCCTGTTTTATACTAAGTTGTGCCTTTGAAGTGGGGGTGACTTCAAAGAGTCTCTAAGAAATGCACCAAGCCCCCTTTCAGTTCAATCCTGTCTGCCAGAGTCCCAGTAGGGGGTGTGGCAGTCCTTTGTGTGAGGGCAGGCCCTCCACCCTCCCAGCCCAGGAAGACCCATTCAAAATGCAGATGTATGCAAGTGAGGCTGAGTACCCTGTGTTTGGGGTGTGTCTGAGTGAATGCACAAGGAGCTGTCAACCAAGCCCAGCCAGACGTGGATTGTAAGGCACAGAAGGATTTAAGTGCAAAGAAATGCTCACTTTCTAAAAGTGGCATTTCTAGAATAGTAATATTAAATCCGACTTCACCAGTCAGCAGGATTTTGTATTACCATTCTGGCCATACTAAATATGACCTCCCTGCTCCTTTCAGATCAGCAGCTGTCACTTCAACAGTGTATGAGGGCAGCCCCAATGTTAGCCTATGAAGGGAGCAGGCCTCACAGTAGTGTAAAAACGAATTTAGGAGTTTTACACTACCAGGACATATAACCACACAAGTACATGTCCTGCCTTTTACCCACACAGCACCCTGCTCTAGGGGTTACCTAGGGCACACATTAGGGGTGACTTATGTATAGAAAAAGGGGAGTTCTAGGCTTGGCAAGTACCTTTAAATGCCAAGTCGAAGTGGCAGTGAAACTGCACACACAGGCCTTGCAATGGCAGGCCTGAGACAAGGTTAAGGGGCTACTGAGGTGGGTGGCACAACCAGTGCTGCAGGCCCACTAGTAGCTTTTAATCTACCTGCCCTAGGCACATGTAGTGCACTCTACCAGGGACTTACAAGTAAATTAAATAGTCAATCATGGATAAACCAATCAGTAGTACAATTTACACAGAGAGCATATGCACTTTAGCACTGGTTAGCAGTGGTAAAGTGCCCAGAGGTCAAAAGCCAACAACAACAGGTCAGAATAAATAGGAGGAAGGAGGCAACAAGTTTGGGGATGTCCCTATCAAAAAGCCAGGTCCAACACTTACCCTGACTAGAATTGTGATCCCTACTTGGACAAGGGTACCTACCCCTGCCAACGAGAGCCCCCATTTCTAACAGGCACTTTTATGCTGTGCCAAGCAAGCTGTACCTTCAGATGGTTCACAAAACTCACCCCACCCAATTAAATGTAAGCAAAGTGAGTGTACAACAGTGGACTTTTCAATGTAATGGTCCCTAAATGTTATTTAGAATTTTATGAATAACAGGCAGTACAGGCAACATGGTTATGCAAGGTTGAATGTCTTATCTACTTTCATAATACTCTTAGCATATGTACTCCCTTTATTTTCCCATTTATCCACTTTCAGGTCGACGCTCACAAAAATGTTATGGCTGTGACACTAAATAGAGAGGATGACGTGCACAAATCACAAGTTCTACAGCTTTCAGTCATACAATGTGGACAGCACAGCCAAACAAATATTACAGGTTCATACAGCTGAGCAATAGCTCAGTTAAAATAGATCACATGCTCAGAGAGCAATTATATTTGGCTACCAAACATCATCCTGTCATTTTCACCATGCACTCACTTCTACTAGTTCAAATTCTGCCTTTGATGTCCATTCATCATCAAATAGCAGGTCCACTATATGGTTTTCACACTATCCTTGTGCAAGGATTAGTCAGAATTGGGTCATGGATGGTATCAGTAATTCATGGATAATTCAAGGATAGGGCATGTCTAAATCAGCAACAATTTGGGATAGCTCCAGTGTGGGAGAGAAGGGCCACTATTAAGAAAGAGAAAATGAGAATATTGCCAGAAATGCCCACAAATGTCACTGCTGGGCTATTATGGGAGGGTCATCCACTCTCTCCAATAGAATGCACAAAAGTGCCCTTAAGTGGAGGGTGGGGGCTGTGGAAATTTGGAGTAGGTCCAGTGGCCATACTGCAATGGCTGCCACTGGCAGGGATAGCAGCCATTTCTTTGTTTGCAGACGTGCAAACATTTATTTTTGGTGGTACGAACAGTCATTGGAAGTTGTGCTATCCAGAGGCAGCTATTGGCAGGCCCAGGTCACCTCTATAAAATGGGGCCAAAGGTCAAGTGGTCTCTTTCACCTCTTGCCCACAGCCACCTTCTGCCTGCTGGTTGTCTGCTCTCTTGGTGCTCCCCCTGCTGTAGCTTCCAGACAATACTAAACGGGGATTATCATGTTATGGTGAGCTAGCATGTCCCAAGGGACGCCCACAGTGTGTCACTAAAGGTTCCTGAATGTGCCACTAATTTATTCATCTCAAGCTTCCAAGCGTGTCCTAAAGCATACACAGAATATGTCATAAATGGCTCATTACTGTTAGCACTAGCTAGAATGCACCCAACAATAGCTGTAATACATCATGTACGCCAGGGTAATCCAAGTCACTAAGTAACTTGGGGTCAAACACATATATAAAAGTGCACAGTCATGCCAATGCACCCACCTGCAAATTTTCACCCTCAGTTGGTACTAGGTAGAATAATGTAAATCAATTACATAGAATTAAAAATGAAATAACTTGGGACCTAGTACAGACCCTGCTATTGCAACGTTCAGTGGTAGGCTGTGGTCTCAGAAAGATAAAAATATTGACATTTGAACCTGTGCCCCGCACATAGTTTTCTTCGACAAAAGCATTAATGTATTAAACTATATTATTGTGTTCCAGCCCAAAGATTTACATGATTGCTTCCTGCTTTCATTTTCTTTGGCTGCATACTCTCAAAATGTCATAGGTTAAATTATCACTCCTACTTAGTTTTTATGAAAAGCTCTGCAATAGTTAACCTGTAATGCAGAAAGAGCCCATAATCCCCGGTCAGTAATGAATATGTTAAAGCAGGACAATTTAAAGGTAAGAAAATCGTGAACCAAAAGATATGCACCCTTAGTTAAACTCTTCTCTTGCCTCGCGATGCACACACATCAAGAAGCACTGTAAAGGCACAGTTATTGAAATGTTAGCATGGTCAGATCAAGTACAATGCAAACCACACACGTCACCAAGTGCTTAGAAGCAGTCAAAAACTTACTCTGTGCTTAAAAACACATCACAGGCACTGTCAGTAAAAGTAATGTTTTCCCTGTGTCCCTGGGTCACAGATGTCATTAGTTTGGAATGAATGAAGAAGACTTAAGGAGATTGTGTGAAGCCTTTCAAGGTGCTCACAAAGCATTAAAGTGGCTGCAGCATCTCTCTTTAGAGAAACAAGCAGCGTACCACCTACCTAGAAGACCACAAACTTCTAGACACCTCCGAATCTGGATTCAGGGACAACCATAGCACCTCATCTGCTCTAATCGCTGCCGCAGATGGCATTAGAACTTTGCTTGACCAATGAGAATCAGCCACACTCATTCTCCTTGACCTCTCAGCAGCGTTCAACACTGTCTCCCATCACACAATGATTTAGAGACTCCACCATATAGGCACCAGAGACAACGCCCTGCAGTGGATCGCCTCCTTCCTCTCCAGCAGAACTCAGACAGTCTTTCTCCCCCCTTCAACTCACAACCCAAGGACATCATAAGCACAGGACCTTCAACAGCTTCATAACCCCCTTGGCCAGCACTGTCAGAACCCACGGTCTAAAAATAAACTCCTACGCACACAACACCCAACTCATCCTCTCATTATCTAAAGACCTGCCCACAGCAAAAAAATATTTCCACCTCTGCATGAACTCAATCGCCAAATGGATGATGGAAAACTATCTCAAACTCAATACTGAGAAAACAGAAGTCCTCCTATTTGAAAACTTTGCCTCACCATTGAATGATTCCTGGTGGCCCAATGAGCTAGGACCACACCCCCGAACACCGCCAGGAACCTGGTATCACCATCTACATGAAACGTAGCATGAAGAAGCAGATCAGTAGTCTCCTCCACCTGCTTCCTCACTCTACGTATGCTTTAGAAACTCTTCTACGAGTTCCCAGTCGCCATGAGAAGAACAGTCATGCAAGCACTCATTGCCAGCATCCAAGACTATGGCATTGCTCTCTATTCTGGAATTTCAGCCCACCTCATGAATTGACTCCAAGTCATCCAAAACTCAGCTGCCAGGCTCAACCTGGACCTCCCTCGAAGAACCCACATCTCCCTCCGCCTAAGAAATCTCCACTGGCTGCCTATGCACAAGCGCAGCCAATTCAGGATCATGACCTACACATACAAGGCCCTGCACAATCTTGGACCCACCTGCCTCAACCACCGACTGAACTACCAACCCTCCAGACACCTTCGCTCAGCATCTCTTGCGTGCTCCCCCCATATTCGTTGCAGCTCCTATTCTCCTTCATCACAGCCAAAGCCTGGAACAGCCTCCCATCCCACCTGGGAACTGCTTCCTCCCTCTAGGAGTTCAAAAAAGGGCCTCAAGACTTGGCTATTTGACTGAGCACGGAAAGCTCCTGGATACCCTCATGGGTGACAAGTGTGCTTCGCAAATCCGCTGACTGATTGAGAGAATACTCATCCAGGCTGTTACAAGAGAAAAACAGTGGAAGTGAATGAGCCTAGGCAAATTACCACTTTGAGGCAACAAGGAGCACGGACAACCCTTACCAGGCTCCAGAGCACGCTGAATCAAATACCCAGCTGGTTACCGGTACTCGGCGCAGCTAGAATCAGCCTCATATTTTCTGCATTTTCAATATCAGTGGAGGTTCATCCGCAAGTCACTCCTGTCCTCTGACTTGCCTTTGGTGAAAGACGTTCACACCAAACAGTAGTAACACAGCAAAGACAGTGGCATCCTGGGTATTATGCTTTCTAGCAAACAGACTGGCGGATAGTTCGAAAAGACGATTTTTTTGTTGCACGCATGGCGAGGGAACAAGTGCTTGGCCATTCCTGAAATGGTAACGAATCCGCGAGGTTTAAACGTAGAGCGCCCAGCAAGCTTTACTATGCTCGGCTCTATTCCCGACTGCAGCGCCGCCCCTTAAAAGATACTCAGTACGAGCAAGCCCGCATGGCATGCCTATTAGTGTCGGGCTCTCTGCTCCTTCAATCGGACGTCCGATCAGGCAGCCAAACATTAAAATGTAAGTAAAGTAAGTTGAAAACAAAATGTTTGAAAGGGCCTGCAGGTGGGAGAGGCGCAGAGTTTAAAGGCAATGATCAAAAAGAAAATAGGATTGCTGGAGCTTGCTTCGAAAATGTTAGGGGACTCTTGAGGTATGATTAAAAGAAAGAAATTAATTCACTCTTGTTTTTCACATTTTGATCTTCTGTTTTTATGAACTTTACCCAAACATAAGTCAGACTTACCACGCAAAAAAATGAATCACAAAAGCGGGACTTGAAGTTTTTTCATCCAAACTTCAACTTACATCCACAGAGGTTCTCCAAGAGACAACCGGAGAGAAAGAAAGGTGTGTAGTTTACCCGGTGACCCAGTGGACTAGAGCATTCACTGAAAGAATATGTGTTTGACTACCTAGTTCCGAGTTCAAACCCGAGCTGGTTCATTTAGCCTTTCATCCTCCCGAAGTCAATAAAATGAGTAACATTGTGCTAGGTAACAACAAACAGCTGCAGGTGCACGTTGCAAATACACATTATTCCCAGAGTAATGTTGGATGAGTCTGTAAAAATATCTCTGACTCATGAATTTGTGATAAACGAGTGTGCTACAAACCCACATCATGTTATTATCAGGAGATGGAGTATTTAGTGCAAATGTTACTCAGCCCTAACTCTGAGGTGTTTAAACACCTTTGTAACGCATTTGAGACGTTTACATGCACTTGTCAGCTTCACCCTTGTGACCCAAGAGTAGATGTAGCAAGTGTGACAAAGGGCACAGACCATAACCTTTTTTAAGTGGGTCTGGAGATAAGATAGTCTTCACAGGTAAGTATGTTTCGCATGTAAAAAAAAAGAAAAACGTTTCACATTTCAACTTGTCCCTGACCATATGTCTGATGTTTTTAATAATGGATAGTAGTTACTGTGCGGGAACATCAACTAGTTGTGGGTGTTTGACTATACCTGCAGGGATTTCTGACTTCCTTGTGAATCTATCGTATCTATTTCGGCAAAAGCTGTCCTTGCACAGGCCTCTAGTGGTCAGAGCACCATACTGACAGTACTCAACATTTCACTCTTAGTAGACGAAACTATTAGTAACTACAGCTTCTGGGATCTTTCTGGGATTTAATGCCCTGCACTGGGGACACTGAGCAATGATGGAAATGTTGTCTTTTGTGGTGTTGGACAGGACTCATTAAAGTGTAAATAACGCTCGGAAGAAACGTAAACATATGGGGACCGATTCGCAAAGCCATTTAAGAACAATATGAATTGTATTGCTGCTGTACTAAACAAATGGCAACTCACACAGATCCGGTCGTAAATCTATACACTAGTCTCCCCTATGGCTTGTTTGTGGATTAATCTGCTGCGAGTGTGAATTCATCTACACACTTAAACTCTCTGATGTGAGGTAAATGTGTTCTTGGCAAAGGGACATAACGGACAATGGGGACTACCTCCTTCAAAATGGGAGGGGCAGGAGAAAATAAAAGAGCGAGACGTGGAGGGCCGTGTATTTGCAA
The DNA here is from genome assembly GCF_031143425.1 of Pleurodeles waltl. Lineage (NCBI taxonomy): Eukaryota > Metazoa > Chordata > Amphibia > Caudata > Salamandridae > Pleurodeles > Pleurodeles waltl. Next base: position 607,626,442 of record NC_090438.1, read on the forward strand.
CACCACACTTAGAAAAGTATTGTCAGACCCAATTCACAAGATGCACCCACATCTACTAAAGTTCAACTTCAGTCCTACTTTAAAGTAAGTGATAGAGCACACCAGGCAAGCCAGCAGAACTGCAATGGAATCACCCAGGAGGCAACGGAGGCAGGAAATGACACTGCTAAAATATAAATAAAAAAGTCAACGGAAAAACAGATTACGCACATTGGAAGGTACTGCGAAGAATTGTATTTTTCAGTAAAGTTAACTTTTCCGAAGCTATGCTGTAAAAGAGCTGTAGTCATGAAGACAATATATTCTTTATGAGTTAAAACAGCAAAATTGTAACCGGTCTCCTTGAAAGTATCACATAGAAACTGAGGGAGGTCTGTAGCACTGGCCAGGCAGTGCAATTGGGAAGTGGAGTATACATTGAATAACAGATTGCCTTTCACGTCTCATAGTAGGAAAGAAGCACATTTTTTTGCAGATTTGCTAATTAGGAACATCTGAGTATTCAAGAATTGTAAAATGTTTAATTAAATCTATGCCTTGCCCATTTCAAGTCAGATGAGTGCACTACGCTGGCACAGAACCATGAACATGTAAATTATAATGACATATTAAGACTGGGGCTCTAGTGGTAGACACTGTTGTTTTTTCACCCTTCTTCCTGCATGCCACCCAGCACTGCTGCTGCAAATATAACTATATCACTTTGAATTCACATTCTCTGAATAGAAGCAAGAAGGACTATTTGTGCTCATTAGTCATGGACCATCCCAGTTCCAGCAAGTGAGCCTCTGGCCTAACGTGAACAACATTTGGACAATGAGTTGTCCAAAGTCAAGGCTAAGGTCTTGATGGAGCAGATATGTTAATTAAAGACATTTCTTTTTTTTTTATAAACAATTCTTTTATTGTTTTTTTGCAAGGGAAAGGGGAATGGGATTAACAATACATTACAAACAGGGTTAGTGCACAGGGTAAATTCCACATATATTATATATCGGTCTGTTAGTAGCAACGCGTCAGAGTCTGCAATCAATAGTATCGTGATTTTTAGGCCCATCTGTAAAACCATCAATCTATCAATCCTCCCCATAATATCACGTGTTGTGAAATCTGCCTGGTTTATGTCAGTAGATCCATCCATCTCCCCCATACTTTTATAAATTTATTCGGACAACCTCTAGATTCAAATACTAGTTTTTCTTGGCTGGCACACCAGTCTACTCCTTTTGTCCACTTTTGGGTCGATGGGTCCTCAGGGAGGGTCCAGGTTGCAGCAATGTCCCTCTTGGCGACCAATAGTGCTGTGACTGTAAATGATTGTGTAGCACGTGTCCCTCCCATTTCTTCCATTATCCCCAGTAGGATAAGTTTTGCTGATTTTTGTATTTCTTGTCCTAGGGCCTTTCCTGTCTTCCGGAGCACTCCCTCCCAATATTTCTGTATTGTGCTACAGTTCCATGCCATATGGAAAAAGTCTGCTGGTTCAGTTGGCCATTTTGGACATTTGGCAGATGGGCGTGCGCCCATTTTGTGTAGTTTGGATGGTGTCAGATAGGCTTCGTGTAGATAATAGAATTGTATCGTACAGAGTCTTGCCGACATTGCCAGTACTTTGGGCGCCATTAGCGCCTCCCCCCATTCTGCTTCTTCTAGGGGACCAACCCATGATTCCCATTTATTCCTAAGGATGGCTATGTTGTCAGGGGTATTGTTAATTAGTGTATTGTAAATTTGAGAGACTCCTTTCTCTTCGAGACGCCCCATAAGTAATTTACTTTCCAATGGGTTAAAGTCCGGTATGGGGCCTGTGGTAGGTAAGTGGACCCTCAGTGCGTGTCTCAGCTGAAGGTAGTTGAAGAATTGTGTATGGTGTAGCTGGAATTCTGTTTGTAGGTCTTGAAATTATTTCATGGCCCTCCCTTCCCATATGTCTCTCACTAGGGAGATACCGATTAGATCCCAGTTAGTGAACCCCTCCAGTGTAGCCGAGGCATTTAGCCACTTTCCTCTCCATAGTGAAGTTTGGCGAGTCATAACCGTGTTCCAGTGAGTATAGCGTAGTGCTGCACGCCACGCCTGGAAGACCACCTTGGTTAATTCCTCCATGTCACTTGGGAGTGGTGATCCATATAGGATGCTAAGGATATGTGGGAGGTCTAGGAGTGTCAGTTCCGTCCTGTAAGCCGGGTCCTCCCACCCCTATTGAACCAGTCGTGGATCACTATCAATTGGGTAGCCAAGTAATATAAATAGGGGTCTGACGCACCCAAACCCCCATCGTACGTCCCTCTTCTACATTGTTGTATCGCTACACAGTGTCTGTTACCTTGCCACAGAAATGTTCCCGTTATAGTTTCGAGATTTTTTAACCAAGTGTGGGGTATGGGGGCTGGGAAGTTTTGGAATACATACAGAAGCCTTGGTATGATCATCATTTTGAATAAGGCCATCCGACCCATCACTTTTAGTGGCAACGTTTGCCATCTCTGCAGGTCTGTTTTTATTCGTGTTAGTAGCGGGGAAATATTTTTCGCCCATGACAATTCAGTCAGGAGGGAGATCCATATGCCTAGATATTTAAAACTCAGTCTGCGTAGGGGTATTACATTTTGCCAGTCAAAGCAATCCCGTGTGATCGTAAGTGGAACTAGAATTGATTTAGTAGGATTCATCCTGAGGCCCGAAATCTGTTCGTATTTCTTCAGAAGGCACAGAGTTCTAGGACCAATTATATTCGGCTCCCCCATATACAGCAGAACATCGTCTGCGTATAGGGCTATCTTGTCTTCATGGGATAGGCTCCATTTCCAGCCTCGGTATATTGGTCGGTCATGACCATCTGGGCCAGAGGTTCAATGGCCAGGGTAAATAGGAGGGGGCAAGAGGGCATCCCTGTCGCGTACCTCTGCGGATGTCGAATCTATGGGATATGGTCCCATTCACTTGTACATATGCCGTAGGATTGGTGTACAGCGCTTGAATAAGGCTGCAGAATTTTACCCCCATGCCTGCTCTGCGGAGCATCAAGAAAAGGAATACCCAGTCAACTCCCACCCCCCATTGAACCTGGGGGTTCTCAAAATCTTTCTCGAAATCGATTAACAAGAAGGCCAGGTTCCGGGGTAGTCGGTGTCTTTCGGCCAGGGCTATGTGTAGTCTACAGATGCAGTGTTGTGTACAGCGGGTTGCCATGAATCCACATTGGTCCGGATGTACCAATTGTGGTATGATCCTTTTTATGCGAGTGGCGAGGATAGAGGCAAAGATTTTTATTTCGGTGTTGATTAGCGATATAGGTCTGTAATCTGCGCAGTGTGGTGAGGGAGGCTGAGTTTTGGGGATCTCTGCTATTGCGGCAGTGTCTAACTCTGTGGGAAAGGATCCGCCTTGTTCTACCTCTGCAAAGAGGTGTAGCAGGCGTGGGGTCAGGTCGTTCTTAAATGTTTTATAGTATTCTGGTGGGAATCCGTCTGGGCCTGGCGTTTTACCAGTGCTCAGTGCCGAGATCGCCGCATCAATTTCTTCCTCCTTAATGGGTTCTTCTAAGAGCTGCATCTCGATCTTGGGTAGTTTCGGGAGAGGAATCTCTTCCAGAAGTCGACGGGCTTGACGTAGATCTATTTGTGTGGAAGCCTGATATAGCGAGTGATAATAACTGGCAAATGTATTTGCGATCTTGGTGTGTCCTGTCACTAAAATCCCCCTCTCATCATAGATTTCGGGGACAATCTAAGAGGCCTGATTACGAGAGATCAGCCAATACAACATTTTCCCGGTTTTGTCCCCCCAACCATATATCCTACCATTAGTTGCCCTCCATATGTGTTTCGCGGCCTCTAGGGATTGGTCTCGTATTTCTTCTCGAATTAAACGGATTTGTCGCGTCAGTTTCTCACTGGGGTTTATCATGTTATTTCTTTCAAGACTCAGCACCTGGAGCTCTAGTCGTTCAATATGTTGGGTTTTGGCACGTTCCTGGGTACTTATGTTTTTGCCCATACCTCGGACCACTGTTTAGGTGAAAGTACTCTTCCCGTATCTGGTGTAGTCTTTCACAAAATTGCTCGTCTTGGAGATACCATGCGTTTAGTCGCCATATTGGCCTAAGCTGGGGAATCGCTGATCCCAATGTGAGTCAGATAGGGGCATGGTCAGAGATTCCTCTACTTAGAATCTCTATGTGCGAAACGGTCGTGCAGTCTGTGCCCGGAAGTAGTACCAGATCTATTCTAGATTGGGAGCCGTGAGCTGCTGAGGTGTGTGTAAATTGTTTCCGCCTCGGGTGCCAGATTCGCCAGTTGCAGAGGCCAAAGGCCGATAACCTTCCATTAATTTCCAGCGCTAGTGTACGTCTATGTGTGGAGATTGGACCTTCCACGTCCATGGTCGGGTCTGGCGTTGCATTGAACTCGCCACCTATTATGGTGTGCCCGGGTGGTAGATCTGAGAGTAGTTTGGTGAGTGCCCGAAGGGTTGGGCCAATCAGAGAGGGGGGGGCGTAGACGCTGATTATGTTGAATGTGACCCCCTCTATCTTACCCGTAATGGCTACATAACACCCCTGTTGGTCTCTCCATATCTGTATATATGTCATGGGGAGGGTACGATGTAGTAGTATGGCTACCCCTCGTGATCCCCGTGTAAACCCTGAACGGTATACCCTGTCGAACCCCCGACGAGCTAAGAAGGGACATTTGTCCCCTAGGAGGTGGGTTTCTTGCAGTAGGAGTATGTCTGGGTGGTACCTGTGTATAAAAGTAAATATTGCGGTGCGTTTGATCTTGTCAAGAAGTCCATTAGTGTTCCACGATATTATCTGTATTTGTTTCATAGGTGATGAGTGTTTTGAGTTAGGCTTTCACCACCGTTGTTCCGGCTTTGGTTACTTGGGTTGTGAGATTTAGGGGGATTTATTTTCGCCTTTCTTTGTTGTTTACCCTGAGTATGTGTGTTGTCTGTCGTAGTGCTAAACCTCTCGCCTTGCATATTAAAGAACAAATGTGGACTGTGCATTTGTATAAAATTTCTAACATTGGCCTTTAAAATGAGGCCTGAACTCCCTTGCCCCCCAACTCCTTCCACTCCCCATACTTCCCCCCAGAAGCATCTGTCGCCCATATATAAATACTGGTGAGGTGTCTTTTCAATTGGTGAGGCTGTGGTAGTGGCGGTGGACCCCTCCATAGTATCGGATCATATATGAATATACAGCATTTGCTATATGTTTAATTTAGGTTCATCGTTCCTGTTTTCCGGTGTTCTGAGGCTATCTCCTATACGGGTTCCCCTTGGTTTTGTGTAGTCATAGGACCGGGCTGCGGGATAAATCCGTGTTATCCCTTATCTCTAGTTGGCTTTGGGTTGTATCCTGCATGTTTTGACTTGGTTGATTGGTTTCCAGACCTTCTGTCAATTGTGTGTTTTGTGGCTTTGAGTGGTGCACTCCGGAGGGGGACCCCGATCCGGATCTCCATCTCCCTTTCCTTCGCCGTGAGCGCGTACGCTGACCTCTCTCCGGAGGCTGCCCCTTCTGGCGCGCCAGAGTCGCCCCAAGGGCCAGCCATGTTCCTGGTCTGTGTACATTCAGTGGGGTTTCTTCCGTTAACTAGGTCCATGCCGTGGTCGGCTGGTCAAAGAAGTAGGTTTTGTTATTGTAGATCATCCGGAGTCTTGCTGGGAATAGGAGGCGGTATTGGATGTCCATTGATCTAAGTTTTTGCTTTACCTCCATAAATGAGCGGCATTGTTGCTGTACTTCAAATGTATAGTCCGGGAATAGGAGAACTTTCGTCCCCTGGCAGAGGAGGTCTCCTCTGGTGCGGGCTTCCTGTAAGATCCAGCCCCTGTCTTTGAAACTGAACATACGGATTATTACCGGTCTTGGTGGGGAACCCGGAGGCGGTCTTGCATGCAGTGACCTGTGAGCTCTTTCGACGGTGAACCACGGTGTGAGGCGTTCCTTCGGCATCCAGGATCTGAACCACTCCTCCAGGAGCGTGGCCAGGGAGGATTCCGCCATGGTTTCAGGTAGTCCCACCATGAGCAGGTTATTACGTCTAGACCTGTTCTCGGCATCTTCTGCCCTTCTGTGCAGTTCTGAGGTGCGTGTGGTCAGCATTGAGACTTGAGCTTTGAGGGTGGTTATCTCGTCCTCTGCTGTGGAAATTCTGGTTCGGCTTCCTTGATTCTGGTCACTGCGTTACGGAGGTCTTGGCGGATCAGGCTGATATCCACTCCAACTTCTCCTATTTTGGTTTCGACTGCTGTCTGGGATGCTTGAATTGCCTGGGGTATTGCCGCCAGGTCTCCAGATGATGTCCGTGGGTCTCCATCACCATGTGGGGTTGGATCGCCGTGCCGGGAGCTCGCCGCGCCTGTGGTGAACTGGTCCATGCAGGTCTGTGCTGTTGGTTGCTTGGCTGCCTTGTCTTTGCCCATGTCTTCCGAGTGTGGTTTTGGTTTCACTGAGGTCACTGTGGACACTCAACTGTCCGGGGCAGGAAGTGCCGTCTTGATGTGTGTCTGGCCATATGGGTTCAGGTGGTCTACTACGGTTTGTTATAGTGTGTCATACCTTATGGGATCACCCGTTATCTCCAGGATCTTGGGACATGCGATGTTACCAAGTCTGATTATCTTTCTTTCTTTTGTTGTTTTTCCTTCTTAACGCCGCTAGTTTGTCCTGATAGCGCTTCTTTTGTCCTTTTGGAGTGGCCTTGGTGTCTTCGATGCCCGGTTGGTGAGGACACCCAGTGTTAGGGGATCAAGATGTCTGTCTAGAGAGGTGGGGGGCGGCTCGCTTCATCTGCCTCACGGTGTGCTGTCCCTTAGTCAGGTTAGATTTCTGTTACTTGGCCCAATATCTATCTGGCTCGGATATCGTTCCTGTGGCTTGGGTTCAGTATCTTTCTTTGGTTCTGTCTTTCTTTATGGGTTCTTGGGGACAGCTTTGTCAGGAGCGGCCTCACCCCTTCCCCGGCCGGCTCATTCTTTTCCTTCTCGTAATTTTATTTGTCCTGGGCCGCAGTTCTAGGCCCTCTCACCGTCTCTGGGCTCCGGTCCACAGTGGGGTCCTGGCACCTCGAGAGGAGGAGGGCGACTGTCTCTCCCTCCAGGGTTTTAATCTCTGCCACCGCGTGTTCCACCTATGCGTGTGAGAGTGGCTTGCCAGATGTTTCCTTCGTATCTCCACCTTTCATGAGACTTCGCGCCTCCACATATTCGCCCTCTATCAGTCGATCATCCCAGCGGCTCCCGGTAGGTTTTCCCCTCCGTCTCACCATCGGGAGCTGGGTCCGCCGGGCTCCTTCTGCCTCACTCTTCCCTTTCAGGCCCGGGGAAGCCACCCCGGTCTCCCCTCCGGTTTCCGCCACTCCAGGAGAGGGGGCAATGGAAAGGGACCCAGGTATAACTCAAGGGACATTAGAATCACACCAGAGTTTTTCTCGGTCTGCGCGGCTCTTCGGCCATCTCTCGGAAGTCTCTCGCCTCGGAGTTTCGGGGCGTGTCACGGCCTTCCTGGCCACCGCAGCTCTTCGGCGATGGGCTCTGTCTCTCTCCTGCCTTGGAGCCCGGCGGCAGGCCCTGCGGTGCTTCTTGCCGTTTCAGTCTTCTGTCACCTCGGATGGGTCTCGTCCTGGGCCCACCTCCCAGTCGCCATTTTACTCGGGGCAGGCCGCGCTCCGGCAGGACCCCGACGATTTCCCAGTTTCACGGGGGTGTGGAAATCCAGCAATCCCACCTTTAGTTCCGAGGCAGAGCAGTGGGGCCCCAGAAGAAGACCTCCAGGGTCGATGCAGTCGGATGGTGGCTGTATTGGTGGCGGATGACGGAGGGGTCCTAAGCACTAAGAAAGTGCGACCGCCATCTTGACGCCTTGGCCACGCCCCCAATTAAAGACATTTCTAATGATTAATGTGTGTATAATAATGAGAAAAATGCATAGAAAAATTAATATTAGAAAATAATGTGTATAATGGAAAATCTGCCCTCGGAGAGTGGTCACCATGGGGGTCATTCTTACTTTGGCGGGCGGCGGAGGCCGCCCGCCAAAGTAACCCCGTCAGAACACCGCACCGCGGTCGAAAGACCGCTGCGGTGATTCTGAGATTTGCCCTGGGCTGGCGGGCGGCCGCCAAAAGGCCGCCCGCCAGCCCAGGGCAAATCAACCTTCCCACGAGGACGCCGGCTCAGGATTGAGCCGGCGTAGTGGGAAGGTGCGACGGGTGTAGTGGCACCCGTCGCGTATTTCAGTGTCTGCATAGCAGACACTGAAATACTTTGCGGGGCCCTCTTACGGGGGCCCCTGCAGTGCCCATGCCATGGAGGATTCAGAAGGGCAGCGGTAAACCGGCGGGTGACCGCCGGTTTACCCTTTCTGACCGCGGCTGAACCGCCGCGGTCAGAATGCCCTTCGGAGCACCGCCGGTCTGTCGGCGGTGCTCCCGTGGCCGGTGACCCTGGCGGTCACCGGCCGCCAGGGTCAGAATCAGGCCCCATGTGTATTAACAGATGCTAAATAATGGAAAAATGTATAAGAGAATGCATTAATATATCATAACTGGATGTATAACCTATGTTTTATGTTTATTCATTTTCTTAAATTAGCCGCACTGAAGGCCTGGTTTCCCTGGGCCTTGCTTGCTCTGAACATGAAGAACTTGAGTGTCTTGCACCGGACTGGTAACCGGGAATGGAAACCTTGAACCGCTCAGAGTTCAAGCCGCTCAGCTAGAACATTCTGCAAATGTACCAACAGACAGGAGATGATCAAGACAATTTGATACAATTATGTGTAGTGTAGGCTAAATGTACTTTCCCAGGACTTGAACAATAGAGGCTCTGACTAAAGACTCGTATGCAACAATTTTGTTACCTGAAGAGCCAGATGATGTTCTCATCGCAAAAAAGACCAATCAGATTTATGAGACACGAAGCCTATGCAAAATTAAATATTTGGCAAACAAAAACTATAGGTTAGAGTCATAACTTCCGAAAAGACAGACCAACTAGCAATTAATGGGATGGACTGGGAGACCCTAGTAAAAAGTCATGACAAAGGGAGCGAAATCAGAACTGCGAGGGGAAAGTTGATGACATCAGGAGATGCCGTCTGATGTGCTGACAATTGAGCTTATACTCTGTGAGCCTGATACGTAGCTGACCATTGATGACCCAGGGCCGAAGATTGACTCGTTGCTGATCCATCCTGGATAGGTAGCTATGAAAATGTGACTGACAAATTGTGCCTTTTCTTCTAGGTGCCAACTGCGCTGTTTCTGATTAGATTTTCTCTTTTAAGATAGATTTTTCCAAATGAATGTTTTTATCTAAATTGTTTTAGCATGAAGACCCACATTCTGATGCTAATCTTGGTTAGGTAGGGTGTCAGGGGAGACGTTGACGGTGACAAATGACTGACGAATTGATTTGCTGAATCGCTTCATTAATGCTGATATTCATTGACTTATGATTTGCATTGTTGCTTATGTTTCCTTTGGAGAAAAATGTTTTCCTTGATGAACTAATAAAGATTGATTAATAAAGGCATAATTAACATTTGATTAGAATTGTAATAAATAAGGAATACAAATTGTTAACCTTTTTCATGAGTGATGGCTATTTTTGATTAAGGTGTTTTTTTCTTGTGGTTTCTGAAGGTGGTATATTTTGTCTCTTTGATGTTGATTATTGATTCAGTAGTCATTGCATGAACTAGGATACTCCATGCGATTCAAAAGATTCATCGACCTATACGCGTCCCTTTGCAAGTTTACTTACTAAGGACTGGGTGCGCTAGCAGTCTACACCCCCGGCTACATTCTGATAGGCTACCTGCCCATTCTCTGCATTCTCAGTCCTGTGCTGCTGACAGAGTGCCTAGAGGTCACCTGGAACCCCAGCCACATTCAATAGTGATAACTGCATATTGGCTACTTCCCATGAAGCTCTAGCACACGAGAGAGGACAATACTTTGATATTTCTACATCTGAACGAACAGAGGTGGTTGTCTTTCTTGCAAGTAAAAGGTCTGCCTTATTGAGCCAGCTCCTAGGCCCATCTGGGAACCCAGAGTGTTGCCTTAAAGAGGACTGATCCTGCCACAGTTAGAAGCCTACAATCCCCCCTTGTGAGAAGCACCTGCTCAGCATGAAAGCAAGTATGCATCAGCCACGTTACTGCTCCTCTGTAATTTGTCATTCGTGATTCCTTCATGTCTGCTCCACCGCACCTTTGTGTGTGGCTTTTACCTTCTAGTACATCAATGTCAGTGTGTGACTTGTTTGCATGCACCTCTGAATTGTCATGCACCATGTCTTCTTCTGTGACAGTGTCCAGGTGAGGCCCATGTGCCTGCATCTCCGTATTTGCAGAGTGCACCTTTTGATTCAAGTGACTTTAATGTCTGAGTGAGGGCTGAGTGAGAAACCTCCAGCAGTGCTAGTGTGACCTACCTAAGTGGCTGTCTGCACCAGTTATACTGTGTACTTCCTGTGCCAATCTTCTGTGACTGCTTTCCTTCCCCCATATAATCACAGAAGGTGTGGGGTAGTAGGAACAGGGGGTAAGACTGGGTTAGTCTTTAACCAGTGCCCGGTTACATTAGGTTGCTTTATAGGGGGTGCTGTGTTGACCTACAGGAGTAGCAGGGGATTTTCCTTTACGGACTAGGTGGTCTCACACACATAATAGTGTCTTGCTTCATCATATGACCACCTAGCCCCACCTAAGTAAGATGATACTACTCAGGCGGGCTCGACCTCTGGTTAAAAGAACCAGAGGGAGTGCTGAAATTAAATTGACTGGATAGTTACAGTGATCCAGAGGGGGTGAATAATAAAATTACCTAACATGTCACCGGTGGCTCTTGTTAGTTTTAATGGTGGTGCATGTTGGTAAGACTAAAACTAAGGGGGAGGCTCGTTAGAGAATGATGTCTCTTGGAGTCTAAAAGGGGATGGACAAGACCAACATGTTTCTGCCCTCACTAAGTGCTGGTAGGTCAGGGGCATTCGTCAGGGTCGGAGCACGTGTAATAAGTACGGTGCTCAAAGTGAAAAGTGTGTGGCCTACCTGAACAGGTAGTTCACGGTGAGATAGGCCTATAGTAGATGATAAATAAATCACAATTAATTCAGAGTGACAGAGAGGTGGCAAACCACAGCATACGACACAGCAATCAGTGAAAAAATGAAAAAATGCATTCACACATGCATCCAATTGTGACTTACCCCAGAGCTGGGGGCGTATTGCCTCTGGTCTGGCTAGAACCGGGGGGGGGGGTTTCCCTTGTAGTCACACTCTGAGGAGATTAAGGGTTTAGCAAGGGGGGACAAGGAGAAGGAAGGGGACTAAGGACGCATAGTGCGCTTACAGAAAGGAGGAAGCTGCGCAGGGTGCGCTACAGACAGGGGGAGGCCAATAGGGCAGGTTAGTGAGGAAAGGAAGGGGCAAGAGGTGAAAAGGTAAAAATAAAGAAAGAGAGAGAAGGAATGCCACAGTGAAAAAAAGAAAGAAGAAAAAGAAAAAGAAAGAAAGCAGAAGAACTAAAGATAGAAAAGGCCAGGCTGAAAGAAAATTAAAGGTTACCAGAAGAATGACCGGTAGCAATGAAAGAAAAAGGAGAATTCTAGGGCCAGAATAGCCCACACTTACCACGCCAAAGGGAATACCATGGGGGGTACCTAAGTGCACACGTGATTGGTTAATCCTAATCATTAAGACAGCCACCAGACTATCAGATGCCCTAGTGATTCAAATCAAAGCGGCAGAAAGTAACATAAAAACTGGACTTACAGCCGTGGCATCGGTGAGTTCAAAGACTACTTGACTCACCGTAAAATTGCCAAATTCCAGAAAGATCTGGACAGGTTCTCCCTAGAGAGAGTACATCCCTACTCCAGGGAAGATTTTGTAGCCCAACCCTCTTTGCCTTCCGATACCTCCTCTGGGGGTTACTCCAGTTCAGACTCCGACTCTAACCGGACACAACCAACACTGCCAAGTCGGGGTAGGAGGGGGAATACTCGGAATAACTGGCCTACGCCATTCACAGGCCCACCACCCCCGTTGATCAACATACCTCCCTGGGCGTGGCCCTCCCCTTATGGGCCACCCAACCAATTCCAAGCACCACTGTATCACCAGGCACAAACGACGTGGTCTTATCCCAATGTTCCTTTTTTTGGGAGAGGCCCCGGATGGGGAAGGGGCAGGAAAAAGGGAGTCAGTTGGAACCTAAAGGAGGGACCAACAGACGACGAATCCCCCAGCATCAGCAGAACGTAACTAAGGGGTCCACTACAGTTGTTAACTTAAGCTCACGAGTGCTAAATATTAACGAGCTCCAAGCCTTAGAGAAAGGTCTGGGTTTCGTCCCCACCCCAAAACTTGACGTTTTTAAACTAAGGATAGAACTAGCAGAGTTCTTTCGGAAGATCAGGCTTAGAACCTTCTTTCTCCAGAACCCCGAACCCAACCCGGAACGTGAAAAAAACACTGGGCTACGTCCCAAATCCAAATTTACTCCCACCTCCCACCTCATGCCACCCGAAGTCTTGGCATTTGAAAAATCGGTGAGCAGGAGGATTGACGATCTACAGAAGACTCAGAGGGAGTCTTTCCATAATATCAGCACCGAAGAACTCTCAGCCCTCCACGACCTTAGTAACGACTCTTCCATCACTATCAAACCAGCCGACAAGGGCGGGGCTATAGTAATAATGCCCACAGTGATGTACAATTCTGAATGCCTACGCCTACTAAACAATGACCATCACTACAAGAGACTATCAAGGGACCCAACAGAAGAGGTCAGGGAAGAGATCACTTTCCTTGTAGACAAGGGCATGAGTAACGGTTGGATCACCAAACATGAGGCCTCCTTCCTCACTCAACCTGATCCAAAAACTCCGTACTTCTATATTCTGCCCAAAATCCACAAGGACAAGCATCCACCCCCGGGGAGACCAATTGTTTCCAGGATTGGTTCTTTGCTGGAACCTCTGTCGCAATTCTGCGACTGGTTTCTTCAACCATTCGTGAAACAAATTCCCACGTACCTGAAAGACACAACAGACGTGCTCTCCCTTTTAAACACCTTAGAATTTGACAAAGATAGCGAACATCTCATGACATTGGATGTGGAGTCGCTATACACTAATATTCCACAAGAAGCAACTCTAGAAGTGGTCAGCGATCTACTAAATAAGGGCACCTGGAATTACATCACCCCTCCAGAATTCATCCTGGATCTAGCCCATTTGGCTCTCACCAGAAATTTCTTTGAGTTCGATAAGAACTTCTTTTTACAGATTCAGGGCACCTCAATGGGGAGCACCTTTGCACCCAGCCTGGCATGCCTATACGTGGATCACTTCGAGAAAGCAATGGTACTTACTGAAGAAAACCCATACATCAACCATATCAGGTTATGGAAAAGATATATCGATGACATCCTGATTATCTGGAGAGGTACAAGGGAAGAAGCAACCATCTTCATCACGTGGCTAAACACCCTAAATCCCTTTCTAAGATTCACAGCCACAGTAGGCAATCCGGCAGTCTCCTTTCTCGACCTACTAATAACTGAAAGAAATGGCTCCCTTATAACAGAAGTGTATTACAAGCCCACTGATAGGAACACTCTCCTCCAGTTTCAGAGCTTTCACCCACGTTCCCTCAGGGAAAACCTCCCAGTGGGGCAATACCTCCGCCTCAGACGGAACTGTACCGAATTAACGGACTACAAAAAGCATGCTCAGCTACTTAGTGGCAAACTTCGAGCAAGAGGATACCCGGATCACCTATTGAGGAGAGCAGATAAACGGGCCCGTGTGAGCCCCAGAGAGACTCTACTGCATCCAAGCAGTCGAAGCAGTAAGGGGAACCCCTTGATCTGTGTGACCACATTCAACCCAGCGTCCAACATGATCAAAAAGATAATAAATGAAGACTGGAAAATCCTCACCTCTGGTGGTCTCCCTTTCGAGATCCCCATGAATGCCTACAGAAAGGCAAAAAGCATCCGGGATATGATCGTGCATACCCGCCCTCGGATAAACCCCACCACAAGCAGACAGAAGACCCTCTGGGACCTTCCCCCTCCCAAAGGACATTACCCTTGCGGCAATTGCAGTGTTTGCGCCTTTACTAAAAAAACCCTCACACTTGACTTGGGATTACAAACACCCTGGGAGCTGAGGCAACTAACGAACTGCAACAGTAAAAATGTGGTGTATATGATCACATGCCCTTGTGACAAGAAATACATTGGGTGACGACACGAAGAGTGGGCACACGCATCTGCGAGCATAGGAGCACCATCCGGTGCAAAAGAGATGCCACAAGACTCACAGAGCACTATATCTCCAGCAATCACCATCCTGATGATATGCAGTGGGTGGTACTGGATCAACTTAAATCCACAGCAATCAATGCCAAACACAAGCTCCTACTGTATGAACAGAGATGGATTTGGAGGCTGCGAACGGACACCTTAGGACTGAATGACAATATCCAATGGTCAGCTCTAGGCTGATGACTAAAAATACCAACATGAGATCTCTTTTCTATGACAACCCACCTATGATCATAACCGGTATTAGATAACTTTACTGACATTCCACGAGCCCTATCAATCCCCATTGCGGGACGTACTATTTTTCATACTTGTGTATCATAACCTTACCTGACCTACTAGAATAGTTCCCCCGACCCCTAGTAGACAAGCCATTGTCGCTCCTTCCCTCTCATACCCTCCCTCTTCTTTTCCCCCCCCCTCTTTTTCTTTCTTCTCTATTTTCTAAACATCTGCTGGATTCCCCCTACTCCCCGCCCCTGTTTTTGCCCTCCTTTCTTTTCCTTTCCCCCCCCCTCGTTTTATCCTTCTTGCCTTTTCTATTTGTAACCTCTTCTCCCCTTCTCTGCTTAACAAACCCCCCTCCTTTCTATTTTCCTTTTTTCCATTCACCTCATCTCCTTCGGTCTTTCTTTCCCTCTTTTTCTTCCCAGGCTTTCCCCCCCCCCCATATTCTCTCCCCCCCCCCCCCCCCCCCCCTTTTGCTCTCTACTTGTGTCTTCCTTCTCCTTTTCTCAGTTCTTTTTTCTAATTGGCTCTTACATTGGCCTTTCCTGTTTTTTTCTCTTTTTTTCTTTCTCTTCTGTTTCCTGCTCGTCTCTCCAATTTCTTTTCCCTCTGTCCCCTACTTCGTCCACTCCCTTACCCCGTCTTTCTATTGAGCCCCAGCGCTGTTCCCCGCCCAGAGTCCCTTCTTGTCAGTCTTTCTTTCATCTCCCCTTTCTCTCCCCTCCTCTCTTTTCTTGTTTTGCCCCCCCTTTCCCCCCCTCCCCCCCCTTCCCCCCTCCCGTCCTTTTTCCTTTTCCCTGGTCACCCGTTCCGGACGACCAGGCCTTCCCCATGGGACTCACATCCCCAGAGTCCCACGGGTTCAGTGACGTGCCGCGTAATACGCGACGCGTCACTGCAGGACGCTCGCCCGTGCGCGCTAGCCGCGCCTCGGACGAGGCGTCCTGCCTCTCCGCACCGTCACCAAACGCGACGCTCCCCGCGGGGCCCCGGACCCGGGTGCCCCCTCGGGCGTTGCGCTCTATCTAGACCAATCGGGGCCCTGGAGGCTCCGAACCTAGCACAGCCCCCGAGGGGGCGCGGCTTTTCCCGACGTACTGGGTGTTCCTTTTACGCGCAGCACACCTGAGTATAATTACCGGGCACCGCCCCTGGCCTCTGCAGCTCCACATCGATTGGCTGTAGCTCCTCATAAAGACCTGGCAAGCCGTTCAGACAGTACCAGAGCGGCCTGGCTCCGGCACGTAGGTACCCCCCATGGTATTCCCTTTGGCGTGGTAAGTGTGGGCTATTCTGGCCCTAGAATTCTCCTTTTTCTTTCATTGCTACCGGTCATTCTTCTGGTAACCTTTAATTTTCTTTCAGCCTGGCCTTTTCTATCTTTAGTTCTTCTGCTTTCTTTCTTTTTCTTTTTCTTCTTTCTTTTTTTCACTGTGGCATTCCTTCTCTCTCTTTCTTTATTTTTACCTTTTCACCTCTTGCCCCTTCCTTTCCTCACTAACCTGCCCTATTGGCCTCCCCCTGTCTGTAGCGCACCCTGCGCAGCTTCCTCCTTTCTGTAAGCGCACTATGCGTCCTTAGTCCCCTTCCATCTCCTTGTCCCCCCTTGCTAAACCCTTAATCTCCTCAGAGTGTGACTACAAGGGAAACCCCCCCCCCGGTTCTAGCCAGACCAGAGGCAATACGCCCCCAGCTCCGGGGTAAGTCACAATTGCATGCATGTGTGAGTGCATTTTTTCATTTTTTCACTGATTGCTGTGTCGTGTGCTGTGGTTTGCCACCTCTCTGTCACTCTGAATTAATTGTGATTTATTTATCATCTACTATAGGCCTACCTCACCGTGAACTACCTGTTCAGGTAGGCCACACACTTTTCACTTTGAGCACCGTACTTATTACACGTGCTCCGACCCTGACGAAAGCCCCTGACCTACCAGCACTTAGTGAGGGCAGAAACATGTTGGTCTTGTCCATCCCCTTTTAGACTCCAAGAGACATCATTCTCTAACGAGCCTCCCCCTTAGTTTTGGTCTTACCAACATGCACCACCATTAAAACTAACAAGAGCCACCGGTGACATGTTAGGTAATTTTATTATTCACCCCCTCTGGATCACTGTAACTATCCAGTCAATTTAATTTCAGCACTCCCTCTGGTTCTTTTAACCAGAGGTCGAGTCCGCCTGAGTAGTATCATCTTACTTAGGTGGGGCTAGGTGGTCATATGATGAAGCAAGACACTATTATGTGTGTGAGACCACCTAGTCCGTAAAGGAAAATCCCCCGCTACTCCTGTAGGTCAACACAGCACCCCCTATAAAGCAACCTAATGTAACCAGGCACTGGTTAAAGACTAACCCAGTCTTAACCCCTGTTCCTACTACCCCACACCTTTTGTGATTATATAGTTTCTCTTGGGAGGCGGTGTGGGTTAGCCTTGCTTCCCTTGCTCTCTTTCTGTGTATTTGCTTTCCTTCCCCCTGCAAACAGCATACCTCCCATGGCACATCAGCTCACCACGCTAAGCGGTGTTGAACAGCACGGTTATGGTGCATAATCTATGTAGAAGCAGTGCACACCAGATAATTAAATCAGTATTCTGTTCACATTGAGAGTACTGAAAATCAGATGCTCAGCTAGATAGCTGCAAGCATATCCCTTGGTAGACTTGCTCAATCCTATGCACAGCACAGTAAAGTTGTGCAAGATGGGCATGTAGACGTCTTGTTAATGCTATAAATCTTCTCAAAGGGACTGAACATATCAGCTTAATTTGTAATGAATGCATATATATTTCTAAAAGGAGTAACTGATCGTTACTCCTTGGCAGTATATTGTGACTGATATATGTGCTGCCAGAAGTGGATTCTGCACTCAATAGCACCCTTCAAAAGTAAGCCTTGTCTGTTCAACCTATTATCTAACAGTTAAAGACTAGAAATAGGCACACTGCAATTCAGTGAGCGTGCAGACTTACTTGTTTTCTATGTTTCCAGTGACTGATGTAATACTTACCACTGGCCCCAGAAAGCAGCACTGGTATGTGCTGTTATACATTATTTGAGTTTTTTATGACAGGTTCACTTGGGCGACTGGAAATTTTACATTTTCACATTTCAATTGAGCATCATCATTTGCCTCAATCTACCAGTGCAAAAATTACATTTGCACAAACTGAACAATAAAGAAGGGGTATTTTGCACAAGGTGGGTCATGCAATATTAGCTTCTCCGTCGTTCGATCATTGCAAACTATGTACAAAATAACACGTTTGCAAAATTGCCCGACTGCAGAGCAGCCTGTGTAATTTGAAGTGTCAGCATTTAATGCTTTATTTGTGTTAAACACGTTTTACATGACTGAAGGTAAATTGCAATTGTCCCTTAACCTGATAAAATGAGGTTGACTGGGCCTCTTTACTAGTAGTGATGTCAGCACTAAATGTCATCGCAGGTCGGGGTTGTTGCAAACGGAGTTGGTTTATATGGCAATCTGGACTGGTTCTTGCTGTGAAATGCTCAAACGAGATAATCGTTCCTTACCGTCGATCAGGCATAGCACTTCTATTTTAATTGTGGCAGACACAATGCCTCTGCCCACGAATTACTCATTTACTTGAGTACATCCCAGCCTTGGTAATTGGCCCAAATTAGTTGTTTGACTTGAAAAGCCGTAAACAAGCCAGAATCGTTTACCACCAGCTGTTTTTTGTGGGAAAGCTAAACGGGCTCAATTGTATTAGACAATAATTCAACCATTTACGGTGTGTTAAGTTAAAGCCTGAAAATTAGTAATTAATACGATTGTGTACATATGCAAGAGTGTCATTGTACTGTCGATATTTTACCAACATTCCATTTATTTGATGAAAAACAGACGTCCATGGAAGAGAAGTTTGCTTTGAAGAGGTTTTTCTGATAGTATTACCTTTGACAGATGACACACTCAGACTTCATAATCCCAAACCCCCCCGATCTACGTCATCTTTTTGAGTCAGCTAAGTCAGCTTTTTTGAGCGAGGCAACACCCATAGCATATTCTAGTTCCTCTAAAATACAAGCAGTAAGAAGATGAGGGAGAGGAAGCATGGACAATAATCTCTGCTACAAGTCATGTGAAATCCAAATTCTAATATTCCCTCATTGCAAGCACATTCATCTCTTCGGCCTGTCACATTTGCAGAGATTGCATCCCGATCTCTACCCATCACTTTCATAGCAAAGTCTAAAGTAACCCGATAACACCTTGTCACCCGAATATCATTATCTACTCCTGGTCACTCACTTCACAACTGCTTGCGTTCTAGAAGTTGTTGTTTTTGGTGCTCTTTAATTGAATCAGTTGGATTAAGTCAACAGCCAACAGTGATTTCCGAAAGCAAAGCCCAGGACTGGAAAACTGATGCTCCATTGACTTGGAGCCATCTTGTCACCCAGTGTGAAAGCAGCAGTCACTTTGGGGCAGAGTTATTAACTTTTCACGCAGTGCAACAACCAACGTTGCTGGTCTGCACTGGAGCGAGCAGAACAGTTCCATAGCCATATTGATTAGGATGTGGTGCTGTTTTCCTATCTCCAACTGCTGGCGCACTTTAGGCTGCTCTGCGCCAATGCACACACCCTTACACTATGTGTTCCATCAGTATTGGTTTTTTTTTACAGGAAGGAGACACTTCCAGTACAAAAGCTATGCTTTAAGATACCCCTGTGTATGTGTGCTGTACATGCAGCCGACATACAACGCTGGAAAGATGTGGAGAGTAATGAAACCTGTTACACAGTTACAACTGTCTCAAGGAAGCATATGTTTTTGGTGGAAATCCTTGTTTCCCAATATTATTATTTCAGGATTTGCATCAAAACCTATGGGTGGTTGCAAGGGAATGCCCATGTATGACCCATCGAATGTCCATTTGATACAAAGTATAGGAAATGACTTTGTGTAACCTTTGTCAACATTCCAATGCAAATCCTGATATACATTGTAAAGTAAATAACACCACAACACTTTGCACTAGATTTGTATTAGATCAGTAATGCAAACCCAGGTGCAAACTCTTAGTAATTATGACCTCTGTCAGATCTTATGCACATAATACCGTGCTGCAAACTCAGACTATCAAACAGAAACAATAAACCAATAATTACATGGGAGGTGAACTATGAACAAAATATGGCGTGCACAAATCAATCAGTATTAGAAGGTACTCAGTGCCTCTGGATTTACTGTTTAAATACTGAGGGGGTGCTTTATAGATTGGTATTTTTCCCTCCACATCTCAGCTTGAGGTTGGGGAAGAGCTGGGTTCCCTTGGCAGGACGTCAGCCAGCCCTACCATAGAAAAGCCTCTGTCTGCAGAAAGTGCACTGCACGGCTACCAACTTCTAAGCAATCGAAAGTCCCACTATGGAGCAGTCCTTTTGATGTTTTTATTTCCTGCCCGCAACTACCACAAAGGGTGTAGGACAATAGAACAACAGTTCACAAGTGCATGGAGAAAACTTTCTGCCATTAGCGCCGTTGACGTTTTGTGGTTCTACACATTTCAGCATCCAGACCCAGTGACTTGTTGTTTAACTTTGTCCTCTCTGACTCTCTTCTCAGAGTTCTCTTTGTTTCTACTTTGCTGTTTACAATTCAATTTCTTTGTTGCTCACTACATGTTGCAGCTAGGGTTTGGTGATTTCTCTAATCAATAATACAATGTACAGCAACATTTCCTAAATCAGAACTTTAGCCTATATAGGAACGATCACATGTACCTGAAGAAGTACAGATGTATTGGCTTTGCCAATGCTTTTTTTATTCTATTCCATCACTTTTAACAAATGCTACGCATGAACCTATATACGTGACATAATTCCGTAGCCTTAAATGTAATTGCTTTTTATATACTAACACATCAGCCACATTGTTGGATCCGTATGATGTGTGGTCCATAGAGTAGGGAGCTACCGTAAATGTTCTATTTTGTCCTAAGTATAAAGAGTAAAATGAGTGCTTCTGGTGCTGAGTGTTATGCTACAGCTCACATCAGTGTGATCCAATATTATGTTAGTCTTCTGAGATTGCCTGATAACACTTTCCCCTGATAGTGAGTTAGCTTAGAGTCAAAAACCACCGGAATCATGCAAAATGTGATACTAATATGGCCCTTGGCATAGTGTTAGGTAGTCATATGTACATCGATTTTTGATATAGACCACAAAAATATGACCCTCCCCCATTTTTGGTGTGTGATGCCATAATACAAATGGCCGCCGCAAGGGCCAGTAAATTATCATAAATGTAATATTACTCTTCCAGCACATAATTGAAATGTTTTTTTAGCCAAGGATTAAAAAAATATTGCAATTTAATTGACTCATAGTAAGCTATGATAAGTATGTATATACAGTATATATAGGGTAAATATACAGGGTGTCCCACATAAATTGCTCACCCTCTTAACTTTTGAATGGCTACAGATAGAAATTTCAATAAAAAAATGTATAGTTTATGTTGTTACTATTTTAGGGAGTCTTGGGCCCCTTATACAGGGTGTTCCAAAAGTCGATTACAAAAATTTAAATGACACCATGCATATTTTTGCTATATTTTTGTTATAATATAAAAACTGATTTTGTAACATTTAAACATTAAAAAAATTATTGAAAAAGAAAGAAGATACAAATTATGTTGATCTTAATGTTTATTGTTATTTTAGTCAACAGGTTTTTTAAAGGTTACAATTTGGTCAGTCATCTAAAACATGTCCTCCTTATTGCACTGTCCATCACAAACACAAAGACTAGTACATTGAAGAAACAATTGTTTACATTTACAAACATGGGTACACAATGTTTTACATCCACACTTAACAAGTTCCTTGCAGTATTTTGAAGCATCAGGCGAAAGTGACCACAGAGTTTCATATCCAGAATCTTCCCTCTGCCATCCCCAGTGAGCTGGATCAGGTATATCAAGATACACATTCCACCACCAAGACCACTCATAACCTGCTTGGAAAATAGCTCTTTTGTTGTGCTGTAAAAAAACAGCCTCACCTGGTGGTACATTTTCTAGAAAGCGATTAAGTTTGGTCACCATCATTCTTCGACACACGTAAACAGAATCTGTTTTAATGTTCTTATTGTATGATCTAATTACAAGTTGCTGAAGCTGACTCAAACTGTTATTTGAAATATCTGGTGGGCAATGAGAGAGCTCAAAAAATGTTTCTGTGACAGCCTGAAAAGTTTGCCACGTTTTCCAACCTGTTTTCTTGCCAAAACCTGCAAATGCAGATACAATGTTGGAACCTGTAAATGCATGGAAAAATAAAATACCACCACAAACACTTTTGCGAGGTTTATTAGCATACACATAGATTGTCAGTAGCCTTTGATGTTTCCCAATACCAAAATCAATCCACAAATTTAAAAGATTTAAGCTGCTAAATGATAAAGACCAGTAACTGCTACATCAGAATCAACAGTACATATAGTTATAGACTACTGGCCACTTCCACTAGCATGTTTTGTATGTAATAGTAATCTGGTATCAGCTTCTTCTTGTTAACGTGGTCTGAGTTCAGATACTTTCAGATTTCCGGGAATAATTACAATGTTATCATCCTTTGTCAGTACTACAATTTTACTCTCTGGCATCTCAAGACTCAAAAAGTTAGAACTCAAGAATTCAAACAAATCATTTTGTTATCTTTAGTTTGTAGAAAAGTCGCCCAGTTTTTTGGTATCTTTGCTGAACCTTTTACACAATAGCGTGTACCATAACCTTGCCTATTTCTTTCTTCCTTTTTCAGAGACCCCTTTATGTAACGGTCAAATACTCTGTCTTCTCATTTAGATTTGTTAAGTATATTCATTGCATAAGGCTGGAATACATAGGTGCAGTAGACTTAAAAATGGCTTACATTGTCGGGGTTTAAGAAATTGATTAATGCTGATCCATCCACAATAACACAACTTGCAGTGTCTGGAATGTTATTCATGTTATCTACAACACCATTAAGCTTTTCCCAACAAGAGATGATGTCAGACTTTGTCCCTTTTCTTAGCAATCCTCCCTTAGAAAAAAATCTGAGTGCATTGCTGATGACGTGGGGAGAACTCAATATGGGACGTTTGTTCAAGAATGCCTGGTATACTGCAAAACATCTATTTTTGAACCTATTCCTAGAAATAAGCTATGTTTATTTCATAAGGTAGTCCCAAAATCAGTGCACCACAAAGTATCCATCTTAAAAAGCGACTGCTCACTTTTCACTAGACTGTATATTACTTGCCATGATAGAGAAGGAGATTTAAAGGATTTTTTTGCCCATGAGAATCTTGATTATCCCCCATCAATTTCTCAGGGAGAGGCGACCTCAGCCTCTCAACTTCTGTTACTTTTGTTTGGAGTTGGTTCTATAGAAATCAGTCTGGGGGCAAAGAAAGGCAGGAGGCCAGACATTACCAGGTCCTAGATGGCTTCAAGGGCAGAGAAGAAGAGTCTGCTGTCCAGCAGACAGAGTGTTGGTACCCACAGCAATGGAAGCGGGCCTCAGGGGTGGCTAGGGAGCAATTCAGCCTTTAACCATCACAGCTGATGCCCAGGAGAAGGAGGCAAACATAGTTCTGGGGCCAGCAGAGAAGGGACCAATGGGGAGAATCTGCCTGAGGATAATACACCGGCGGGACCTAGTGGTTCAAGGAAGGTCAGTGTTGCCCCTCAATCACAGCGAACACTGGATTCTTTCGTAGTTCCCCTCTTGTCTTCCGGGACTGCCACACTGATCAGCGATGTTGACATAGGGAGCAAAGAGATGGCTCCCCAGGTCCAAGGTCAAGCGCAGGGGACAATACAAGTTTGTTCCCCTCCCTCCCTGGTGGTGCCCTCTACAGGCAACAAGGAGGGTAATACTCTTACAGGTGATTTCCTTGCTCTACAGGAAATAGAGGTGTTTCATACATCTGAACAGGCTGCTCCTCAGACTGCAGTGGCTAATCTGCAGGAAACATCCGTGCCAAAGGCACCACCTTTCTAACCAACTCTTCTGCTTTCTCAGACTGTGGCCTTTGAAAGACTGGAACCTTGGACTGTGCTGGATGACACACAGGAGGCATTCTCTTAATTTTGGGATCTGCCAGACAGTGACTAAGGTGAGGAGGTGGACCAAGCGGCGCAAACAGTGCTGGTTGAAAATGGGTCTGCACTCCCTGAGAAACCCTCCTCGGTCATGGGTCCCTCTCTTAGTACTTCACCTTTATTTAGGAAAGCGACTGGGATTGAGGCTGGCCCCGCTGTCAAACTAGAGGACCTCCTGTCAGCAGCCTTCGATCATGGTCTAATAAAGCCTACCCCTTCTGTGGAGGAGGAGGCAGAAGGGCTATTGTGGCACCCCAATGGTACCAAGCTGACCCCTACTAACCGTTCGCCCTTGGTGCCGATATCTCCTGTTACACTATCAACTGAGAATATACCTCCATCTAGAGATCAAACCTCTTCATTGGGCTATCAGCAGTCAGGATCAGCACAATTGGAGCCACCTCTCGCCACAATTTATCATCTTCTTTTGAAACACTGGGAAGAGTATAGGAAGGACATGCTGGCTTTGAAGGCTACTCATTTGAAAACCCAAGTGGTCCTTCGTAAGCTTTCAAAAACTATGGACATTTTACATTTCCAAGTGGTTGCAGTGGAATGGTCTCAACTGGCCCTCCAAGAGTAGGTGAAGGTAAATAGCTCGAAGACTACTCAGCAGGACTCATAGTTTGCTACTCATTCATCCAGGGTGGAAGACCTGAAAAACAGCTCACACAGGAACAATCTCCGGGTCTTAAGGATTCTAGAAGGCACAGAAGGAGATGACCCCAGAGGGTTTGCGGTACCATTCTCTGCTTTGAGTGACTGGGACATAGACTGCATGATTTAGAGGGCTCATCGCTTTCCCTTTAAACCACCTAGCAAGCCCTCTCATTATCCATGGGCAAATCTGATATACATAGGGAATTCCATCCTGCGACAAGACCTATACTGGACCGCTACTCCTAAGCTCCCGGTCAAAGCATGTGGAGTTGAATTTTTTGTCTACTGTACTATTTGCCACCAGACAGTTGTGTGACAATGGCAACTTCAGGAGTATATCCCAGCGCTTCAAAAGCTTGGCACAGTGGTTTCACTAACAGAACCGGCAACCCTGCAGATTTGTATGGAGGGTCAGACTTTTTTCTGCTACGAGGATCCGATGGTTCAGGAATTTGTATAGATATTGGAGCCTGGTGGAAGAGATGGGCTTCTTTGTGTTTGGCATGCTCTGGTTTGACTGAAAGGATTAGTATTGCTTTCCACTGTTGTCTGGTGTATGTGACCAGGAGAGGTTTAATGGGCTGGATTCTGTCAACAGGAATTTGGTGCTGGGTGAAACCTTTTCTTATTTTTTCTTCAGTTTGTGCCTCTTTTTGGTCCTGGCAGGGATGTTCTGAGGGGCTTATCGTGTTGTGTTCTCTCTCTCTTATCTATTTTCTCTACCTCTCTTTCCCTCCTTGGTATTGGCTCTACCCCTTCTTTTTTCATGCTATTGAACGGGGTTGAATGGTGTAGCACTATTCTATTAGCTTGCTGAATATACATTTGGTATATAATAGCACGTACATGACTGCACATACTATTATTGATCAGCAGCTAATATAGATTACTGTTTTTTCTGTGCTATTGATTATGTGCAGGCATGGATGGGCCGGCCCTGTGCTGCCACTAGCCGTGAGTTTTGATGATTTATAATCATGAAGGGTGGGGTTCAGGGCCCCTCTTTCCAAGGGGGCATACCTCAGGGGGAGAGGCAGGTTCCCCTTTTGGGAATCCAGGGTCGAGAGTGGGGGTGGGAGTGGTGCTGGTGTAAGGGGTGGGTTTGAGGTCACTTTTTTCTTCATTTGGATTTTTTTGTGGATGGGTTTTGGGAGGGATGCTGTAGTGAAAAATAAAAATGAGGTCCTTTGTTGTCACTGGGAGTCAGAAAAGTTGGGATCAGGAATGTTTTCTATCATCTAATAGGGTGTGCTGGATAACCATGTGAGTATATCAAGGTTTAGCCAGTGGATTCACACTCTTTCTTGGAATGTCAATAGTTTGAAATCATCTCAAAAGTGCAAATTAATAAAAGGGGAGTTATACTATCTACACCTGCATTTAGCTGTTCACAGGAAACTCACCTTTTGAATACACAGTCCCCTCTCATGGATGACCTGGGGTACAAGGGCTTGGTCTTGGCTTGCTTTACTTCTTTCCAGAGAAGGATTGCCCGGTTGGCTCGGGCCATTGTATATATGTGGGCGGATGATGGCTCTATGTAACGGTCAAAAGGGGCCAACTTCTCTTCATGTTATGGGTACCCTATGTGGCCAGCACCGATGACTCTGGGGCCTTTAACAGTTTGTTATCTGAGTTACACCAATGGCCAAAACCATTGATAATCTGTGGCGACTTTAATGTCGCTCTCAACCCATGGGTGGGTTTCTCTTCTTGTGATCGGGGGTTAACAGCCCTGGGGCGACTATATATTGTTCAAAGAAACTGGCCCGTGCCGCTGCTAGTGATGGAATCTATGTTCTGGTTGATGTCTGGTGATTCTCTTTGATGAGAGAAAATGGTTTTAAATACTTCTCTGCTTCTCACAAGTTCTTTCCTCGGATAGCTATGTTCCTTGTTAGCCACTCTCTTGTGCCCCATCTTAGTATCTCCCTGAACCCTAGGGTTATATCGAATCATAATTCATTTAGTCTTTTTATTAATGTTGAGGATTCATTATTGTATTCAAAATCACATCCTTGGACGTTTAATCGGAAACGCCTTTTGGGGGAAGCATTTATTTAATCTATGGTCCAGGAAGCCATGCTTTTCTTGGAGTGTAATCTAGGTTTGAAGTTTATTCTTATGGTTTGGGATGCTTTCAAAACTTTTTTCAGGGGTCATACTATAAATGGCACAACTTTCTACCAGAGGCAGGTAGCTCAGGTCGAGGCCAACACTCATCTTACTCCTACCCACCCGGATTCTCTTATGGTTAGAACTGCAATCTCTCAAGATTGGGGACTGTTGGCATCCTTGATGGATCAGTTTGTAACAGTTAAATCTTACCTATGGGAATGTATGCTGACAATGCTATGAAGAAGGCTCATGACAAGCCATTAACTTTCTTTGAAAATAGCGAGGAAATGGGCCAAGTACTCTCCTTTCAGGTTTGTGATAGAGCAAAATCATTTATCTCTGGGATTAAAAACTCTCAAAGTGATGTAGTGGTTGATCCATTCTTTATTTGGGAGGAGTTTCATAGTTATTACCAGAGGCTCTTTGATGAGGAAGTGGTCCCCTCTACAGAGTTAACTGCTCAGTTTCTTCGGGCTCACCATCATCAGAAACTTTCTATTGCACAATAACGAAGGCTAGAAAGTCCAATATTGGCTTCTGAAGTAGAAGCCGCCATTAACCAGCTAGCATGAGGTAAGGCTTGTGGCCTGATCAACTCCTATTGGAGTTCTATGTTAGATTATTGCATGTTGTAGTCCTGGTCCTCTGTGATTTATTTAATTCTTTTGAGGTACTCAGAAAGGTTCCTTGGTCATGGACAGAGATTGTTATCTTTCCTGAGGAAGGGAAAGATCCCCTACTCTGTGCCTCATTTTGCCCTATATCTTTAATCAATGCCAAGTCCAAGACTTACACTTAGATCTTGGCTAATTGGCTTTCAGCCGTTAATTCAGATCTCATCAATGAGAATCAACACGGCTTTGTTCCAGGGCAAGATACTACGGTGCATGTTAATATTGTCATCACTGTCTTAACAACAAGCTGTGATCTGGGAAACCCAGTCGGTGCAATAATGCTAGATGCCAAAAAGGCCTTTGACAGGGTCTCATGGCCTTTTCACTGTGCTACTATGGCTGCGTCAAGGTTCGGGCCGTGCTTCATTGGTTGGGTTCAACAGCTTTTTTAGAAACTCACGGCTCAAGTTTATGTTTAGGTTCTTCTACTGAATAAATCCAGATAAACTGTGGTACTCAACAGGGATGTCCACTCTCTCCTCTGCTTTTTGTGTTTTTTTATTGATCCTTACATCCAGGTCTTGAAGAGTTTGAGGGACATCGTTCCATTGCAGATTCATCAATATGCGCTTAAAGTGCTATCCTACGCTGATGATCTCACTATCTTGACCTCTGCCCTGGAGGATTCTCTGGTGGCTATTGAAAAAGTGGCAAACGAATATGGGGCTAATTCTGGGTACAAACTCAACCTCGACAAGACTCTGGTCTTAGGTAACATAAGTCCCTCTAGGGACGACAGACAATGGGTCAAATCTGCAACATACCTGGGGACTGAAGTCTCCCTGAAAATGGAGGATGTTATTAAGCTCAACTTCGGTGCACTCTCCAGAAGAACTCTTAAGATATTTAGTAAATGGCATTGTCTACATATCGACTTAGTGGGGCATTGCCATTTAATCAAAATGATCATCCTCCCTTGCTGCTTTTATCTCTTCCGGTGTATACCCCTGTATCGCCCAAAAGTCTTTTTTGCACAGGTTGAGGCTTTTTGGCAAAAATTCAGCCTAGAGCTGATATAGAAATGTTGAGAAGGCCACGACTGGAGGGAGGACTCTTGTTACCTGATGTATGAGTATATTTCCTTGTGGTGTTCATATCCCAATCAGTAAAAGTGTTGGGGTGTGAACCATTGGGGTTAAGATGTCTGTTTCTGGAGTATGTTCCTTGAAGGGCAGCTATCACCCCACATACGGGCATCATTGACACTGTCTATTTCAAGAAGACTTGATTCAAGACATTGAGAGTCTTCAGCTCTATCTGGGCCTCTCTGAAAATGCGGATTTCGGGGACCACATTTTCAATGTATATTTTTATTTAGACTATAATCCTAGTTTCCCTTGTCAAGTGCACAAAAGCGTTATTGGTTGCTGGCAGGCTTCTAGCTTATCTACACTGGGCTCTTTCCATGAGGGTGATTGTTTTCTCTCCTTCGAGACATTATCCCAGTGGTCCTCTCTTCCCTGTTTTGGTTTTGTTCACTTCCTGAAAATTCTGCATTTTGTTATGGGTCTGAAGGGGAAGATGTTGATTGTTCCCCTAACATTTTTCTTGATTTTCTCCAGAGGGATCCACCTAAGAAAGGCATCAGTTGGGCTTACAAACTGATCCTAACTGTGGAGATCCAACAACAACCTGATATTTTTCAGACTATGACTGAAAAATTGAGTCTGCATTTTGGGGTCCAAGTCACCCCTGATGAGGCATACAATTCTTAGGAATATCAGAGGGACAGGGAGATTTCAAAATGGTCCAGTGTACATCCTCCCCGAGTTAAGTACAAATAAATAAGGTACACTGTTCTACAGAGAACCACAGGTCGAAAGGGCACTCTTAAAAGGCATAAAATTAATCAGTTCAAATCTATTAATGATTTCTATTATACTCCCTATTGTCTGTTTATCATGAATCTGAGGCAGGACTCTAAGGGGCTTATTTACAAGCCTCTTGCACTGAATCACTTTTTCCAGCCGGCAGAACAAGGGGCTTGTAAATAAGCCACTAAGTGTTTTTGATGTTCTGGTGAGCAGGCAGACTCAGTTCACATCTTCACCACCTGTTCTGTTATCTCCCATTATTGGCAGACAGTTTTTGGTAAGATTAATTTGCTCTGTTTGATTACCCTGAGGTGGGACCCCAAATTAATCATACTTGGCCATGAACTTCTTATACCTAGCCACTTAAGTGGCTTCTATATTTGTGCTATCGCTTTAGCTCAATTGATTCTGGCCCAACACTGGTTATTGGTCCATGCTACTAATCCTATGCTTTGATGGCATGAGTTTATTAATATGGGCCTCCTTGAGTGCCCGATTATCCATAATGATCAGTGGTGTGCCAGGCTCCAGAAGATTTGGGAGCAATTCAGGTGATGTCATGTGCATCTACAGTCTAGTCATGACCACCGATCTCCCTAGGGTTTATTTTTCTCGTTGTTCTTTTATGTTTCCTGATTGTATTTTAAAGGTTGCATCCAGCTACATCCTTATGATTCTTGCATTTCCTAATGTTCCAATTTTTTGTTTCTCTAACTAATTGAAATGTATTTTATTTTGCATTTGTGTTTCACTTATGACCTCAATAAAAATATTTTTTTAAAGAGATTTTCAGACAATGAGAGCAGTTTAACTGAAATATTTATTTGTGTCTAAGTGAGATTTGAACCTCTTTGTTTCCGACTAATTACATCTTTGCTTCTGAGATCTTTGATGCCACCAGAAAATATTTGGGTGGAGGGAGATAGGCCGGTTAGTAAATATCAAATGCTTTGAAGATTAGGCAAGTGAGCTAGAACTTAATTCTTGTCTCCACGTTAGTTTGATAGCTGAGCTCGATTAACCAATGCTGTATGATCAGGCGTGTTTGTGGAAGACACACAACTTTAGCAGTCACATAGAGCAAAACATTCAGCGATGTTACAGAATATTTTGGTGGTCCAATATGTAAGAACATTCCAAACTCAGTTTGGCAAACCACAAGAGCTTGGACTACAGAACTGAAGTCTGTTTTCTATAATAGGGCTTCACTTAGCTCACTGTGGATGGGCCGCCACACCACTGGATGCAGGGACACTTTCAATGAAAATGTACAATAGTGATAATTTCACCATTTCATAGTGGCTTGTCGGCATTTTGTTTTTCAGAGACAAACCTCACCGCAAGAGGTTGTTTCTGAAAAACAAAAAATCAATGCCCATGACACATTGACAACAATTTCCCAAGCATATTAGAGGCGTAGTTTTTTCCTTGCTGCCTCCATGCCTGTTTGTGAATTCCCAGTCTGGGTAAGTTTGACAGTTGGTCTGTTTGCACCTCTATTCTAGACACTGACACGAAGGGAGCTGGGGTATAGCCTGCATATTCTGATGATCCATCTGTGCTAGGAGGGGAGAGAGTTGAGGGAGGAGTGGTCACTCACACCTGAAAGGGCTATGCCTGCCCTCACAAAATGTAGTCTCCAACCCCCTGGTGTGTGTCTGGGGCCTGGCCTGAGCAAGGCAGGATCTTGCAAAAAAGAGAGACTTTGCTTTGAAGTTTGCCAACTTCAAAGGCAGAAAAGTGTATAAGTATTGGACCCCAAACCCCTGCTAATCAGATCACTTCCAGATTCAAGAGGAACCTCTGCCAACGGAGAAGAACTGAGGAGAAGTGCTGCCCCCGCCTTTGACGATGCTTTGTTGGGCTATCCTCCACTTGCTGCTACTGCCTGTGAAAAGGGACAAAAAGTGGAATTTGTTGTGTATTCCTGTTTGAGAAGAATCTTCAAGGGCTTGAACTGAGCTTGCCTCCTGTTGCTGAAGTCTCAGGGCCATCAAAGACTTCCCCTGCCAGCACCTGGACTCTCTGCTGAGACTCCTGCCCTGCCAAGTGATGTCCTATCCAGTCCCTGGGCCCTTGAAAGGTGAAGCTGTCAGGCAAGAGCTGAAAATCCATGCACCATCTGCAACGCGGCTGATAAACGAGCCGCTGCCGGCTACGCAGCTGAAATCGATGCTCTACCTGAATCGCAGCTGTGAGGTCGATGGATCACAGCTGGAGAAACTGCACGTAACACCCGCTTGCGGCTGCTGATAGTGATGCAAACCCCACGCAGTGAGGTTTTCTATCACCGTGCAACTGTATTTTCCACTCATCGTCCCTGGGCGTCAAAGTTATCCCCAACTCTGCGTGGACCTGAGGTGCCCGTCCGGAAATCAACGCATCGCTCTCTTGCAAGGGAACAAAACAATGTTTCACCGAACGGAGAAGGAAACGATGCTGGCCTCACTTGCGAGTAGGGAAAAGACGCATCACTGAACTTTTCCAATGCACGGTCACCCGTACGGCTTTATTTTTTATGCTAACCAGGTACTTTGTGCACAATCATCATTTCCATTGTTTTCTATGGAGTAAGACTCTTATTCTTTTGAAAATTCATATTTTAACTTGTATATGTTGGATTTTTGTTGTTTTGGTCTTGTTGGATTAGGATAAACATTACCTATTTTTCTAAACTGGTGTGGTGTCCATTTTGTAGTGCTTCCACTGTATTAGTGTGTGTGTTGGTAAAAATACTTAACACATTATCTCTGAAGTGAAGCCTGCCTGCTCGTGCCAAGCTACCAAGGGGATGAGCAGGGGTTAACTGAGTGTGATTCTCCTTTACTCTGGCTAGAGTGAGGGTCCTTGCTTGGACAGGGGGTAACCTGACTACCAACCAAAGACCCAATTTCTAACACACATTATTACATATCATAAGTTGTCATAAGTTTTATAACTGCAGCTCCAACATGTATGTCTTCCAAACCTAGATAGGTGGGGTTCCTTCTATACTACATAGCACAATACACAGTAAAGTCTAAAGCTGTATTTTCTATCTTCGTTTTACTCTCTACATAAACTCTGAGATAGAGCTGCTGGCAATGTGCATAATATGTTCCATGATTTCATAGAAGCTAGTGCCTGTTCAAACAAGACATTAGTCTATATATTGAAATCTCTATGGAGAGATCTCGACATCTCAAACGTTTTAAAATAAGAAAAATGTAGAGCATCTACTGTGACTCTGACCTCACATCATACTATAGAGCAAAGAGCAGAGCTTAGTCAAACTGAAACTTTAATAAAATAGAGGATGCAAAGTCATAGAAAATCAGCAAGATCTCCAAATGCAGCCATTGTGGCTTTCAATATTTTACAGTTACCTCTAGATAGCTTCCGCACAATGAAAAACCCTACAGAGGAAAAAGCAAAAAATAAAATGATACCTTAAGCTACTGTGAGAAAGTGAATTATTCTTTGGGATTGATGTTAGTCCACCACAAGCAATAATATAACTATTCTTGTTAGGTCCAGTATAGTTTTCAGTAATTTAAAACTGATCAACCTCCTGTAGCTAAGGCATAGAACAGATAGGCCTAACTTAAGAAAATGTGTAAAGCATTTAGAAGCATTAAAACAGTTAAAAAGTTGAAAACACAACATAATAAACACCCCACCCCAATTTATAAAAATAGAGAATAATTAAATGAATTAAACAACACCAAAATTACAAAAATCTGATAAAGTTTACATTTTAAAAATAGTGTCAAGGAGTGTTAACTGCCAACCGTGGTCATCTGGTTGTGCTTGACTGGGACCTAGGCATCATTTAAGGCTACAAGAGCAGGGGTTGGCTACAGGCACCAGATTTTACCTCGTCAGAAGTTTAACCTTCTAACTGAGGGCCTCATTTATGAGGAAATTGCACTGCTGCAGCATCATTTTGTTTGATGCAGTGGCGGAGCAGTCAGTGTTCCTCATTGCTTCATATCTATAAACTGGGGCATTGAGCCCAATGCATCAGTTTGTAGAGGCCTGTGTCACATTATACCTGCACCAGGTATAATGTATGCAGGGGAGGTGTTCCCATGTTAAAAGCCACGTAGAACTGATGCAGTGAAATTTACAACTTTTCATTGCGTCACTCTACAACTTTACTGCGTCAAAATCCTTATGCCTGCTCAGACCATGCGTAGGGATTGACGCAGGGCTTTTAAAATGGGACTTGACTCTGTGTTCTGACGCATTGCTGGTGTTGCATAACTTTCACGACAAAACTCTAGCAATGCGTCACTTTAGCACCAACAAATGCAACAGTATTTCTGACACATCCATGAAAACCTGCGCCATGGAGCTCTGTATTGTAAATACTGTGCATCCATGGTGTTGTTAGGGCATTTGCAGCAGGTCATATAGCCATCAAAGGGGGTCCCAACATAGCAGTTGTATTTTGGTGGGAAAGCTCTGAATAGGAGAAAATCAATATTTATGTCTAAGGTGGCCGGATACTTTTGGCACCTTTCCAAGTGAAGATGTTTGCATTTGGCCTTTGTCACTTTTTTGGAGCTCAGATTCCCCCCAATGGAAAAAGGCTGTAAGTTATAGCCATTATTTTAGAACACACAAGGGACAACCCACAGATACTAAGGGACCGGGAGCAAGTATTTTATAACAAAACATGGGTCCCTTAGATAAAGAAACTTTAGACTGAATACAACATAGAATTACAATGAAGTCTATGGAAAACATGCAATAAATTGTTATATTTAATCCAAACAAAATAAAAAACAATGTAGTGGGAAAATAAAACAGCCTTAGTGAACAAGAACAAATTATAACTGCTCAGGCATATCCCATGTGACAAAAAATATACACAAATGCATACTACTATAGTACTCCTGCTCCTGTTGAATCATACATTAGCATAGAAAGCCAAAGTACTAAATGCTGATGATGTTTCAACCCCTTGTTTGACTATTGAGATCATCATCAGGATAAGTCCCCAAGGAGGCTTAAATGACAGCTGGAGGTCGTGCATTTGGGCCTAAAGAGGCTCTAAGCAGGGAAAAAAATTACTTTCCAAAAGTACCTATTCTAAAATATTTATTACAAATCCAACTTTGCCAATGAACTGGGTGTGTAAGAAATATTTTTTAAAATATTAGTAAATTAATATTTTTTTAATTGTTTCAGGAGGTATTTCAAATTGCATAGGACCCAACCGTATTTCTATTATTTTATTTTTAACTAAATGGAATTTTGATTACTTGAGTTCTCAAAAATGAGTTTATATCATTTAGATTTCTATGGATTCACACATGGACGTCATTTAGGGGTCACCGGAGTCACAGCTGTAACCCCTGGATTTCCCTTTGCTACCCCTGGCCTCAGAAGTAGCAAATTCAGTGCCAAGAACACAGTCGCAGGTCATCCTTATAGACATCAATTGGGGCTCCACTCTCTTTGTTTTCTGTCAGTTTATTACACTAATATTAGTGTAATACAAATGAAGTACAATTAGCTGGAATATGCCATTCCATGACAGCTGAGGTAAGTAAAAAATTATTTTAAATGTATGTTGTGTGTGTGCTTGCAGATGAGAGTGTGTTTATGTGAGAGAGAGGGTATGCAAGTGTGAATCTGTGTGTGTTTATGTGTATGTGTGTGAGGGAAAGTGGAGGTAAAAGGACATGTGATATCACTTCCGCTACCACTGGCATTTCGGTGAATTGACACCCATTTATTTATATACTACTGACAGGGCAAAATTCCACATTTAGAAAGTTATATGCATTTAACTGTAGAGTGCTAACTTCAATGCTGAATAACATAACATATTAATGCAAAATTTGTAGTAGGTAATGATATTTAGGCATTATAAGCTTATAAGCAAACACAGTAATAATATATTGTAATGAATTAAGTTAGCCTAACTGATGATGCCATGTTGAATGTCGATTTTACACGTTAGGGCTAAAAGGCCTATTTTCACATATAAACCTCTGATATGCACAAGTTGTTTTTCTCTTTCTTCCCACTGTAGATTCTGTAATTTTCCAGAAGCCTACTGTCATCTAGAGAATATGCATTTGTTAAGTATTAGACAACTGATAGTGAGGTGCCCACCGGGAAGAGAGGAGATGGCAAGAAGTGTGACTCATGAGAAGAACTGTCTGAACCACAAGGTTCTGTTCAAAGTAACAAAGCAAGGACATGTTTGTGTAGTCCATTGTGAAGACGTGAGAAACGGGGGAGTTTACCTGCTCCCAAAGTTTGCTGAAGACTGGTGGTTTGCAGGAGTGGGAGATGGGAAAAATGATGCAAGTAATGTCTTGATTGAATTCTATTAATTCTTCCAGCCTCTGCTACTCTCCACTGCTCGAGTGCTAAGGCTTTATGCCTTTAGACGCGAAAACAAGAAGATGATGGATGGAATGCTTGAATTCAACTCAACCACTAACGATCACTTGGTCTGCATTCAAATCCATTGTTTTTTTGTTCACCATGCCATCTCACTAGATTCAAGTTAGCCTGACTGATGAGGGGTGATACCCCAAAACCGGTCCTAGGATGTTTGTTTCCGGTCCAGGGAAGATCTGGCCTGGCAGTTTGGGCTTCATTGTTCTTATGGGTAGCAGGGACAAGACTGATTTGCACATGGATGGGTGTGGTGAGCAAAAAACGAAGGATTTAGGCCTAGATCTCCGACTGGGGTTCAATGTCTGATATTTTTCAGTATTCCTTCCATCATCTGTTCTTTTTGCATTTATGCCTGCACATTGCTTTTCTCCCATCATAACCCTTTATGTTCATGAAACTGACACCTTACTTTGCTTATTGAAAGTAAATGCCCTTTTATGTCCAAACTTCATTCCTTTAGATCAGGATTTTTTTCTTTATAGAACACAATTGCTGCATTTTCTATATTCATTTGTAATTCAAACTAATGTGCTATTGTATCTTATTTTGAAATATCGACTTTTGGATTATTTCAATCTGTAATAATGATGACTAAAAGTGCAAATAGTCACCTAACTAATGAGTGACATGAATTATTTGTTAATAAACCCATTAAACTCAGACTACATCTCTTTGTCAGTTCTTGTGAAGCCCCAATCGAACTTCACTGTTCATGGTAATTGATGTAAATGAGAGCTTCTCATCACCTCTACTTGTCAACTAATAAAGGTCCATACCACCAATGGCGGGGCTTATTAGATAATTATACTTGCTGATTGAGATACAGGAATCCCCGCTCCGGCAACACTCTCCATACCTTTGTGCACCACATTTACCTGCTGATCAAAGGAAGCTCTGTGCTTACCAGAATGTCCTTGTTTTAGGCTTTACCAACTGAAACACTGGGTTTGGTGTTGTCCATTATCACCACCTTCAACCATTAATTCACAGCAGCTTCCCATAATCTGCTGATAAGTGTGCAACAGTCACTCAGAGATATTGCTTTGATATGACCCCCTAATCCCTTCCTTACTCTAAGATGGTTCTGCATGTCATACGTGAACATTTGGAAATTGATGAGCTATGCTGGTGCACCAATACTTGTTAATTAGCAGTTGTGATTGAGGATCTCAGCAAGTCATCATGACCCAGACACAATGTCATGGAATGAATTGAACTGATATTAATGTGGACTTAGTTGTAGAGGAAGGGATAAGTCAATTCCACTGCTATTGTAATTTTATATGCCATCTCTTGTAAGTTCAATAGGTTACATGTTGCTAATAGGTCAATGACATTAGACCATCATATGTAACTAGAAAGGAAGCTTTAGCAGATGTCTGCAGGTTGGGATTGGATCTTAAGGCAAATTGTATGTTCACGGAGAATATTGTCAGATTCAACATACTTCTGCTGTAGCTTATTTGCCTGGCTCTCAAGTATCTAACTCTGGAGTGGTCTCTTTTTATTATTAGGAGGCATAGAAAACAATTGTTCAAGTCAGCAATAGGCTTTTTAATAAAGGGTAATCACTATTTTAGAGGGCCTGAGGCATTCAGTCCTAGGGATGCATTAGTCAGAGCCAAGCGATTAAAGACAAGTTTTGATGTTAATTCTTTGGTTCATCAGATGATAATTCTTTATTGAAGAAAGTCAAGTAGTATGTTGATATGCTTTTCATTCTAGATCCAATATGGATTTGTTAGGGAATGTATTGAAAAAGTGGCTTTGGACTCGCTAGCACATTACCTAGGACAAGTATTCTTAACCCATTGTCCGGGGCCCCCTAGAGGTCTGAGACGCCTACTCAAGGTGTCAGTGACCACTTAGAAAGCTAAATAATATTAACTTATTAATAAGTTTTGGAAGGAAATGACTCTTTTTGTATGATCATCCATGTTTTTGGACAGATGATGCTTTTTTTCTCTCTCTAAGAGTGTATTGAGGCCTGCTAACCAGGCTTCAGTGCCTGTAGCCTTACTCTTAACCTGGTATGCCAAATTTGCTCATACGTAATTGCCCAAACTAGCTTACCTGTAAGTCCTTAGTAAACAGTGCTCAGGGTGCCCAGGACATGTAAGCTACAGGGTCCCCCAAGAGGATGCAGTATTGGTTGTGCCACCCTGGGTGTGGTCCGATGGGTGCATTACGTCCGAGTAAAACAAGACTCCCAGTCCATCATTTGCAGACTGAAAGAGTTGTTTAAATTGCCGGACCAACTTTGCCATTTAAAGTAATGGCAATGCCAGACTTCCCCTGGTATATGTGTAACTCATCCCTAGAGCAGGCTTAAAGGGTCCTAAAGCAAAGTGCAACATATCCTACGTGCAAAACATGTTCTGACAGTAAAAACGTAAATCTGTTGCTTTTACAGTGGAAAAGCTTGGTTCCCAATTGGGAAGTATAGAATTACATGATGACTCAGCTGTGCCAACTCTGGAACAGAGTGACCAAGTGAGTCATTCAAGGTATCATACAGTTCATACATTAAGCCTTACTTGATTGTCAGGTTGAAATTATTGTAACTAGTTGAAGTATACACAGTTACCTTTAGTCCCCTTTGTGCCCATACTGGTCGCACATGGGCGCCTGTTAACTAAAAGGGATTTCTGACCTCCTGGGGGGATGTGCTAATGACTCCCAGGAAAGGAGAAAATAAAGGTCTGCTCTGGAAGAAGGTGTCACATCCTTCCTGCAGGTAGCCACAGGGATGTTGGCTCAAAAGGGTAGCTTCAAAGGAAAAGCCGCCTTTGACGGGCAAATGGGTAACATTTGGGAGAGGGTCTGTACCATTGTTCAGATAGACAGGCTGGCACTTAACACAGGAGAGGGGAAACCAGCTGCCAAACCCATTTTACACACGTGTGTAGCCCCCTTGGTTGGGCTAGGGAGCTCCAAACACCGGGAGAGGGGTTCTGACAAAGAGGAAGTGTGCTGAATGGTGCATCCTGGGATGCCCAGATGCTGCACTTCAAAGGAAGCAGTCATCAGGTTGGAGGGAACCTGGTAGCCCATTGGCTACCAATCGTATCCTGCCCTGATGCATTTTATGAGCATAAGTAAGGCACCCCTTGGTACTCCAAACTCAAATCTTGACTGGACTAGGATGAGAACAGAAGAAGGACTGCCCTGCTGCACCATGGAATATGCAGAGAGAGGCTGCAATGGCGAGGACTGCACCTGCGTAACCTGCTGGCTAGCAAAGAAGAGGGACTGTGCCTGTTATGTCCTGCTCAGAGAGAAGGCACCCCCACAGCCTAACCTAAGCCAAGAGGCTTCAAGGATCAGTGAGCAGGCCTTCTCTTCACAGCACTGGGGCACAACAGCTGAGAAGCCTACAAGAGGAAGTTAGTAGCCTAGAATCTACAACTCGCCACCAACAACTGCTATGCAGCACCAAGGACCAGCACCCAATGTACCCCACAAAAGTGCACCCAAGTTTGCTGAACATAGAAAGTATTGTCAGAGTGCAATTGGGACCTCCAGAGGATGAGTTATTGACCTAGGAAGGATTGGCCTGTGACCACAATACTGGGTGACTGGTAGTCCCATGGTGACTGGACTTCCGCAAACGCCGAGAGGACTTCGAAGGACATTGACCCTATGACCAGGACACCTCACCACCTTCGTTGACTGAAAAGTAGTTGCAACAAGACCTTCGTGGACAACATTACATCCACAGAATCCATTGAGTATCTTCAGCATCCTTCATGCCTTGCATCAGGACCACTTCCGTAGGAAAGCCTTGCAAAGGATAAACGTGCCATAGCAGGTGAAGACTGCTTCACCTGCTAAGGCAACTGTTTCTGAAGGCCTTGCTGGTGCCCCTAACTGACTCCCACACAGTATGTGTGTTTTTATATGTATTTTTTTATATATAGTTTTAATATTTGGATATTAGTGTCTTTTAGGATAATTACAACAGCCCCATGTCAGTTTCTTCCCTTTCAAAGTAGGGTACAAATTAATGTATTTATTATATTAATGTGGTCTATTGTCATTTTATGTAATAGTGTATTTGTGGACATTTTGTATTATTACGTGTTTTATTGAGTGTGTGTCATATGTGTTGTATTACAAGTCCTATGTAAAAGGACGAAACACGTTGGCTGTTGCTATTATGAATTCATGTACTATTGGATAAGAGAGAAAAAAAGAAGACTTGTATAATTTCAAATCAAAGAATTGGACATTTTATATTATTGGTGGTGTTGCACTACCATTGTTCTAAATTATGTGAAAATGGAGGCTATAAATTAAGTTGATACCCTCAGACTGATTCTTGGGAACAGTGTTAGTGCATCCCAAAGAATATAATGTTGACAATGGGTGGTCTCAATTGAATTTGCCAAAGGTCCATCTTGCCCAATAAAATTAAAATGTTGATTTTTTTATATTTGTTTGTGAATTAAATAAAATCTTTCACCAAAGCTTGTTTGATGAATCCCCTGCCTGTATTGTTTTGCAGTTCAAATTATAAAAATTGTTTAGGCCATGGTCCCTCGCTCCAAGTAATGACTCAGTGACGAGTCCCTGGTTTCCAGAAATCATTAAGTGAAGGTCCTCAGAGATGAAAAGGTTGCGAACCACTGGCCTGGAATATTGACCACGGGCCAGATGTATCAAACGATTTTACCCATTCTGTCTATGGGAAAATGTGTTCATACATATGGCCCTAGGTGCTGTGCTGTAAAGCAAGTAACATTTCTGGATGATGATTGTGTAATCACTGAGGACTGGGGGTGTTTTTCAAGCTTTATCATGTTGGATTTGTCATCTGACTAGGCCACCTTAAGAAAACCTATCAGGTCGCTTTCATTAGAAGATCTTGGCAACAGCAGCTAGAAAGGACCTCATTACCAACAACATTTGGATGATGCGATAATGTTTTAGATATGTTCATCCCTGCATATTTATTGCATTCACCATTAACAATAACTAAAAATGAAGCAGCGGTCATACTGGGCAAGCTTCATGATAATTATTTTCTGACAGGAAAATCGAGGGTGAGCCTATACACCTTCTAGGCAATCGAAGTTTAAAAAACTCTTCGTCCCACCCTGTATTTATGAAGGTATCTTCTTTAAAACTAAGTTTAACAAAACCACACGCAGCATGAAAAAGGCCTGAACGTATTCGTTTCCAGAATTGCTCATTCATGGTTGTTCTTTTGAAGTGCATCAAAGGGTAATGCCAAAAGTGTTCATGAAAGAAACACTGGACCGATTTTATGTGCTCAGCTCAAAGAGTAACACTAGGCCCACTGAAAAACACTTGAAAGACACCATATGGGCTGCAGCACTGAAAACTGTTTTTGTAAAAAAGAGTCAGTGTACTGAATAGCCTCAGACTAACACAGTGCATTTTGGTTGCCTATGGCCATTGCTCTGGTAATAAGGTACACAGGATATCCATCACATTTGTGAAAGAGTAACTCATCCTCCAAACTCTACATCAGGCCTTAGTTTCATAACAAACTAATCGCTGAGCACATATTCTTAAATACGGATTGAAAGAATCGAGATGGGGGACCTTCGCACTCAACAAAAGGAGCACAGGAGCAGGAAAAGGTGTGAAAAAAGGGTGCGTGAAGGGAGCGTTGGCCATGCAAAATGGAATAGTCACATATTTGTACGTTTGTGAATGTTCACAAACATGATGCAGATCGTTTCTCATCGTGGAGAGGCATGCACTTCTATGCCTGCAAAAGGCGGGAATTCTATTCCTGCAAAGACATACACCTCTTATTCCTCGGGGAATGTGTGAAGGGAAATACCTTGCCACTCGATAGTCTAGGACCAGAATCCTTCTCTCTGTCTGAAATATAATATATCGCCACAATACTCCAGCAGATACATTTCTCTGTTTCTAAAAATCATCAAAAAAAAAGGTTTTCCTAGCAGACTAGCACGGAGTTACTTCACTTCTTGTTCCCATTGTAGAAGGAAGTTACAGCAATTGAATCACAATATAGCATAAGGGGCCAGATGTACTATACTTTTTGCACGTTGCAAACAGCAAATTTGCTGTTTGTGACGTGCAAAAAGCACATTGCGATGCCCAAACCCCGTTTTGTGATTCAGTAACCTGGTTACCGAATCGCAAAACGAGATTGTGAGTCGCAATTAGGAAGGGGTGTTCCCTTCCTAATTGCGAGTCGCAGCGCAATGTTGTATTGTTTTGTGACCACGAACGCGTCGCAAAACAATCGCAGTTAGCACCCATTTCAAATCCCCTTTGTGAATGGCATGAAAAACATTTTTCCAGAGCAGGCAGTGGTCCTATGGACCACTGCCTGCTCTGAAAAAATGGAACAAAAACGTTTAATTTTTTAGTTTTGTAATGCATCTCGTTTTCCTTTAAGGAAAACGGGCTGCATTACAAAAAACAAAAAACTGCTTTATTTAAAAGCAGTCACAAACAAAGTGGTCTGCTGTCTCCAGCAGGCCATCATCCCTGTGAGTGCCGCAAGTCTCAAGGGGGTCGCAAATTACGACCCACCTCATGGATATACATGAGGTGGGCCTTTGCGACCCCCTTGCGAGTCACAGATGGTGTCAGGGACACCATCCTACATTCCGATTTGCGACTCGCAAATTGCGAGTCGCTCTGACTTGCAATTTGCAAGTCGCAAATCAGAAACTACCTACATCTGGCCCAAGATGTTTTCTGAAGAACAATGCCTTTCTCAAAGCAGCAGGTTTTAGACGATGTGGTTCAGTTCGCAGCTGCCTGAGTTACTGAATACCTAGAGTTTGGATTGTCGGATTGTGTTGTCATAACAATAATGCTGATGTACAATTTTGTCTTATCGAATCGCTACGCTGATTTTAATAAGAGCAGGAGTTAAACTGCTATAAAATTCACAGATGCTTTGGTGCTGCAACTGGTGAGACGGAATTCTAAATCTTAAGGTAAGTATTCAACGTAGAATCCTCAAAGCAATACACAGCATATTACCTTCATAATCATGACCCTTTAACTCTTCTCACTTTTCTTCCTTCTTGTTCTGTTTTCTTAGACTGACATCTTTGGTGCCAGGGCTGGCACCCGGAAAAGCAACAGGAAACTGGAGACACTGCTACAAGAGAAGACTCTTAAATCCTCTTCGCTGAAGCTCACTGTGGGACTGGCCGCTTGTACTCGGTTGGGTGTGGTTTTTATCCAGTGCCACGTCCAAGGTGGCCACCTGCATCATGTTATGGTACATCCCATCTTCTCAGCCA
Organism: Pleurodeles waltl; assembly: GCF_031143425.1. NCBI lineage: Eukaryota > Metazoa > Chordata > Amphibia > Caudata > Salamandridae > Pleurodeles > Pleurodeles waltl. The sequence continues at coordinate 607,669,094 of NC_090438.1, forward strand.
CATCAGGGCCACCAAGCCACCTCCAAGCCCAGAACATCAAGAACTTTGCAAAGATTGTGCAATATGATACAACGAGGGTGAGGTAAGAGTTGGAAAGGTAATGCTGGTGTTCAAAAGGATTGGTCCAGCATCCACATCAGAGGTATGATAGTACACCTACCTTCTAAGACACTTCCCACTGGTTTTGGCTTCTGAGGAAGAAACAATAGAATTAATAGATTAGTTAATGGCATGGACGTAACTTGCTGGTTCCCGTAATCATTTTATTGGCCATAACACTTCCAGTTCACTAAATGCATGAGACTTCCTTGCACTTTCATGGAACCAAGTATGCCTTTCACTTGGAACTCCGGGTGCCCGTCAACCACAAATGGTGGCAGTGGAATTGTAAACCGAGTGCCTTTATGGTCAAGTTTTATGAATGAAATTTGGAACACTGGATGAATCTGGATAATTTTGGCAAGTCATGTTGCACATCTACATGGTAGCTAACACATATGTGTCTAAAGTGAAATTTTGTTGGACCTTTGAGGTAAATGTTTTTTTTGCAGCCAACCATACCTTGCCACCAGCATGCCATTTTGGAGATGTTTGTTGTCAATGTACATCTGACTATTCATGAAGGGCACCCTTTGCTTCAGTCAGATTGCTCTGAGCCTGTTTCAGAATTAAGCCTAATTTTGTATCAATTTCCTGTACAGCAAGAACAGTGCTAATGACAGTTGTATCAATGAAAGGCATGCATGGGCGGTAGCGAATTGAACGATAAAACTGTGAAAAACTAACAACTGTACTCATATCCAGTACTCAGAGTCTTGCAGAAGTCTGGCACCCTAGATATTGTTCCACCATCTGTTGATGGTTTCAGTTTGCCCATCAGTCTGTGGATGGTGGCTGGGGGAATAACCTTATAACCTTCCATTAACACCCAGCAAGGCACATACTCAGGGCTCGAAAAAACATAAACATTTTACTAGACCTGCAGGTCGAGTAACTTAAATAATCTAATTGATCTAACTGTAACGTGCTTGACCCATAAATGGGTTTCAAATTGTGTGATCCTAGGCAAATAGTTTACAGAGTCACCTTTTTCTTCATTCTCACATATGATTGCACCTTCAAATATGCAAGCTCAGCATTTCTGCAATACAAATAAACTTCTTTTGTTTGATTAAGTAGACTAAATTTTGCTGCATGCATCACAAGAATCTACCCACATACCCATGATGTCCAGCCCACATAACCTAGGACTTCTTTTAGTTTACTAACAACATTGCCATCAGGGCAGGAGTATTTCTCAGTTTTTTTAGACACTCAATTTCAACAAATATATTACTAAACCATGATGTGGTAACATATTGTCATCTACGCACAGTAACTTTCCATGAAATGTCTAAACACCTCTCCACTAACTTGCAGCTTTACTGATAAAACTATATAGTGTATTACAATCTTTGCAAATTGGGTTTCAGAAAACATATCCTTTGCACATCAACACGTAAAGTATTCTGATTTGTTTTCATCCTATTAAAATATTTTTTTCAGCACACAGAAATATAAAAAAGGGCTTTCACAACTACTGAAATATATTTTGAAATGTTTGCACAGTTGACTTAGTCATTTAAATGTTGTGTGTTAGGAAAAACCTGACACCCTATATCCTTTTATTTTACATTCTAAGCAGCAGGTCACACACTCCACCTTACAAAGTCCTGGAACTCTGCAGTCAGAAAGAAAATTAATTGTAAGAAAACTGACTTGTGACCTCTGTCTGTGAACACAGAGCAATTATAACATAAGAACAGGATTTAAAGGCATCTTTTACTGCCCCTCCACTTTTCAACTGAACAGAACACATGTTCAGTATCAACTGTCCAGAAGCGACAAGTAAGTATTAAAAATAGCTCCACCTGATCAAATAAGACTTGACAAAGGGAGTGGTGGAGTAGATTTCTCGAGCCCTGATACTGCATGCCAAAAGTGTGTCATGAAGTTCGTACCTCTGTTGAAGTTAAAATGGATGGGACTCTACGTAACTTCTTCTTGCTGGAATACTGTTGCCTAAGGATTGGCAGTGGGTAAAGCTTTAGAATATTTGAAGTTTGCCATGTTTTTTCAGTGACCTACTATGTCTAATATGGTATCGAATTGTCCTCATTATCATGGTAATATAACACTGAAATCCATTAACACAGTGTGCCTGTGGTTTAGATGGAACAGGTATTGGTTGGCAAAGCCCTGCTTGGGGTTGAGAGAAGCTTTTTCTTTGAACAAGTTGCCACACATTTCTCTATTTCTGTAGACATTGAAAGTCACCAGACTTGTGTAAGCTGTACAGAGGTCTTCTCCCTGGGTTGACCTGCCCGGAGAGTTGAATGGCTTCTTTTTGTAGGTCCAAAGTAGATGAGTGTAAAGCTTTTCCACTCTACAAAAAAGTCTCACTAGTGCCATTCCCGAATTACTACTGCAGTGAAAATCTCATGTTTCCCTCACATTCAACTTAAGATGTCTTCTGTAGTGGTCCCAACAATCTTTTCTTCAGGTGTTAACGGAAGTGGCTCCATGTTGGTGTTAGTCACTTCATCTGAATATCCATACCATGATAATGCAAGTGTTTTCCTTTTATTACTCTAGGTTGATACTAGATGACAAAATCTTAATTATTAAAAGACTGTGTCAAAAGCACTGGTCTAGTTGATAGAGCTCTAGCTGACTTCAAATACTGGTGATTCCAATGATCTATCAGGAACATGGTACTATTGTATGTCCCTACAGGATAATGCTGCCTCTCCGAGAAAGTCATCCTAAAAGCTAAATGTCTATGATCTGCCAGTGCATAGTTGCTTACAGCTGAGGGCCATGGGTGGGAAAAATATATCTCAGGAAGCAACTGGCTTAAATGTGGGTCTCATTTTGATACAATTCTCTTACAGCCACCCAAGATATGTCCCCTTCAACAAGAAATAGAAATGCAGCGTAAGGGTATCTTAAGCTAGGTATGCTGCCAAACATTTGCTTTAGGTCATAAAATGCCTGGCAGGCTTCATCTGACCAATAGAACTTGACTCCCTTCCTCAACAGCCTCATAAACAGTAGAAGAGAAATTGTCAAACAATTTATAGAAGGTTGTAAAACCTACGGAGCTCTGAACTTCTTTGTCAGGTATAGGTACTGTCCAGTGATGTATGGTCCACTATATTTTTAGATACGTACTGATTCTGGATAGTGAGATTACGAAACCAGGGGATTCAAAGTTGCCAGCATGGAACATGCACTTTTCTAATTTGGCTTATATGTAATTCTGTCTTAGGTTTACCAGCACAGCATTGACAGACTGCACATATTCTGTATGGCTGAGGGACCAGTGGAGCTAAAATTTAACAGGCTGCTATAAAATTCACAGGAGCACTGGGAAATGGCAAGAGATGAATTAGAAATCCTAGGTAAGTATTCAATACAGGTCACCCGAAACAATGCACAATGTTTTATCTTTATATTCATGGCTTTTTAAATCTTCTCATTTTGCTTGTTCTGTTTTCTTAGACTGGACTGAAGATTCTGCTGCCAAAATAGAAGCAGCAGTTGAAAATGGAAAAGAATGCTTTTTTTTTTGCTTTTTTTTTTTAGTTTGAAATGTTTTATTAAAGATATAGGGTGATACAAAATGTATAGAAATATACTTTTCAAAATGTTTTCCTTTTACAATAGATGTTTCTGCAATAGATATACAAAGGTATACAATCTGAAAGGTATTCCTGGCTGGATAATTGAAAAATTATAAACACACTCTTGGGAAGGGACAGGTGTGGGGGGATAGAAGGACAGTATAAAGTGTTGATCTTATAATAAGGGAAAGATAAGGATGTCTTGGGGATTGAAGAAGGTGGGGGAACAAGGAGGGGGAGTTGGGGGTATGGGCTACTAGGTGACGAGGCGAGTGAGTGAATAAGGGAGGCTATAGACCCCGTATCGAGGTTGGCAAGACCGAAGTGTAAGTTGTTCCATGGTTTCCCATCCGACGTAGGTCGTCGTTCAAAGATGGGCAATATGACATGTAGGCCTAATGTGTTGTGGTATAGAGTATGGTGAGGGTAGGAGTACCAAACCTCTGTGGGAGAGTAATGTCAAAGGAGGGGTGAGTAGAAAAAAAGAGTTAGGAGGTCGTCCACAGTGACTTGTTAATTATTATGAGGTCCTTGAAAGAATGGGTTCTTCTTGTGCATGTTGATTTCCCAGACATAGATTATGTGGAAGGGCTGGGGGAGATGTCAGGTTGCTCAGTCCAGGGTCTGGTGCGTTTGTCTAAGTGGGGCAACTGGGGAGAGGGAGAGGGGAAGAGAGGATAGAGAAAATAGCAGGGGAAGAAGAAGGGAAGAGCAGGGGGGAGGAAAATAGGAAAGTGAAAGAGAAAGAGTTTGAGTTTGAGAGAGCAGTTGTTTTTCGCTGACCGTTGGTCTTTAACCATCTGCCAGCTGCTTCATGACTTTGTTAAAAATGGCCGCCAGACTTCCTCGAATAGCGCCGCTTGGTCCTGTAAGTTATATATCACTCGTTCATGGGTTGCTGTTTGATACATGGCAGTCATCCATTCTGTCAGCGTGGGGGCAGTGCTAGCCCTCCAATGCCGAAGTATGCATATTTTGGCCGTGGGGAGTGCTGTGTGTAGTAACCTTTTTTGGGCTTGTGTAAGGAAGAGGTATGGGCGTATATCATGTAAGAAAATAAGTGCTGGTGGAATCGGATTTGGAATCTGTATAAGGTCCAACAGGGTGTGGCGTACAGCATCCCATAAAGGCTGTATCGTCGGACAATGACATAGGATGTGAAGTAGGTCGCAGTGGGGTTCTATGCACCTCCAACATTTTGCATGCGGTAGCAGGCCTGCCCTAAGAAGTTTAATGGGGGTCCAGTACCAATCTTGGAGAACTTTGAATAAGCAGAATTTCAGGCGGGCTTTGCATACTCCCCTATCAAGGGCTTCTAGTATGTTTGACCACTCTTCATCCATGTAGGTAATCTCCAATCTATCCTGCCATTTTAGGCATAGTCGTTCCAGAAGGGGTTGTGAATAGAGATGATTTGTTAACTCGGCATAAAGGCCAGCCATAACGCCTTTATGTCGGTCCCAGTTCTGGAGGTAGGTAACAATGGGTGAAGTTTTAAACATCCATGGGGGGGGTCCCTAATGTTCTGCGCATACAGTGTTTAAGCTGTATGTATCGCCATTCCTGGTTACTATGAATGCCGAACTCCTCCTGAAGAGAGGCGAAGGGTTGAAAATTATATCCATCCATTATATGGGATATATTATGAATACCTGCCTCAAGCCATTGGGGCCACATGAGGAGATTTCCTCCTATTTTTATGTTTTTGTTCCATGCTATAGGGGCCTGGGCGTGTAAGATAGGGTGTATACCTAGCAAGCGGTGGGCTCTGCGCTACGCTGTGTCGGTGGCCTTGAGAATGGGGTTGGGCAGGGAGGAGTGGTCAGCATATATCCCTCCCATCTCTGTGTGCTGTCCTCTTAGGAGACTCTCTGTGGCTACCCATTGTGGTGGATCGGGTGTGCCTGGGAGTGTGTATACTAACTGTGATAGTTGTAAGATAGTGAATATTGTTCTACCGAGGGTAAGCCTAAGCCTTCATAGGGTCGTCGCGCCAGGATAGTTGCAGGTTTAAGTCTTTGGCGGAGGGAGCCCCAGACGAAGGTCCTTATGGATGTATCAATCGAATTAAGTAAAGGAAGGGGTACCTGTAGGGTAAGCATGCCTAGCACATATGTAAAGCGTGGTAGTGTAGTCATTCTGACCGCCTGTGTCCTACCCCACATGGACAAGCCCAATAGTGACCATTTGGCAAAATCCTGTTTCATTTTAGATATGAGGGGATCTAGGTTGTCCCGAACTATGTGTTCCAAGCCTCGGTTAATAAACGTTCCTAGGTATTTGAGACGGGCCGGTGTCCATTGGAATGGGAGGCCATTTACCGCTGCTCTTTTTGTTATGCGGGATAGAGGTAGTGCCTCGCTTTTGTCCAAGTTTACCCGGTATCCGGATAGAGGCACAAATTCCTCTATGGTAGAGAGCAGTGCGGGTAGGGAAGTTTCTAGGTCGGACAAGGTTAATAAGATGTCGTCTGCGTAGAGATAGATTTTGGATAAGCCCCTGGTTATTTGAATCCCTTTTATCTGTTGGGAGTTCCGTACGGTAGCTGACAGGGGTGCCATGGCCAATAGGAATAGAAGCTGTGACAGGGGGCAACCGTGGCGTGTGCCTCTTCCAATAGGGAAGGGGTCTGATAAGAAGCCCCCGCAGTTAACCTGTGCTGAGGGGTGGTCATATAATAAACGTACTTTAGAGATAAATTGTTCCCCTAGGCCGAAATGCTTCATGGTAGTGAATAAATAGGGCCATTTGATGCGATCAAATGCTTTCTCTGCATCTAGGGATAAAGCTAGGGCCTCTTCGGGCATATGTAGAGCTTCCAGCAGTGTATGGTAGAGAGTACGCATGTGGTTTCTGGAAGTGCGGCCCGATACGAACCCCACTTGGGTGTTATGGATCAGAGATGGTATCACTTTGCGTAGGCGTGCTGCTAAAACGCTGGCTAGGAGTTTGACGTCTCCATTCAGGAGGGAGATAGGGCGATAGCTGCCACAGAGGAGGGGATCTTTCCCTGGCTTAGGCAGAACGACAATTGTAGCCCTGTTGGATAAAGCGCCCAGAGAGCCTTCCTGACATGCTTCCGTTAGTGCTTCATGCACTGCAGTGATGGCCTCTTCCCCGGCCCATTTATAGAATTCTGCAGGGAATCCGTCCTCTCCTGGGGATTTATGGTAGGGGAGGTTTGTTATCTCTTCCTTGCTTATATCGCCATTTAGGAGGGCTCTGCCAGCCTCCGACAAACGAGGCAGATTGGCCGTGTTAAGGAATGCCTCTATCTGTGCCTGATCAGTCATCGTTTCCGGGGTATAGAGATGTCGATAGTACTTGGCAAACTCGTTCACAATATCTTGCGGACGAGTCAACACCGCTCCTGAAGAAGATGTTATAGCCAAAATGGCGGAAGCAGCCTCTCTTTGTCGGAACTAGGCCGCTAAGAGGGGTCCTGCTTTTTCTCCTTGTTCGTAATGACAATCTCGCAAATTCTGCAGTGCATATTCCGCCTGGGACGTGTAGAGTTCATTGTGTGCCATATGGGCTTGTTCTAAGGAGCAGCGAAGCCTAGGGGACGGTTGGGCAGTATACTGTTTGGTGAGATTCTGGATTGTGGTCTCTAAGGTGGTTTGGCGGGCTATTCTGTCTTTGTAGGCCAATGCTGCGTCTCGCATCATATTCCCTCGCAGTGTCGCTTTTGCCGCTGCCCATAGAACCCTTTTGGAGGTCACAGTGCCTGTGTTCTCGGTCATGTATGTAGATACATGTGCTCTTAGTTGCTCCTTCCCTTGGGGGGAGCGGTATCTGCGTACAGCGAGGCGCCATGGTTTTCGGCCTGGGGGAGACAGGCCTACCTGGATCAGGATTAGCGTTGGAGAGTGGTGTGAAAGACCACTGTCTAGGATGCAGGAGTCCAGCATGTGGGGAATTACAGTGTGTGATACCAAAAAGTAGTCCAGGCACGATTGGGAGCCATGGACGGCCGATATAAAAGTATATTCCTCATCTTTCGGGTGTTGTATTTTCCAACAATCAACTAGGCCGACGTCCGTAGTTATGTTTATCAAGAGTGCTCTGTCGTGGTTGTTGCCTACATCAATGGGGCCTGTCCTATCCAGTATGGCGTCTTGGGCGAGATTCCAGTCTCCCTGATTATATATCGGGCAGTCCCGATTTCTGTCAGGAGATGATTTAGTTGTAGGAGGAATGTGCGTTTTGGGCCGGTTGGTGCATAGACGGAGCCCACATATAAGAAGGTATTCCCTATTTTTAGTTTGGCAAATATATATCTTCCTTCTGCGTCGCTCCATGTTTTAATGATTGTGATTGGGAGGGATTTTCGCATTAAGATCGCCACCCCACACTTGCGGTGTGCGCTGCTTCCAGGTTCTTGGTTCGCTGGGCAGCAACTGAATACAGCCCTCCCTACCCAGTCCTGTTTAAGTTTACTGGATTCCAGAGTGTCAAGGTGTGTCTCCTGTACCAAAGCGATATCTACTTTTTTGGATTGAAGATAGGACAATATTTTTTTCCGCTTAACATAGCTCGTCATACAATGTACGTTCCAGGAGAGGATATGCAATGGTCGTGTCTCTTGAGGGGCTCTTCTCGGCATCCTGAACAAGTATATAGGATCTCGCTTGTTCCTGTGTTAGCGCTAACGGGGGGACAATGAGGGGGCTACTATCTCGTTTGTTCAAGTGGAAATTATACTTGTTATAATGCAGTGGGTTATGGGAGGGGGAGTGCAGCTGGCGGAGGTGCTCTCTAGAAAAAGGGAGAGAGAAGGAAGGTGGAGGTGGGAGAGAGGGGGGAAAGAAAAATGAATAAAAAATAAAAAATAGGATAGATGGAGAGAAAACCGAGGAGAGCTATAGAGAGGAGGAGAAACAGGGGATAAGAAAAGGAACGGGGAGGAATTTAAAGATCGGTGTATATATTTAAATTTAAGAGAATGATGGGATAAGATACTAGGGGGGGTAAGGGGATGAGGAAGAGAGTGGGGGGAGACTGGAGATCCTGCCTCCTTAGCTAGATCTGTAAACGGCGGGTCCGGTTCCTCTCGGGGCTCGCGTGTCGTCGGGGTGGTCCTTGTCGGCGAGGGCGGGGGGGCAGCAGGCAGCCGGCTATCTATATGTTGATGGCAGGGAGAGGTATAGGATTCATGGTTATGTATCGAGAATCAAGAGACAGCCTAATTGTCTGCGGATGGTGATAGTTATAATGTTTAGCCATGTATATATCTGGGGCGTGTATTTTTAGGAGTATGAAGGGCAGTTGGTTGTCGTCATGCCTGGGTGGTGCTGTCGTGAGATGTTATTGGTCGTGCGAGAGAGTCGTCGATAAGATGAGGAGGGGGGGAGAGAGAGTAATGCAAAATGGGGATTAATGCATGTTGCATAATATCTGGTGTTGCAGGGGATGGGGGGATGGAGGTGCATGTGTATGATGGGGAATCCTAAGGTGATATTGCAGGGTAAGGACAGAGTATATGGAGAGAAAGGGATATTCAAGCAGTGGGGGATTGGAGCGGAAGAGGAGAGGGAGCGAACAGGACTATATAGTGCTAGTGCAGATAAAGATACATAGAGATGTAAGTATACAGTACATTCTGATTATTACTTTTCAGCTGTAACATCACATTAGCGCCTACTTTAGCATTCCTAAAACCAATTAATTCTTGTTAACGTAATTCGTCCTATTACCTTGTTATATTATGAACTGTTAATCTTGGCGTCGGGCTCTTTATCATAGAGTAAACAGAGAGTGCTACGGAGTCCCGTATTGTGTGGGGACAATGTGTGGTCCACCCCCATATCGGTGCCTTGTCGCGTATTATTGCATCATAATACTGTTATAAGAAGGTATGTATTCGGATATTGTCAGTTTATTAGCGTGGCACATACTATCCTCATGATCATCCTATCCTGGATGGGGCTCTCGGGTATCGGTGGTTAGTAATCTACGGGCGGTGTGTATGTTCAAGAGGGGGTAATTGTCTATTAATATTGTAATGCCTTGGTATGGGACACCATATTGTTATGTTATGGTATGGTATGTTGCGTCATCTTGCATAATTTTAGTTTATGATATTTGTGGGGTGTATTGGTATACAATGGGTCATATTGTATTGTGTGCGTCTCAAGGAATAGATTAGTTTATCCTGGTCCCAATCTTGGCCCTTGGGATATCTATGAAGATGAATTAGTTCTGGTGTCGCTATTAGTCTTATGTGTTGTGTGCTGGGGTAGGATTGGGTTATGGTGTGGTGCTTACTGCTGTGGGGTATTCTGTAGCACAATGGGAACATGTCGATTTCTGTGGTGGTTGTCCGGTATTTGATACCCTTTGTACTATGTTGTAAGGCTGAGTCTCTGCTCCTTTGTAGCCTACGGGAAGGTGATAAATCTAGTCCTTGCATTGGTGTGTGTGCTCTGTCATACCCTAAGGAAAGATTATAATTTACTGGATAATTACCCATTGTAAGGCTTTATATTGGGTTACAGTAAACGTGTGCTTTTAAAGTAACTGGTTTTGACAATAGCACTAACAATCTTAGACAATTATAATGAAGGCATACATATATGGTCTGAATGGGTACTCATCCGTCCACGGGGCCGACAGCTGCTGCAGTATTCTTGTTTTCAGGTCATTGTCTTTCTTGTGTGCAGTATCGCGTCTTCCTCTCAAGGGGGTATAGTCGCTGGTTTTAAAGGGGAACGAGATTTGCGTGTAAGACCTGACCCCTATCATCATGTGATCTGGCCAATCGCTCTATGTCTCTGCCTCTTTGGCCGGCTTCAGTGTCACATAGGGCCATGTTCGTTTTTTCCTGTCCTGGGGGGAAATTTCCAGTTCCTTCATTGCTTCCTGTGTTGACAGGCGAACAGTTTATGCTGGTAGAGTCCATAGATTGAGGTTGGAAGGAATCAAGGAAAAGTCTCAGTTCTTCTGGGTTGTAAAAGTCCTTAGATACTCCATTTTTGGTAACCCACATTCTTGCAGGATCGAAGAGGCCGTATTTTATCTCTACTTGGCGAAGCCGGGGTCGTAGAGCTAAGAAGGCCTTTCTGCGTTCATTGGTTTCCTTGGAGTAATCGGCAGTTATTCGGATGTCATGCTGGTCTATTCGGAAGGGTCCATGATTGCGCGCCGCTTGAAGTATTTGACGGGTCTGGTTATGCCGTAGCAAGCATGCGATGATTGGTCAGGGTCTTGAAGGATTGTCGGAGTGTTTTGGGCCTATTCTATGTGCCCGTTGGAATTCTATTGGTGGGTCGAAATCCAGAGAGGTCAGTTTTGGGAGGGTGGAGCTTAAGAAGGCCTGCATATCTGCGCCTTCTTCGTTTTCTGGGATCCTGTGTAGACGGATATTGTCTCTCCGACTCCTATCCTCCATGTCCGTTAGTTTACTCCTTAGGTAGAGGAGGTCTTGGTCTCGGTCCCGAGACATAGTGGCCTGCGCCTTTACTAATCCCATGCGTTGCTCAAATCCTGTCACTCTGGATTGGAAGCTTGCGATTTCAGATCGCATGGATTTGGTCTCTAGTGTTAGTGAAGTTATAGAGGCATCCATCCCCTCTATACGGCGACTGACAGTGGTAATTTTGTGCAATATCCGGTCCATAGTTGTGGGGTGGTCCTTGTCCGCCATTGTGGTGAGCTCAGTTGGGGGTGGCGATGTTTGAGGGCTTGTCGTGGTGGGTGTTGAGCGTTTGTGTTGAAGCATTTCCGAAAATAATAGCTGCCGTGCGGGTTTACTGACGGATTTATGGTTCGGTTTGTTACCGGGCATCGCCTCAACGGTCCACAGAGATTGTCTACTTAGTGACCGTTTTTCCTTCCTCTAGATCCAGTGGAGGTGTGGCCTTTCTGTGCCAGTCGTTTCTTGTTTCTATTCTGACCTTCCTCTTTTTTTAGTTTTTTCCTTCCCTTCAGTGACCGTTTTCGCCTATTCGTTGTTCTCCACTTTCTTTCCTTTTCTTTTCTTTTCCCCCCCTTTATTTATGTACACACATCTCTACCTGGCGACTATTACGAGTCGTATCGACCTAGCATTGTCTTCATATCGGGAGGGAGGTTATACCGATAATGATTCCGCTGTGGTGGAGTCGGTGTAGGAACTGCTATAGCCCAGAGTATTGAAAAGTTATGTCCTCTATTCCCTGTGCCAGGCTCTCTTGTGATTGGTATTGAATGCAGGAAGCGTTGAGGGAGGAAAGGGGTGGGTGTGGTTACCTCCAGGTCTTTTGCCAGTCGTCTAGCTTGATTAGGGCTGTGTGTGGTTGTGTTCTCTGCCCGTTGTCATTGGCGTTTCCTTGGAATATATGAGTTGGGGTGGGGGGCATTCACTCCTGCCCTTGAACCTAGGTGATCTGGGTGGAGGGGGGGTATAAGCGATGTTGAGGCCCTCCTGAGATTTCTAACTTAGAATACTTGTCCCCTGTATAGTTTGATGAGGTTCCGTCTTGGCTTTGGGGATTTTGTTTTTTTCTTTGGGGGTATTCTTCCATTTCCACTGATCCTTTCTTATTTATCTATTTTCCTCCTTTTCAATCTTATCTCTATGTACCCCTTTCTTTTCCAATTCAGGTTTATGTTGTCGTCGTCGTACCCCTTCTTTCCTCGTCTTTCTCCAGTGTGTGCTATGGGGAGAGGAGTATAAGATGTTTGGGTGCAGTATGTTGTCCCTGTTTTCTTCTTCACTTCCCTCTCTCCTGTCTGTTTCTCTACTCCTCCAGCTTTTTCCGTTCTCTTCTCGCTCTCTTTGCTCCTTTCGGTCCCCCCCCTCCGTCTCTCCGTCCCTTCTTCTTCCTCTTTCCCCTTCTCTCCCCCATCACCCCCGCTCCTCTGTGCTCCCCTCCTCCTCTCTTCTCTCTTGTATCTCCCCCTTCTCCTTTTATTCGACTGATATTATTTGCTGTATGGAGGGAGGAGGAGGGAGAATTGGGTTTGATATCTCAGTGGGGGGAGATCTGTAGAATGGTCCAATAGTCCGGTGTTTTTCTGTTTTGGGGAGGAAGGGGGGCGAGAGGGGGGCTGTACCTCCACCTCCGCTGATCTTCCCTTTCTGGATGCGTCTCTCTGCCGTGCGTTAGAGAGGAGTGGTCCCGTCTCTCCTGCAGAACTTTTACCCTCACCTCTGCCTTCGGAGGGTCGGAAGGTTCTTGATGCCTCAACGAGTCTCTCCGTTGGGGTCCGGGTGATCCAGGCACTGTGTACCGTGCGCGAGCAGCTCTTCGTAGCTCTCACGGTCTTGCAGTTCGTTCTGCGACCGCTGCGACCGCACCAGCCGCGGTTCTCATATGACGCGACTCCGCCCCTCCGGCCAGGCTCTCTTCGCCGAGAACGAGTCACGGGCAAGTCGCGATTCTTCGGTCTCCTGGCTCGCCTCCACTGCGCTGGTCCAAGGCACAACAGTTGTTAGGACAAATTGCGCCGGGTGTAGCGTATTCTCCAGCTGCCTCTGCGCCCCCACAGACCCCCCAGAATTGCCGCAACACGGAGCTCTGGCTCTAGACGGCCATCTTGCTTCGTGGCCTGGCCACGCCCCTGAAAAGAATGCTTTTACAGTGAGGAGACACAATAAAGAATGGATTGTATACACTGGCATGCAGAAGATGGCTGTTTGCATCATGTGATTGTTCAAATCATGTCCCCACTTCCGTCAGGGCTATCTTAACAGCCCCATTAGAACCATTAAGTCACTTTCATGCCCCAGAAGTCAAGGCCTTCCCAAAGATTCAGCTTCAGGGCTCATAGAGGGCGAGGATAGAGTTGGAGGTGTAATGCCAGTATTCACAGGGACTGATCTAGCCAGCAGAATGTGGGCATAATATTTTTTTAGGAAATCACCTACGTTCAATTGAACCATATCAACAGTCGATAAGTGTATGTATTGTCCCTTGCTAGTACCTTTATGCTACAACTGCTCAGGCCTTTGTTAGTGTTTTGGTACACTTATACCAACAAAGGTTTTTTTTTCTTTCTCTACTACCCCTTGGCAACATCATTTATGGAGGTCAAGACACCTTAAATAGCCCACCAGCAACATACTGATACATGAATAAATAGTCCCATTCCTTTGATTTGTGCTGCTTAGCAACAGAGAGTTACAAGATGGTTTCTCATCACCACAGCCCAGTTTTTGCTGTCCGGAGCCTTGATTCCACAGATTATTCTTGTTGGCTCTGATTTGTTTAATGAAACCCCAGGACTGGGAGAGTGTTAATCTAGCAGCACGAAGTTACTTGGTCCCCTTATCATAATGGTGATAACATAGCAGAATTCACAATTTTAGCTGTTTTTGAGACAATATATTTTGCTTCAGCACATCTAATGTTCCATTTAAACCCTTTGCTGACAAAGTCCCCTAGTGTTACAAATAAATGTGAAGTTATCCAGCTGCCTTTTACTTTGAGTCATGAAACAGACCTGACTGGTGATGTTCTCATAATCTGGAAAATTCTGCCCCTTAGGACAGTTGACTATTTTTGTATGATTTACGCTCATAGAGTGCCTTGTTGCTTAGTGAGCTATTATGACTTTTCCCCAGAGCCAGCATTAATTTTAGCAGTTGGTTAACGTGCTATTTGGTTCCATTGCTTCAGTATATTTTGTGATACTTGTGATTTACCACAAAAAAAAAAAAAACCACCAGCGATTTATTTCTTTTCATCTCCATTTGGTGTTACTTACGTTATGTTGTGTTATGTTACCTTACATTATTTTATGTGTATACATATACTGTACAACTCACCTGGGAGGGTCTGCTGGTGCTGAAGTAAGAACTGTCTGGGCCAACCCAGGGTCAGGGCTAGGTAAATAGCAAGGTGTTAGACCTGACAGCCTTAGGGTGGTTTACCCCCAAACTTCTTGCCTGTTTTGCCTCACTTTTTGCTGATGTGCTTTTGTTGGCCTTAGGACCCTGGGCACTTTACCATGGCTAGCCAGTGCTAAAGTGCAAGTGCTCACTTCCCTAAAACATGGTAACATTGGTGTATCCATAGTTGACATATTTAATGTACTTTTAAGTCCCTAGTAAAGTGCACTATATGTGCCCAGGGCCTGTAAATTAAATGCTAATAGTAGGCCTGCGGTACTGATTATGCTACATGCTTAAGTAGCCCTTCAAACATGTCTTAGGCATGCCACTGCAAAGTCAGTATGTGCAGTTTCACTGCCACATCAACCTGGCATTTAAAACCCTTTGCCAAGCCTTAAACTCCCCTTTAATTACACATAAGACACCCCTAAGGTAGTCCCCATGTAGCCCATAGTAAAAGTAAAAAGCAGGACATATAACTTTTAGTTTTACACATCCTGGTAGTGAAAAAACTTCCAAATTCGTTTTTCACTACTGTGAGGTCCTCCCCTATCATAGGATAGCGTTGGGGACTGCTTAATACATTTATTGAGTGTAATTCCTGATTGAGAAGAGGTAGGACTGCCATGCTTGGTACCTATGGACTTATAATAATAAATCCTCTTTCATGGTAAAGTTGGATTTATGATTACAACTTTACAAATGCCACTTTTAGAAAGTTAGCATTTTTCTGATCCTTAGCCCTGTGTGCCTGCTGCCTGTCTCCAAAACATGTCTGGGTTGGGTGACAGCTGGGCTTTGTGCATTCCCTCTAGACAATCACACACAAAGGGAGCTGAGACGTGCCATTTACATCCTGATGGCCTATTGATAACGCGTCAGAACCTTGATAAGTAAACTTACAAGGAGACACGTCTAGGCCAATTAACCTTTTGACCACATTTGGAGACTTCCCAGAACGAGATATCCTTTTAGCATCACAATCAATATGTCAATAACTCTTTCAATATTCACAACAACTAATCATTTCAACTAATCAATAACATTTAATATAGATCGATACAGCAAACGCAAGACAACCTTTCAGCCATGAATAACCACACAAATCTAGTTATGTGGTAGGATATTTATTCTCTATTAGTTACAATCTAATATCAGATTTAATAGTTTCGATATCAACAAGCACGTCAAGACCACTACAACCTTGGCAATCAGAGCACAACTTTATCAAAGCATAGATCATGAACATTTAGAATATTCACGTTATTATGAATCAACTTTAGCACAGTATCATTAGTACATTATTCAACAAAGCAATAATTTAGTCATTTGTCTATTTGCATCTGATATTAGTGAACTCCTTAACTAACTTTGAATTAGCATCAGAATGTTGGGCTTCATGCAAAACAATTTGGCAAACACCAATTTGGAAAAACATCTAACTATTGCTTCTATCAAAAGAGCAGTTGGCAGCTAGAAAGAAAGGGCAAACAGACAATTACAATTATTATCAGATAGTTACCCCTCCAACGTATCAGCAATCAATGCCAGTCTTCGTCCTCAGGACATAAGTCGATTCGCCATCAGCAAAGATAGGACAGGGCAAGTCTCAGTAGGGCATAGCGAAAGTATAAGTCTCTTCTCTTATAAGGAGGAGAAGTGTGTATCGGGCAAGGAATAAGATGAGGATGGTTTAAAGTACCAGACGGCTAAAGACAAAGGTGATCATTACAACCCTAGCGGACAGTGTTAAAGCGGCGGTAAGACGGCCAACAGGCCGGCGGTAAACAAATTGTAATTACGACCGTGGCGGAAACCGCCAACAAAGACAGCCACTTTAAAACTCAGACCGCCACGGCGGTACAAACAAACAGCGCTGCGGTCACCGCCAACAGACAGGCGGGAGACAATGTACCGCCCACACTATTATGACAGGCCAATCCGCCACCTTTTCCGGGGCCGATTCACTGCGGATAAAAACACGGCGGAAACAGGAATTTCGAAGGGAAAACGCTCACCTCTACACACTCCACGAGGAATGAGGACACCATGGAACCGGAACTCCAAATTCTCCCTGCGATAGTCTTCCTGCTCCTCTACCAGGAGCACGAATGCCGGCGGCGAAGACCACGGTGAGTACAGCACCTACAACACAGGGGAGGGGGGAGGAAAAAAACAGGGACACACACACGCAACACCCCCACCCTTACCCACCACAACACACACACTAATGCATATCAATACATCACAGTTACACCCCCCAAGCCCTCCCGGAAGAATGCAAAGACCAAAGAAAATGAGTGTAACCATCAGAATATATTAAAAACAAGTAGGCAGAAATATATATATATATATATATATATATATATATATATATATATACACACAATGTACAAAATAAATACCAGACATAGTAGTCCAGGTACTGCACAAAGAAAGTCCGTGGAACACTGGGACCACATGGTATGGGTGAGGCCCACACAAGATCCCCGACCATGACGGAGAGAACACTGCAGGGGCATCAGACAGCAAGAAAACAGGCACCTCAGGGGGAGGGAAAGGGGGGCACCTCAGCCGCTTGAGTGCAAGACGCCAAATCCACGAGGGGGCCACATGCCCACTGTTCAATCCTGGGGAGTGCAAAGCCACAGTCTCTCAAGTCTCTACAGTGGGTGGCTTGCCCACTGTTCAATCGTGGGGAGTGCAAAGCCACAGTCTCTCAAGTCTCTACAGTGGATGGCTTGCCCAATGTTCAATCCTGGGGAGTGCAAAGCCACAGTCTCTCAAGTCTCTACAGTGGGTGGCGTGCCCACTGCCATATCCTGGGGAGTGCAAAGCCACAGTCTCTCAAGTCTCTACAGTGGGTGGCTTGCCCACTGCCATATCCTGGGGAGTGCAAAGCCACAGTCTCTCAAGTGGATGACAGTCTCCACTGGTTCTGGAGGGGGACTGGTGCCCAGAGTGCTTCATCCTGTGAAGGACAGAGGTAGTGGATGGATCTCTCCACTGGTTCTGGAGGGGGATGGGTGCCCAGAGTGCTTCATCCTGTCAAGGACAGAGGTAGTGGATGGATCTCTCCACTGGTTCTGGAGGGGGACTGGTGCCCAGAGTGCTTCATCCTGTTAAGGACAAAGGTAGTGGATGGATCTCTCCACTGGTTCTGGAGGGTGACTGGTGCCCAGAGTGCTTCATCCTGTCAAGGACAGAGGTAGTGGATGGGTCTGAGTGGATGGATCTCTCCACTGGTTCTGGAGGGGGACTGGTGCCCAGAGTGCATCACTCACCCCGTGACGGACCCAGTTTCGTCAGTGCCCCTGCCACTCATGGGCTAGCGGTGCTTGAGATGGTGGTGCCCTGTGCAGCAGTGCTTGAGATGGCGGTGCCCTATGCGGCGGTGCTTCAGATGGCGGTGCCATGTGCAGCGGTGCTTGAGATGGGGGTGCCCTGTTCAGCGGTGCTTGAGATGGCGGTGCCCTATGCAGCGGTGCTTCAGATGGCAGTGCCCTGTTCAGCGGTGCTTCAGATGGCGGTGCCCTGTTCAGCGGTGCTTGAGATAGCGGTGCCCTATGCAGCGGTGCTTCAGATGGCGGTGCCCTGTGCAGCGGTGTTTGAGATGGCGGTGCCCTTTTCAGCGGTGCTTGAGATGGCGGTGCCCTGTTCAGCGGTGCTTCAGATGGCGGTCTACATTGCAGGGTCTCAGCTGCTGGTGGTCCTTCATGGCCCAGCGGGGCTTGTGCTGGTGGTCCTTCATGGCCCAGTGGGGCTTGTGCTGGCGGTCCTTCATGGCCCAGCGGGCCTTTTGCTGGCGGTCCTTCATGGCCCAATGGGGCTTGTGCTGGCGGTCCTTCATGGCCCAGTGGGCCTTTTGCTGGCGGTCCTTCATGGCCCAGCGGGGCTGGTGCTGGCGGTGGCCTCCTGGGCAGCTGGGCTGGGGCTGGCGGTGGCGTCCTGGGCAGCTGGGCTGGGGCTGGCGGTGGCCTACTGGGAAGCTGGGCTGGGGCTGGCGGTGGCCTCCTGGGCAGCTGGGCTGGAGCTGGCAGTGGCTTCCTGGGCTGCGGTGATGGCGGTCTTCTCCGCCGTGCTGCTCTTCCCACACTTGCCAGGTTTCTTGTGGCCCTTCCCCACCTTGGAAGGTGTCACAGCTGACTCCACACTCCCAACGGGACCCCTGGGAGCCGCTTTGGTGGCTGGAGTCTTCCCCCTCTCCCGCCGGGCACTGGCCAACTTCTGATGCTTCACAGGTGGGGGACTGCCTGTGCTGTGGCTCCGTGCCACACTGGCAGTCCTGGTGGCCGGTGCACTCCACATACCAGTGACTACAGGCACCACTGGTCCCGGAGATGTTGTGGCTGAGGTGCTACTTCGGGATCTATGAGATGGACGGGGTGGGGGAGGTGTGGTAAAAAGGTCAAGGGTGGACAGGAAAAGTTTTTGAGACACACTGGGACGGGTAGCTGGAGGGGGTTTGGGAGTGCAGGAAGAGGTGGTGTACGTTTGGTGACTTTGGGTGAAGGTGCATGCGCTGGTGGCTGTCGTGATGTGGATGGCTGTTGGGTGGGTGTGTGCCTGCGTTTGTGTATCTTGGGAGGGGGCGTCACAGACACACTGGGAGAGGATACAGGGAACGTGTGAATGGTAGTGGGGGTGGTGAGTGCACATGAGCGGGGTGTGCTGGTGGGTGTGCTGGTGAGGGACGTAGTGGTTGTAGAGGTAGTGCATGCAGGTGTGAGTGTAGACGAGACTGGGAGGGAGGAGGGAGACGAGGAGGAGGGGGACACAGTGGAGGCAGTGGATGTTGGTGTGTCTGCATGTGTGTGTTGCTTGCGTGAGTGCCTGTGGGATGTGTGGTGCTTATGTTTGCCTGAGCTTCCCTTGTGTGTTGAGGTGTGTGCAGGCTGGTCTGATGGTGTGCTTGGGATAGGCAGAGGTACAGGGGAATGGGTCGGGTGGAGGAAGTTGGAGGGGGGAGGCTAGAGACGGGGACAATGGCTGCCATCAGTGCTGAGGCCAGAGTCTGAAAAGCTCGGTGAAGGGCCGTCTGACCAGAATGAATGCCCTCCAGGAATGCATTTGTTTGTTGCAACTGCCTTTCTACACCCTGGATGGCTTTTAAAATGGTAGACTGCCCAACAGTGAGGGACCTGAGGAGGTCAATGGCCTCCTCAATGAGGGCAGCAGGGGTGACTGGGGCAGGGCCTAAGGTGCCTGGGGCAAAGGTGACGCCCACCCTCCTGGGTTAGCGGGCACGGGGCGAAGGCTGAGGGCTGCAGGGAGGGCGGTGCTGGTGGGGGGGTGGCGGCTGTACCTGTAGATGCGGGGGGCACAGATGTTGCCGCCACCACAAGGGAGCTCCCATCAGAGGACAGGTCCGTGTCGCTGGTCTCAGCTCCTGTCCCCGCCGTGGAGCTCCACTCGCCCTCCGTCCCACTGGTGACTTCAGACTCTTCAGTGTCGCCCTCCATGGCCATGTGGGATGCAGCTCCCTCGTGCTCCGATGCCACTGCTCCTCCGCCTGATGATGCTAATGCACACAAGAACAGGGAGACCACAAAAAGGGGGGGGAACAGAAGAAAGACATGTTGAGTGCATGGATTAACGCTACTGTTGCCGGACACGACAGACACAGAAGCCCCCTGCACTACGCCGCGCTATTGGGCTCCACTGTTCAATTCCTGGGAAATGGCCTACAAGGCTATGGATGACATCTGCACACATAAATGACACAAGGGCATTAATAGCTGTACTTGGCACTCTACAGAGGTGGGGTGCGGTGCCACATGGCCTGCCTTATGGAGGGGCCTTGCCAACGGAACTCGCCCTGGCCTAGGGAAACCCACAGCCCTCCTCCCCCACCCAGACACCTCCACTGCGCGCAAAATCAGAAGAATGAGAGTGTACTCACCCCCTTGTGTCTGCTGTGATGCCCTCAAGCGCCCATCCAACTCCGGGTAGGCCACCGCCAGGATCCTGAACATTAGGGAAGTCCTGTTGCGACAGGCACCCCTCCCACGTTGGGAGGCCATCCCCAGCTGAGCCTCCGCCGTCTTCTTGCTCCAGCGGTGAATGTCCTCCCATCTTTTCCGGCAGTTGGCGCTCCGTCTGTGGTAGACCCCCAGGGTCTGGACGTCCTTGGCGATGGCACACCAAATATCTTTCTTCTGGTGGGCGCTGACCTACATGAAATGTACAGGGGAAAAAGAGAAGTCATTACCAACTGCACCGTCAAAGTGATTGGCCTCCATCCTTACCCTTGCCATGTGGCACATGCATTCACCATCTTTTATGCACGCAGCACTCTGCCCCCTTCCTTCTTACATCCAGCCCTCTCCACACAGGCATAGCCCATACAACATGCTCCCTGTGTACTTACCTGTTTGTCTGGAGGACCGTGGAGTAGCTTGTACTGGGGGAGGACCCCGTCCACGAGTTTCTCCAACTCCTCCGATGTGAAGACAGGGGCCCTTTCCCCAGACGCACGTGCCATTGTCTCTTCCAGACCGAGGTCACAGCAGCACTTGAAGTGTAGGTCCTCTCCTGTCGAAGATCAGGTATCGAGTGATTGAACAGATAGAAAATGGCAGTCACGTCCGCGGTGGTGCGTACCGTCACCGCCGGCGTACATCGTCATTGGCTGCTGGGACCCATAGGGTCCAATGTTAACCAATGCAGCATTGCGCCGCGGTCTTCGACCGCCTACCGCGACGGTGTACAACGCCAGCGCAGTTACCTCACATCCCATTGACCCACTTTAGAGGTCAGGCAGCTGCCATTTCAGGGGCGCACATGGCTTCATTTTCAACTGCATCACACAGACCTAGGCCTAGACTCAACACACATACATGCCACCTTTTGTGTACGGATGGTGTTCTGTGTAAATTGTGGGTACGTACCACTGAGTTGGTTGACTCTGTGCTCGCTGTTGTCCTTCATAGGCACCGTCCGCTGGGACATGTGAGGAAATGGCGGCATCCTCCGGTGTACCGACCATTGGTGGACCTGTCGACAATGGAGGAGCGACATTTGATTATCACCTACAGGCTTGACCGTGCCACAATCCAGGAACTGTGTACCCAGTTGGAGCCAGACCTAATGTCAGCAATCCACCATCCCACAGGAATCCCCCCTCAAGTGCAGGTGCTGTCAGTGCTCCATTTCCTTGCAAGTGGCTCATTTCAAACAAATGTGGCCATGGCATCAGGGATGTCCCAGCCTATGCTTTCCAACGTATTGTCCAGAGTGTTGTCTTCCCTTCTGAAACACATGCGGAGCTACCTACAGTGCCTACAGTGAAAGGTGATTTCTATGCCCTGGGACATATCCCCAACATCATAGGTGCCATTGATGGGACACATGTGGCTTTGGTACCCCCCCACAGCAGTGAACAGGTGTACAGAAACCAGAAGAGTTATCATTCGATAAATGTACAGATGGTATGTTTGGCAGACCGGTACATCTCCCATGTGAATGCCATGTTCCCTGGCTCAGTGCATGACGCCCACATCCTGCGGAATAGCAGCATCCCTTATGTGATGGGTCAACTCCAGAGGCACCGTGTGTGGCTATTAGGTGAGCACCTGGAAGCAAGTCATTGGGAATGGTTGTGTGGGTCTGGGGTTATCCCTACAGGTTAGTGTATGTCTGACAGTTGTCCCTCGCCATTTGCAGGTGACTCTGGTTACCCCAACCTGTCATGCCTACTGACCCCAGTGAGGAATCCCAGGACAAGGGCAGAGGAACGCTACAATGAGGCCCATGGGCGAACTAGGAGGGTGATCGAGCGGACCTTCGGCCTCCTGAAGGCCAGGTTCAGGTTCCTCCATATGACAGGTGGATCCCTATTCTACTCTCCAAAGAAGGTGTGCCAGATCATCGTGGCCTGCTGTATGCTTCACAACTTGGCTTTGCGACGACAGGTGACTTTTCTGCAGGAGGATGGTCCAGATGGCGGTGTTGTGGCAGCTGTGGAGCCTGTGGACAGTGATGAGGAGGAAGCAGAGGAAGAAGACATGCACAACAGGGACTCAGTGATCCTGCAATATTTCCAGTGAGACACAGGTAGGAATACAAACCTGCCTACTACATGTACTTTATCACTACTACCTCTCTCCTGTCTGTCGTTTTCACCCAGTGTGTGGTCACTGAGTTGTCACTTTCCCTTACGATTTCACAGATGTGAGTCCCACTGTGTGACATCTGCTTAGATTCCTCATGGACTAGAACTGTGTGACATAGGTATGTTGGCATTACTATTTTAAAAACATTGTAGCACTGTAATTGCTAATACACTATTTCGAAATCACAGACAGACTCCAGATCATTTTGTGCTCTAGGTGTGTTTATTTAAATGCTCAATATTGGAGAGGGTAGTGAAATGGTGAGGGGTGATGGCGGAGGAGTGTCCATGGCAGAGTCCAGTCTATTAGTCTCACAGGTGCATTGCCCATATGGGCATAGGAAGTGGAGCTGGGGCAGTTTAATTATGGACAGGGTGACAAAGTGGAACAGTAGGATGACAATCAGGGTGGTCTCATTTCTTGGTGGGGGTCTTGGCATTGTGCTCTGTCTTTGTCCTGGATCTCAGGGACCATTTGCGGGGTGGTTCTCCCTCTGCAGGAGGTGGAGTGCTGGTGTGCTGGTCCTGTGGCGGGGCGTCCTGTCCACTAGTGCCAGCGGAGGTGGTGGGCAGTTCATCGTCCATGCTAGTGTCAGGGGCCCCTTGTAGTGCCACAGTGTCCCTCCTGGTGTTGAGTAGTTCCTTCAGCACCCCTACTATGGTGCCCAGGGTGTAGCTGATGGTTCTGAGTTCCTCCCTGAAGCCCATATACTGTTCCTCCTGCATGCGCTGGGTCTCCTGAAACTTGGCCAGTACCATTGCCATCATTTCCTGGGAGTGGTGGTAGGCTCCCATGATGGAGGAGAGGGCCTTGTGGAGAGTGGGTTCCCTTGGCCTGTCCACCCCCTGTCGCACAGCAGCCCTTCCAGTTCCCCTGTGTTCCTGGGCCTCTGTCCCCTGGACCGTGTGCCCACTACCACTGCCCCCAGGTCCCTGTTGTTGGGGTGGTGGCTTATCCTGGGTTCCCTGTAGTGGTGGACACACTGCTGATTGACGTGTCCTGGGGACGGAGGTATGGGCCCGCTGGGTGGGTGCTGTGCTGGTGTTTCCACAGGGGGGAAGGTCTGTGGTGGCCTGTGCCTGTGTGAGGTGAACCGACTGTCCAGAAGTCCCCAATGGTCCGGGCTGGTCATCTAGATCCAGTTGGACAGAGTTGCTGTCATCACTGTGGGCCTCTTCTGTTGGTGGTGTGGACATGTGTGGACCCTCCTGTCCGGTGACATTGGGTAGGGGTCCTGCAGGGGTATAAAAGGATGTTTATTAAATCTGTGTGTGTAATGGTGTGCAATGGGTGGGTGACCGTGTCCCCCAGTGCTAGCATTCCTGTGTGGGAGCTTGTGTGATGATGGTTTAGGGGGGTGTATGGGTATGTGCAGTAGGCATGCTTTGGTGATGGGTGTCCATGCTTTGTTGTTGCATGCAGGGCTTGGTGTTGGGATGTGTGATTTGTGATGTTGGGACATATGTGAGGAGTTGGGGTGCTGGGGGTGGGGGTGAGGGTGGGGGTATGTGATAGCATGCAGGTAGGGTGGGGGATGTAGTAGTAAAGCTTTGACTTACCAGAGTCCATTCCTCCACCTACTCCTGCGAGGCCCTCAGGATGCAGAATCGCCAAGACCTGCTCCTCCCATGTTGTTAGTTGTGGGGGAGGAGGTGGGGGTCCGCTGCCAGTCCGCTGAACAGCCAGGTGGTGTCTTGAGACCACGGAACGCACCTTCCCCCATAGGTCGTTCCACCTCTTCCTGATGTCCTCCCAATTTCTTGGGTGCTGTCCCACTGCGTTGACCCTGTCCACTATTCTTCGCCATAGCTCCATCTTCCTTGCAATTGAGGTGTGCTGCACCTGTGATCCGAATAGCTGTGGCTCTACCCGGACGATTTCCCCCACCATGACCCTGAGCTCCTCCTCCGAGAACCTGGGGTGTCTTTGCCGTGCCATGGGGTGGTGTAGGTGATGTGTGGGGTGGAGTGTGTGGTGATAAGTGTGGTGATATGTAGTGGTGTGTTGTGTGAGGTGCGTGGAAGTTGTGTGGGCGATGGTGTTGTGTGCCTGTGGATGCTGTTGTTCTTGCTGGTGGTGTCTCTCTCTGGCCTTCTTTCTGAATTTTTTGTCGTGGGGGTTTGTGGGTGATGTGGGTGTGAGTTTTATATTGTATTGGGTGTGTGGGAGTGGTATGTGTATGTGTATCAGGTGTGTGTATTTTGAATTGTCCAATGTGGCAGTGTTTTGTAAGAGTGTGTGTATTTTGAGCGCAGCGGTGTGTACCGCCAATGGAATACCGCGGTTGAAAGACCGCCGCGTGGATTCGTGTGTCATGATAGTGTGGGCGTATTTCTGTTGGCGTGACGGTGGAGGTTTTGTTTTCGCCAGTTTATCACCGACCTTTGGTGTGGCGGACTTCTGTGGGTGTCTGACTTTTGGCGGATTCCGAAATGTGGGTCATAATAGCTGTGGCGGATTTCCGCAGCCGCGGCGGTGTGTTGGCGGTCTTCTGCACGGCGGTAGGCGGCTTTTACCGCCAATGTTGTAATGACCGCCAAAGTCTCTCAGAATGGCAAAGTTGATGAAGGATGGCAAGAAGTCAAAGTAATGGCTAATATTGGCGCATAATGGCAAGGGTTTGTGAAGAAGAAATGGCTGATTTCTCCTCAGGTCATGCGGTTATATTAAAACGGTCGAACTAGCTCTCAATTCCCTATTGGATCAGTTTTGGTGCATCATTATCTCTGTCCAATAATTCTCCATACACCTTACTAGAATTTTCACCTAACACAGTTCTCAAGCATTTGATTGGCTCCTGTGATTGACGTCTTCATTGGGTGGAATGTCAGGTAAGAAAAGTTACACTTTCTGCTCCAGTTACTAGATCCATTGTCTTCTCCTAGCCCAGGCGGCCTTGCACCTGTTGCGAAGTGCACTGTTGCCTACGGCAAGAATGTCTCCTTGAGAAAGTCGGGTCCCATGAGAAAGAATTTACTACAGCTACACACACATATCTAGTTTCTGGAAAAGTACAGCTTAGTATTCTTCAGGAAAACAGCACATTGCACGTTAGGAAAACACAGTTAATATGAGACCAGGCAGCTAGACCCAGACCTTCGCTAACTAAGGCCTAGTGATTAATTTAGCAAAAATCCGAATACATAACTCTTAATGCTAATACAAAGTCATACATTAGTACATTATTAATTCATCATTAATCATTTTCATTAATCATCGTATACATTGGTAGCTACTCCCCGTGGGCACATTTCAAACGCGTACATTATTTTCTATGTTAACACATTTTCTATGCAGCTTCATTACAGAACATATTGCAAGCTTTTCATGTTAATATTAATTTTAAAGGTCACACTCAAACACCATCACCAGGCTGATGGGCCTTCTGGAGCTAGATGGGAGGGAGGAGCTGACACTTGCACCTGAATTACTCTGCCTGTCCCCACACAAAGAGCTGCATACCCCCTTGCAGTGTGCCGGGAGCTAGGGCAGGAAAGGAAGGACCTGGGTACACTTTGAAGTCCCTTTCTAAAGTCACCCCAACTTCAAAGGCACCACTGGATATAAAAACTGGACTTCTGACCATACCAAGTCAGCACACTTCTGGTGCTGAGGATTCCCTTCCCAAAAGAAGGACTGCTGTGCTGCTGAAAGGAATGCCACTCTGCTGACATTCTGCTAGACTTTGCTGGACTCCTGTTTTGCTGTGCCTGCCCTGCTGCCCTACTTTCCTGAGAGTGGGAAGGACTGGACCTGAGTCTCTTCATCCCTAGACCCAAGTAAATCCAAGGGTTTGCCTCCTTTTCTGCAGTCTCAGGAACAACAAAGACTGCCTGAATCTCTCCTACAGCTTCTGGACTCTTCGAAATGTGAGTCCTTCTCTGCCAAAAGATGCCAATCCAGTCCTGGGCCTTAAAAGTGGGCTTTGCAACTGCTCTTCTACAAAAATCGATACATCAACACTGTTGTGCTGATCACAACCACCGACTCCTCCCTCACCGCCGATGCATCACTGCTGCCGCTGCTGCCACTGAGGATGATGACTGAGCGGCTCAGGATCGATGCATCACCCGAGCCCCGGCACATGGCCTTCGCATCACCGGCTGCCTGTCTCAACGATGACGCATCACTTTCATCAAAAAGGGTTTGACGCTGCACCCCAAGGACATCGCATTGATGACTGTATGGATTGCTTCAACAAGCACATTTTCCTTGACTGTGCAGTTCAGAACCGACATATCTCCTTTGCATCGCCTCCTCACTATTGGATCAGCCCTCCATTCAAGGTACTGTTTTAGTGGGAAAATGTTGGTCCCTGTAGCCAGGTGTCATGCCATTGCAGGCAGACTGAACTTTGGATTTACCCTGGTCTAGTGAGACCAGATTGCCCCGATTGGCGCTTTAAGTTTGTAAGCACCACACTTGTAGATATTCTCTAAAAATATCTTGACTTCTACTTATTTGCCGTTTGTCATTTTGGTCTTGTTTTGTTCATTAAATTACGATCTATTTTTCTAACCCAGTGTGGAGTATTTTTGTATGGTGTCTTTACTATTTTACTGTAATTTAAGTATTGCAAAAATACTTTACGCATTGCCTCTTAAATTGAGCCTGACTCCTCTGTGCCAAGCTACCAGAGGGTGAGTACAGGTTAACCTAGGGAGTATAACTGACTTATCCTGACTAGGATTGTGGCCTATACTTGGACACGGTGCATACTTCTGCCAACTAGAGACCCAATGTCTAAAACTGGTGATCAGTGGTGAAGATAGGACTTGTGTTTGTGCAGTGCCTGGAATTAATTTGGTGTACACTATTATCCACATCTTAGTCCAATTCAAACCAATTGTCTCTGATCCTCAGTTGCATCTGTTTTTCCCCTACTCCCTCCAATTGCCATGTTTGATTTTACTAATTCTCCCTGATTATCATTTTTGTTTTTTTTCTAAGATCATGTTGCTAACTGGAGGTAGAACATCTGCACCTGCACCTGCAACAATGCAGTGTGCATTTGCCCAGATGGAGATGTACTTTGTGGCCCAGCTCAAAACCTTCTGCAAGGGGTTTGGGATTCCCATGAGGGGCTTCACCAAGAAGGTAAAGCTGCAAAAGGTGCTGAGTGTCTGGTTGGAACCCCGGGGTGCAGCTGTGACCACAGAGGAAGAATATGTGAAAATAGATGAGGATGTGGAACTAGAGTCACTGGAGGATGTGGGACTGCCTGTGGGCCAATGGAGTGGGGCTTGCCCCCCAGGGCAGTGAGCAGCATATAATCTAAAAGCCTGTCCCCAGAGGAGCTGGAGGCCAGAAGGGAAAAGAAGAGATTACATTTGGAATTGCCTAACTTCCAGATGTAGAAAGAGAGGGCTCTAGAGGAGAAAGGACGGGCCATGGAGGAGGAGGAGGAGAAGAAAAATAAATTGTCCATGGAAGAGGGGAAACTCATATTGGGTCATGAACTGAGTCTAAAGGAGCTGGACATTAAGGCCAGGCAGGGAGGCAGGCAGAGTCCAGCAGTGATGGTGACAACATAACTACAGTGTCTGCTGGTGAGGAGAGGGTCTGCATTCCAAAGGATTTGGTTGTCCAGTTATGATTTGGGGGGATGACATGGACAAGTGTTTTGCAGCCTATGAGGTGGCCTTCAGAGGGCAACAGGTTCTTAAAGAATATTGGGGGGAATTAGCTTCTGGAGGTATACACCCACGGTGGGGAGGGACACACTCCTAATACTAGAAGCAGAGGACCAGACACACTACACTTCCATGAAGGATATACCCATCAACAAGGTTTGGTTATATCCAGAGAAGTATCACCAGAGATTTAGGAAGAGTCGTAAACTTCAAACAGAAACCTGGGTGGATTTCTTTGATTATTCTAGCAAGGCACTGAAGGGATGGGCGAAAGGAAGCAAGGTAGATAAGTTTGATGGGCTGTAAAACCTGATTATCAGGGAGCATATGATTGAAGTTTGTTTTTCAGAACTGTGCCAGCATCTAGTGGATAGCAAGCTGACTCCCTGCAGGAAGCTTACTTAAGAGGTGGAACTCTGGTTCAGCACCAGAGTGTCCACAAAGGCATCTGGGGGCACACCCACAAGGGTGGCCATTGTTCCCACCAGAAGAAAGATGGGGGGAATAAAAAGAAAGAGATCTTTTAGGGCCCCTAAAATAGTTCTCAAAGGAAAGGGTCCAATACTTAATCTGGCCACCAGACAAAAAGCTTCACTGACAAGATTCAGAACAAACCTCCCAAGCGCAATGAGTGCTTTGAATATGGGCATGCAAAAGGAATCCCAAGAGCCCAAAACGAGCACCACCTCCCACTGAAGGAAAGACCCCAGTGGTACCAACTGTAGAGCTTGGGGAGGAGTCTGTTCTAGTTAGTGAGTGGGAGGTTAACAGGGTTACCCTAGTGTCCCTGGGTGACGTGGAGATAGTCCCAAAGACCCATGTGCCCTCCAATACTACCAAGTTTAGGCAATGGACTATCATCAATGGGCAAGGTGTGGAGGCTCTGAGGGACACGGGTGCCAGTATGACTATTGTAAGGAGTCATCTGGTGCCACCGGAGGAGATTTTACCCAATGTATTCCAACACGTGTGGTAGCAGAAAACTGTGAGGGTCACTACCCAGTTACCTTGGTTCCCTTTGAGTGAGAGTTGTTCTCAGGTCTTCTGCAAGTAGCTGTAAGCTGTGCCATGCCTGTAGACTGTTTGTTAGAGAATGACTTGGAGAACACTTCCTTCAAGGAGGTGGAGCTCAGGTCATGCCTGGAAATGTTGGGGATACCTGAATGGGCTTGCGCTACCACTAGGTCCACGACTACACAGAGAGGGCATCAAAAGGTCTGGAGCCTTTGGCCCAGACAACTGCCAGTTCAAGGAAGTGTGAGGGGACTAGAGAGTCAGCTCCTGAGTGTATCTCAAATGACGTGGATGCGGCACCAGAGAAGGCTACCCGGGAGACCAGTGGAGAAGACACTGTTTCCCTTGGTGACCTACAGGATCTTGCTGGATGGCAGGTAGAAGGAGAACCCATCAGGGAGGACTTCTGCAAGGCTCAAAGGGAGTGCTCAGCCTTGGGGGAGCATGAGTTGACTGGTGGAAGTCCAGGCAGCAGGTGATGCCTCTGGTAATTACCGCATTTACTGGGAGGGCAACCACCTGTACAGTAAGCCTCAAGAACTGAAGCATGCGACAACAAGGGCCATGGCGGCTCCCCAGTGACACCAGTCCTTACTACAGGGGCTGGCTCACAAGGTTCCCCTGGCAGGGCATCTGGGCCAGGACAAGACCTTTGCCAGGCTTGTCCCCAACTTCTACTGGCCCCAGATGAGGAGGTCTTCAGATGCAATCTGTAGGACCTGTGTGACCTGCCAGGCCAGTGGGAAGACAGGATAGAAGTTAAAGGCTCCCCTGTCCCCCTTACCTGTCATTGGCACCCCCTTCGAGAGGGTGGGCATCGACATTGTAGGGTTCATGGATCCCCAGACGTCTTCTGGTTACAGGTACCGCCTGGTTCTGGTGGACCACAGCACTAGGCACCCAGAGGCCACACCTCTGAGTACTACCACTGCACCGGCAGTGGTTAGGGCCCTGATGGGGATTTTTACCCAAGTGGGTGTCCCCAAAGAAGTGGTTTCTGACAGGGGCACCAACTTCATGTCTGCTTATATGCATTCCATGAGGAAGTAATGTGGAGTACTTATAAATTCTCCACCACCTATCATCCACGAACCAATGGGCTTGTTGAGAAATGTAACAAGACCTTGAAGGCATGATCAAGAGCCTACTTGAGGCTCCGAGGCGTAAGTGGGATGTCTTTTTACCATGCCTACTCTTTGCATACAGAGAGGTGCCACAGAAGGCAGTTGGGTTTAGCCCCTTTAAGCTTCTGTACGGGCATCCTGTGAGAGGACCTCGCAAACTGGTAAATGAAAAGTGGGAGAAATCTGCCACAAAACTTCCCTAGAATGCAGTGAACTACATGCTGGCCTTCTGGAGCTAAATTACCAAGTTGTGGAAGCAAGCTTCAGACAACTTAGAGGCCAGCCAGGAAGTAATGAAGCAGTAGTAGGGCCTGGCGGGGGCCCCTGTGGACTTACAGCCTGGAAAGAAAGTGTGGGTGATTGAGTCCATAGAGCCCAGAGCCCTCCGAGACCATTGAAGACCCCAGACAACCCCTAGGGATTATCCACCTAACCCCTCTCAAGCCCCATTATGAGAGGTTGGAGGTCACCATGCTGTTGGTGACATATGGAGGGGAGGAAGAGGAGAGTGAACCTCTTTCTGACCTCTGAGCCTCCAACGAGAAGGATTGGTCAATGGAATGTGTAAACCTTACCTCTACCGTGACTCCTGAACAGCAGAGGGACTGTCACCAGATGCTGGGAGAGTTCACCTCTCTGTTTTCCCTCACTCCTGGGGTTACACACTTGTGTACCCACAACAAAGACACATGAGACAGCCCCTCTGTCAGGAATAACATTTACCAGCTGTGAGACAAATTGAGGGCCAGCATTAAGAAAGAGGTTTTTTTTTTTAAATGCTGGAATTGGGGGTGATTAAACATTCTAGTAGCCCCTTGTGTGGCCCAGTGGTGCTGGTACCCAAGGCTGCCCCAAAGAACACTACACCAGAACTCAGGTACTGTGTAGACTATAGAGGACTCAAGTCAGCCACCAGACCTGATGCTCATCCAATCCCACAGGCAGATGAGCTGATTGACAGATTAACAGCTGCTCAGTTCCTGAGTACTTTTGGCCTCACTTCAGTATACTGGCAGATCACCCCAACTGAAGAAGCCAAGGAGAGGTCAGCCTTCTCCATCCCAGAGGGCCACTGCCAGTTCAGGAAAGTGTCCCTTTGGCTCAAGAATGCCACTGCTACCTTCCAGAGGTTTGTAAACCAAGTCTTGGCTGGGATGGAGGCCTTCAGCGCTTCATACCTGGATGACTTAGCTGTCTTCAGCAGCACCTGGGAGGACCATCTCTTCCACCTCCTGGAAGCACTTCAGGCCCTGAAAAATGCAGGCCTGACAATCAAGGCCAGTAAGTGCCAGGTGGGACAGGGGACTATAGTGTATGTGGGACACCTAGTGGGCGGAGGTAAGGTGTAACCTCTCCAGGTTATACTCTGGGAACCCTCAGAGACTTAAACAGTGGTGAGAGCCTTCCTAGGCATCACCAGATATTACAGGAGGTTTGTCAAAGGGTATGGCACCGTTATGGCCCCCTTAACTGATCTAACATGAAAGAAGCATTGCAGAAATGTGTTCTGGACAGAGGCATGCCAGAAAGCATTCAACCCCCGAATAAAGCTACGTGCACAGCCCCAGTGCTCAAGGCCCCTGACTATTCCAAAGAGTTCATAGTTAAAACGGATGCCTCAGAGCATGGCATAGGAGCAGCACTGTCACAACTTAACAAGGAGTGCATGGACCAACCTGCAGCTTTCATCTCCACAAGGTTACTAGCCCGTAAACAGAGAAGGAGTGCTATTGATTGGGAAGCTTCTGCTGTGGTTTAGGCACTGAAGAAGTTAATACCGTACATGTTGGGGATTCACTTTAGGAGTCAGACTACCCACAGGCACCACAGGCAAATGAGAGGTGAAAATCCAAAATTTGTTTAGGTAGTCCTTCTCCATACAGGGAATGGGCTTTATGGTGGAAAACAAACTGGGGTCCAAACCATGCCAATGTTAATGGTTCTCTAGGTTCTTCTGCCTAAGGGATGAGAGCTCCTAAGTAATATGGTAGCTTTCCCCACGCTCAGCTGCGGGAGTTAAATATGTTAGACCTGACAGAATTAGGGTGGTCATCCCCAAACTTTTTGCCTGCTTTGCCTCCCTTTTTGCTGATCTGTTTTTGTTGGCCTTAGGACTCGGGCACTTTATCACTGCTAACCAGGGCTGAAGTGCATGTGCTCTCTTCCCTAAGACATGGTAACACTGGTGTATCCACAATTGACATATTTAATTTACTTATAATTCCCTAGTAAAGTGCACTGTTTGTGATCAGGGACTGTAAATTAAATGCTAGAAGTGGGCCTGCAGCACCCATTGTGCCACCCACTTAAGTAGCCCTTCAAACATGTCACAGGCCTGCCACTGCAGAGCCTGTAAGAGCAGTTTCATTGCAATGTCGACTTGACATTTAAACCCCCATGCCTAGCCTTAAGCTTCCCTTTTATTACACATAAGACACCCATATAGTAAGCCCTGGATAGCACATTGGGCAGAGTTCAGTGTAAGTAAAAGGCAGGATATATACTTTTTAGTTTTACATGTCCTGGTAGTGAAAAACTCAAAAATTCTTTTTCGCTGCTTTGAGGCCTACTCCTTTCATAGGATAGCATTGGGGATTGCTTAATACAATTATTAAGTGTAATTCCTGATTTAGAAGGGGTAAGACTGTGATGTTTCATACCTATGGACTTTTAATAATAAATCATCTTTAATGGCAAAGTTATATTTATGATTACAACTTTAAAAATGCCACTTTTAGAAAGTTTGCGTTTTTCTGTGTTCAAGTCCTGTGCTCCTGCTGCATGTCACCAATACATGTCTGGGTTGGGTGACAGCTGAACTTTGTACGTTCCCTCTAGACAGTCACACTCAAAGGGAGCTGAGGTGTGCCATTTACACCGCAATGGCCCATCACCAGGCTGATGGGCCTTCCTGAGCTAGATGGGAGGGAGGAGCTGACACTTCCACCTGAATAGGGCAGTACCTGTCCCCACACAAACAACGGCGTATCCCCCTGTAGTGTGTCTGGAGCCAGGGCAGGAAAGGGAGGACCGGTGTGCATCTCAAAGCCCCTCTTTGAAATCACCACACTTCAAAGGCACCACTTGGTATAAGAACTGGACTTCTGAGCCTACCAAGTCAGTACAGTTCTGGGGTCTGCCAGCAGGAATGACTGGTGTGCAGCTGAAGGGACTGCCACTCTGCTGGAACTCTGATAGACTTTGATGGATTCCTGCTTTTCTTCCCTGCCCTGCTGCCTGCTACCCTCCTTTCCTGGGAGTGAGAAGGACTGGGTACGCATCTCTTCATCCCCAGACCCAAGTAAATCCAATAACTTGCTGGCCTGCCTCTTGTTCTGCAGTCTCAGGGACATCAAAGACTACCTGCATCTCCCCTACAACTTCAGACTCTGCCAACTATGAGTCCTGCCCTGCCAAGAGGTACTCTAATCAAGTCCTGGGCTTTGAAAGTGGCCTTTGCAGGTGTTCTTCCACAAAACCTGATGCATTGGCACTGTTGTACCTTTCAGAACTGCCACATCCTCCCACAATTCTGACGCATCATCGCTGCCACTGAGGATTAGGACTTCGCATCATTGACTGTGTGACTCAGAGTCGATGGATCACTACCTGCCCTGGCGCATAATCTTTGCATTGCCAGCTGCGCAGCTTGATGATGGTGCATCACATTTATCACACCGGCGACTGCACAACTCGACGATGACGCATTCCATGACTGCGTGGAGCTGAACTAACTCATCGCCTTCGCTTCACCTTCCTTGGCATTGATGCAACCCTCCATCCAAGGTACTGTTTGTGCGGGACAAAGTTGGTCTCTGTAGCCAGCCCACACTCGGTCATCCAGAACTTTGGATTTGCCCTGATATAGCATGACTAGATAGCACAGGTTGGTGCTTTACATTTAAAGGCACTACGCTAGCAGATGTATTTTTTTAAATTCATATCTCGATTTCTACTTATTAGATTTATGTTGGTTTGGTCTTGTTTTGTTTATTAAATTAAGATCTATTTTTCTAACCTGGTTTGGAGTATTATTCTGTGGTGTCTTCACTATTTTACTTTAATTTATTTAAGTATTGCACAATACTTTACACATTGCCTCTTACATTAAGCCTGCCTGCTCTGTGCCAAGCTACACAGTGGGTGGGGAGGGGTTGTACAGGTTAACTTAGGGGGTGTAACTTACTTACCCTGACTAGGGTTGTGATCCCCACTTGGACAGGGTGCGTACTTCTGCCAACTAGAAAACCAATTTAAAATAACAGGTCATCAGGATCTTGTGGAATTCAAGAACTGAAGGGACTGATGTGCAGAAGCAGGCCATTTTAAGCTTTAGGAGTGAGGAAGCAGAAGGCACGACCACCAGGTGTGGTTCTGTGCATGCTGGGTGTGTGCAAGTAGGAGTCTGGGTGAGCGGAGGTGTCTGTTAGGTTTCTGGAAGCTTATACAGAAGTTCATGCAGTTGTTGGAATATGTGAGGAAGTATGAGATGGAGATTTAATTCACATGGCTGGTTAGGGTGAGTTGGTTATTGATTACTATTCTGAGGTTCTTTGCATGGGTTGCTGGGAGTGGCATGGGTCTGAGTTCTGCAAGTCACCATGTGGAGTCCCAAAGCGAGGTGTCTTTGCAGAAGATTACTATTTCTGTCTTGTCTGTGTTTAGCTTGTTGGCTTTCATCCATCTAGTGACTTCAGACATGCAGGCAGAGAAATTGGTCCAGATGTTTGAAATGTTACAGTGACTCCCCCCTTTTCCGATTCTTCATGCTCCAGTGAGCTAATTCTAGGTGCATTTTAGCTCTGCATTTGTTCTTCTGCTCTCATAATGCACTTCACTGAATTTCTTAAAAATAACATGGTTAGCCTCCCTACAAACTATAACAAATGTATGACAGGCACTATCAATTCTAGTCTGCTGCCATCATGTTTAAAGTAGTCATAGAAGGCTATTCACAAACTTCATTTTGAAGTACCACAAATGTGCTACAATATGCTATTCATAAACCTACATGCAGGGTTTGCACCTCTGCCTCTCCTTTAGCTATATGTGTGGAGATGTTGGTACTGACTGTGGAGCCTCCATAATTGTAAAGATATTTTTACTAGTAAATGTAGAAAGGACTCACATTGTAAAATGGGGAATACCTATGATTAAAGGGGAGGGAATTAGGGAGGAATAAGAGGAGTCTATGGAGAGTCAGGAAGGGTGAGGGATGAGTTTAAGGAGGGACATCAATCCACCCACAGACTATAAAGCCTATAGCTATTCATAAACTGTATTTCTATTATTACTGTAGCCAAAAAGGGACCTCAACCAATACTAAAGTAGTCGGAGCTGGAATAAGGCTAGCACCACACATGGCCAAACACTGGTATTGCAAACTATTAGACCTGACAGCCTTAGGGTGGTCTTCCCCAAACTTTTTGTCTGCCTCCCTCAAGTTTTCTAATGTCATTTTTTGCTGGTTTTAGGACTTTGCGCACTTTACCACTACTGACCAGTGCTAAAGTGTTGTGCTCTCTCCCCTAAACATGGTAACAGTGGCTCCTCTTGAAGTTTTTAATTTGCCTATAAGTCCCTCGTAAAGTGCACTATGTGTCCGAGCAAAGCAATTAAATGCTACTAGTGGGCCTGCAGCACTGATTGTGCCACCCGCATTAGTAGCTCCTTAACCATGACTCAGGCCTGCCATTGCAAGCCCTGTGTATGCAGTTTCACTGCCAATTTGACTTGGCATTTAAAGCTACTTGCCAAGCCTCAACCCACCTTTTTATTAATTATAAGTCATCCCTAGGGTAGGTTCTAGGTAGGTCATAGGGCAGGGTGCAATGTAAATAAAAGGCAGGATATACACTTGTAAGTTTTACATGTCCTGGTAGTGAAAAACTCCCAAAGCTTTTAAGTGGTAATTTGTGATCTTTAATGGGTGACAGTGTCATGTTTGGTATGGCTGGAGTGGTAGTGAGAAATCCTGCTTACTGGTGAAGTTGGATTTAACATTACTATTTTTAAAATGGCACTTTTAGAAATTAGACATTTCTATGCACTTGCTGCTCTCTGTGCCTTACAGCCTGTCTCCAATCCACACCTGGTCTGTGCTGTTTGACAGCTCCCCTTGTGCATTCAACTCAGGCAGCCATAAACAAAGGACACTCAGCTGCATCTGCATTCATCTGCATACTGATGGGTCTTCTTGGGCAGGAAGGGTGGAGGGGCTCTCACTTACACTTCAAAGGCTAGTGGCCTGACCCCACACAAGGGACTGATAACACCCCACATATCCCCTGGTAGACAGGGCTGAGCTGGAAGGGGAACTGGCACACTTCAAAAACACTATTTGAAGTCTCCTCTACTTCAAAGGCACATTTCCGTATATATACTAGGTCTGTGAATCCGACACTTCTGGGCCTACAACTGGACTGTGTCAGATGGACTGCAGTGCTGCCCAAAGGACTCAACTGGACTCCTTTTCTAGAAGGACTGCTATTCTGCTTGTTGCCCTGCTGCTTGCTGCTTCCTGACTTTGCTGGACGGATTTTGCCTTCCCACCACAAGTGACCTGCAAGGGCTTGCAATTGGCCTCCTGTTAAGAAGCCTCAGGGCCATCAAAGATTTCACTTAAAAGAGAAAATCCACGCCTCAACGCACCAGAAAAATGTATGCAACGCCTGTCTCAGGCTAAAAGATTGACTCAATGCCTGCAAAATCGATGCAGTGGCTGTATCGTGGCTGAAAAATTGACACAGCCCTTGCAGAATGAGTTTAGCACCTGTTTCACTGCGGTTCCATCATTACAGCGCATCTGGATTTTCCATGCATTGTCCCTGGGTGTCAATTTTTCATCAACCCTGCACTGCAGTAAGGAACCGAGGCTGCATGTCTGGAAATCAACGCATCACCTTTCCTGAGAGGAAAGACGCATCACCTCCCCTACCCAGTAAGGAACCGACTCATTGCTTTGCTTTTCTGGGGCCTCATCTCTTCTGTGGCCCACATCATCTTTGTTTTTGACACAGCCCAGGTACTTTTTGTAACAAGATACATCCATTGATTCCTCTGGATTAATACCTACTTAAACCTCTAAAAAGTAATATCTTGACCTGTGAACATTGGACCTATGTTGTTTTGGTCTTGTTGTAATCAGATAAATATTATCTATTTTTCTAAACTGATGTGAGTACTTTTTTGGGTGTTTTCACTGTGTGACTGCATGAGTTATTGCACACATACTTTACACATTGCTTTCTAAGCTAAGCCTGCTTGCTCTGTGCCAAAGCACTAGAGTGTGAGCACAGGATAATTTAGGTTATGTTGTGACTTACCCTGACTAGAATTGTGGTCCCTACTTGGACAAGGTGCATATCTCTGCCAACTAGAGACCCGATTTCTAACACAAACCCCTCCCATTAAAAATGATGCAGTTAGGGACATAAATGTAAACTCCTTAGTTAATAATGTTAGTTGAAATTACAATATTTAAATAGCAAAACAATGTATATATATAAATTAATGTTAAAAATAGTACATAGGTTTATTATATTAAGAAAATACTTTAATACCTTTTGCATTGAAATTGATGTAAAAATAAATGTTAAAATATAAAAATGTTACTTTTAAGAAATTCTCCACGGATCTTTTAATAATTATTAAATCATTTTGTATTTCTTTCACTAAAGGTAGACATGTATTTTTATTTTACCTTGGAAAAATAATTTACTGTATTTAAAATAATTTAGTTTTTTCATTCAAAATGTAGTTAATAGTGCTGTGGAACGACTGTTTTCAGAAGCATATCTGTGTTTTTTACCTTGTACCTCTTTATGGTGTGTGGTTTTAAGTCACCTAAACAATAACGTTTACTACTACTACTACTACCGCTACTAGTTTTGTAGCATTTTTTTGTTTAGTTCTACATTTAAAATAAATTTATAATATTAATATTTATCTTAAAAATATTTTAAATATTTTTTTCAAGCTTAATGAACATTTTTTTAATAGTTTCCCTATACTTTACCATAGGGAGATCTCCACCCCTGAATATTACCACTATATAGTACACACTGTTGAGTTCAGTGAGAGTGTTAACCATGGGTATAAAGTAGACAGTGGCAGCTGGCCTGATTTTTTGCCTGTGTTTGGTGACACTCATATGTACTGGTGCGAGCAGCCTTATTCCAAACATGCAGTTGGACATTCGGATCTGTTGATTGTCCTTCCCCTAATGACACGTCCCCAACTTCAGCCCAGGTTATTTCCACTAGATGATGTTCTCTGCATAGGTTGCTAACCAAAGCTAACAATCTGAGTACTCCACACTCCTTAAAACGTTGGGATTCTCCCATCCAAATCAGGGTTTTTTCCATATATATACATTCACCACACTGGTCTTTCTGGCATTAAGACGTAACGAGTGGAGGCAAGTAGTAATAGATTGTTGATATGCTGTGCAGTTTAAAACCTGAGGATCCAGAGTGTTTATGAGGTTTGTTCATAAAAATACCTACAGATATGCCCACATTCTGTTAGTTCAATTAAATATATTTTTCATATTTATGGTTTTGAGATGCCCGCCAGTGCAGCAGACACTTTGGGGCATATTTATACTCTGTTTGCGCCGGAATTGCGTCGTTTTTTTACGCAATTCCGACGCAAAACTAACTCCATATTTATACTTTGGCGTTAAACCCGTCTAGCGCCAAAGATCTTGGAGTTTGCGTCATTTTTTAGCGTGGACACCTACCTTGCGTTAATGATATGCAAGGTAGGCGTCTAAAAAATGACTCCGAGGCATGTGCGCCGTATTTACACTCCCGGGCAAAAATGACGCCCGGGAGTGGGCGGGTCAAAAAAAATGACGTCCAGCCGTTTTAGCGTCATTTTTTAACGCCTGGTCAGGGCAGGCGTTAAGGGACCTGTGGGCTCGGAAGGAGCCCAGAGGTGCCCTCCCATGCCCCCAGTGACACCCCCTGCCACCCTTGCCCACCCCAGGAGGACACCCAAGGATGGAGGGACCCATCCCAGGGAACTTAAGGTAAGTTCAGGTAAGTATTTTTTTTTATTTTTTTTTGTGGCATAGGGGGGCCTGATTTGTGCCCCCCTACATGCCACTATGCCCAATGACCATGCCCAGGGGACAGAAGTCCCCTGGGCATGGCCATTGGGCAAGGGGGCATGACTCCTGTCTTTGCTAAGCTAACGTCATTCCATAAATACGGCGCCCGCATGGCGCTTTGGAATGGCGTTAGCCAGCGTTAAATTTTTTGACGCACAACTGCGTTGGCGCAGTTGTGCGCCAAAAAGTATAAATACGGCCCTTTATCCCTACAGAGGTTCCTATAGCCTTGTGAGAGCCACTTTAGAAGAGAAATGGTTGAGCCCCGGAGGTCCACCAGAACTGCTGATCCCTAGAAATTGGACCGAGAAGTGCGGGTCCACTTGCTGGTCCCACATACAAAATGTCCCTGACACAGAGTTAGTCTTCTCCGACTACTTAAGAGATATTATGATAGACACTGTGAACTACTTCTATGGCTTTAATGCAGATATAATGTACGAGGGATGCTGGCAGAAATGGCCGTTAGTCATATGGTCAAAAGCAAGGCATGGCGGAGGGCTGGAAAGTTATAGTTAGCTCAGTAAATTATAACTGATGGATTTCAGTTTCTTACATTTAAAACTTGAATTTATATATATATACCTATCTCTAAGAATCTACCTTCTCAATATTTGAAGGGAAAACGTGTAATCCCAAAAACTCGCAGGGAGTTTATGGCCCTGATTTCTCCCCTTGAAGATAACAGGAAGCGTGGAATGAGGGGATTAGATAAGTATAACAATGTTCTCTCCTGACACAGATCTAATGATTAGACGCCCTTAGCCATACAGTTTATTATATAATGTATGTTCTGATTTGTCAGGAAGAATATTTACTGCAATCTGTACCAAGGTTCAGTATTTAAATGTGTCCCATTTGGTTAGCTGTCCTCCTGCTCAGTTTGGAGAGGTTACATACATTTACTGCCAGATTGTGAGCACATTTCCTTCCATCTGCTTAACTCTGCCAACCTGCATTAGTATAGTTAATGGAGCTAAAAGCCATTAATGCCTAATTTGAATGTGCGATTTTAAAAAAATAGAGCCATATGTATTTATGTTTTTCCTCCTCCACTCTTTATGGGATTTAAAGATCCGCTCAAGTGTTCACTGTATTTTGTGTTGGCAAATTCCAATAAACAGAACAAAATGTTCTTTATCACGATTAACTGATACATCTCTGAAACAAAAGGTGTCCAGAATCATTTCATTTTTGTGCATACCATTTTCAGATTGTTATGGAAAATAGTTTTGAAGTACCTACTATTTATTTTTCTAAACCTAGTTCCTTTCATCTAATAAAATATTGTAAAGAAAAGATGTCTCTTTTAATGTATTAAATTCAGGAACACAAATATTATATTCCAGGGGGGCTGTGCCGAAGTGGACAATTCACAATAAGCAGGATAAGAAGGAAAGCTCGATTGAAGGATATTTTAAATGCTTACAGGGCTCAGGAAAATGATTTGTGGCCTGTAAAATTTCCAAATTGAGCAGGTACATATGCATTTTAGCTTTAGGTAAAGAGACTGATAATAAGTCGCTTTTATTTTTATTTACGTTTTCTTGTCTTAAAAGCATTTTCTATGTTCAGTCTTTCGCTCACCCCACGTCCCGACACTTCTAGTTACACTGAAAAGTTGAATACTTTGGGTATAAAAGTGCAGAGAAGTATGCGAACGGCACTGCTAAAGCTCATGAATCCCTAGAAAGTTATGACTATTTTGTTCCCATATCTTTGCTTGAACCACTCGCCTGAAACTCTACTGGAAACACCAACCAGGTATAGGATTGTGGAAAAATCTGCAAATCTGTCAGTACATGTGCATCCGGGTTTTACATTTCTGCAAGCAAAAATATAGCAAACCCGCCTTTGTAAATCAGAACTGAACATTGCCTGCAGATTTTCCCACTTATTGGTTGATGAATCAATCTAAATTGATTTGTGGAAGGTCAGTTGCTGGCTCTTAAGTAAACTACTCAGTGGACTTTATAACACTTCCTCTATTACTCGGCTATCTTGAATGGTTTGCACTTGGTATGTATAGTGGTATGTGATAGTGTGAGGCCCAGATCCAAAAGGTACTATTGTGGTTTGTGCCCAGAATCTGTTGATGATTTAGGAGAGTGATTTGTGGCAGTGCCAGGTCACCAAATAGGCAAATTGGGCACCGACATATGGGACCCACTCCTTAAAAGAGCCCCGCAACAAGGGATCAAAAAAATATTGATTTGATCTTGAAAGAAAATTACAATCAAGCTTTCTTAAATTGTTTCCAAAAGATAGGAAAAAATGAATCAACTCAAAGACACAAAAACTTTACATTAAAGACTCTTTAGAGAAAATACTGGATTAATGAAAAGTACCCATTAGCAACTTAAAAGTACATGAAACATAGACACTAGATTTACATAACAGTTTGGGGCTCATTTTGACCCCGGCGGTAAAAAACACCTACTGCTGGGGCAAAGGCCGCCAAAAGACCGTCGCCGCCGCTACCAACCATCCGCTGTATTATGACCACTACCGGATTTCCGCCAGAAGGAAGGTGGAAATCCGGCTCTGGGCATGCCGGCAGATGGCAGTAAGGTGGCACTGCTGCCAGCAGCAGCATCACGCCAGTAGACCGCCACCAGCCGTATTATGAGAATAATACGGCTTGGCGGTGTTCTGCTGGCAGACGCTGCTGCTGGACGACGCTGCTGCTGCGGCTACATGGGAGGAGGGAGCGGGGTGGGGGTGTTGTGTGTGTGCAAGGGGTTTGTATGTATGTTTGTGTGTGCGTGTATGTATGTTTGTGTGTGCGTGTATGCGTGTGTGTTGTGTGTGTGTGTGTGTGTGTGTGGATGTGTGTGTGAATGGATGTATGCATGAATGTGGGAATGGGTGTGTGTATGAGTGTGCTCATGTGTGAAAGGAGGGACGTGTATGAAGGGGGGTCTGGAGAGGAAGGGGGGTTGAGGGGAAAGCTGGGGAGTGGGAGGGGGCAGGGAAGACCGCTATCAGTGACAGGGAATGATTCCCTGTCACTTATAGTGCCGACCGCCATGGTTTTCGTGGCGGTAAGCATGCCACGAAAACCATGGCGGTAGGCAGGGTCATAATCCTGCAGGTGGGCAAGTGACGGCCACCGGTCTGGAGAGTTAAGTCTCCAGCCGGCGGTCGTTACCACCGTGGCAGTCGCTGTGGTACATTGGAAGTTTGGCTTGAGCCAAACCGCCAATGTCATAATATGGAGAAAAATACCGCCAGCCTATTGGCAGTAATTTCCTCCATATTATACTTTTCTCCATATTTACGCCGACTTCTGAGGTCATAATGACCCCCTTTGTCTCTTAAAAGCTCATCTTCAGTCAGCGGTCTGTTTGTAAAATAAATCGGTGCAAACTACCTACGTGTAATGTTTAGTTTTGTGAAATAAAATTGATCTATTGAAATTGTTGGTTGGTAAAATTAAAAACGTATTAGGAGATAATTTGCAAAGAGGGGGAGTGAAACTTAGACTGCGTAGGGGCAAAGGTGGCACTGGGCTTTTGGAAATGTGCGAATTCCTGGTAGCTAAACGTAAATACCAATCTTAAGGTTATTTATTCAACATCATTATTATATAAGGATATTCAAGAAATTAATCGAATCAGCTATCCTGAAGACAAAAATGCTAAAAATCTAAAATACACCTTTGCGGAAACCTATAGATTCTGTAATAGCTGTGAGGAATCTATCATTCATATACTTTGCTTCTCCCCAGAGTTATTACGTGAGAGGCGGGTCCTTTTAAAACGACTTTTTAAACACCTGGGACTCCGCTGATGTAGGCAAGTGGTAATTGCATGCCAGCAGGTGGCACATGTACCACTGGCCGCGCTGTTTGTGCAGTTTATTAGCATTGCAGAAAGGAAGTTAAGGTGGGTGGGGTGGGGGGTCCTCTCACAAACGAGAACTTGAACCTCCAGAGGGA
Organism: Pleurodeles waltl; assembly: GCF_031143425.1. NCBI lineage: Eukaryota > Metazoa > Chordata > Amphibia > Caudata > Salamandridae > Pleurodeles > Pleurodeles waltl. The sequence continues at coordinate 607,712,515 of NC_090438.1, forward strand.
TCGCGATCCTTCCTCAAGATGGTAGCGGCACGAGAACCGCTGTGGCAAGGGACCACCCCAGTAATGTGCAGCGATGTATTAGAAACTGCCATAAATCCTTCAAATTGAGGCGATGCTAACAATGTACTTATTACTTTGTTTTGCACTGCTGTCAGTAACTATTTGGACTTTCTAGTTTTTCACTTAAGCTCGTCGACAATAATGTATTTTATTCATGAATTTGCAACAATCCAGATTGTTCCCTTTTAGATGTTTTAATCTATTCTGCTGTTAATATTTTGAGCTGTTTTGTAGCATTTTATTATGCCGACAGCCAGCACTTGCACTTTTTCACACGAAAGCCCGTTTGATCTGTGTTTTAGGCTATGCAGTAGTGTGTTCTTAAACTTCTCACGTGTGGTTTTTAGTAACTGTGCCATGATATAAGGAAAGTTGAAACCATCAACTGACGACATTATTATATTAGGGCGGGGACATCTTAATGATTTCAAGTGCCCCGGGCAAAGCAAATTTGGAGGGGCCCTATTTCTCAATAGCTTTGCAATTAGCATCCAATTTTACCTCCTTTATGCCCTCTGTGGCCAGGTCACCGATTGTCCGCTGGCACATTGGTGCAAATGGTAAATGTGTTTGAATATCAGATGCAAAGATTATTTGCAAAAATATTAGTGGCAGGCAGCTGCACACTCACTAATATTGAAAATACACGTCACTCAGAGACAGTGACGTGTATTTTCAATATTAGTGAGTGTGCAGCTGCCTGCCACTAATATTTTTGCAAATAATCTTTGTGACCACCCCCCCTTCCATTTTTCATATTTGAAGTTCTATTTTGATCTAAAGGAAACTTTTATATGGTGTTGTACAGTGTTGAAAAACAATCATTTGTCTGCAAAATGTCTGTAATTGACTCACATACATTACTCACCTTAAAAATAAAATAAAAGCAAAATAAAAGAAAACAGTATGTAAAACAATCTTTTTAAGAATTTTGCAAGGTACTCAGGGCAAGGCTCTCTGCAGAACACTGCTGGCTCTATTAGGGGCCCAGTTAAAAGGCCGAGACACTGGGCCACAACGCACTTTGCACATGCCTTAAAACATGTTTGCATTAGGATATATAGAAAATTCATACACTAAACCAACTATTGTGAGGACTGAAATGATAAAAAGTAATCTAAATCAAATTTCCATACTCTTAAACATGTAAATATTTCTAAAACACTTTTTAGAAGTAATCCCCTTCAGGAGGTACTGCAATGGTATATTAGGTATTTGGTACTTTGCTCTGTCTAAATCATATTGGATATATTGTTCTCTTAACACGTAGGTATCCTTGCAATCCAAAAGGAAACATGCACCAGCTACAAAGTGAATTTTGCAGTACCTGCAGCACTATCCCTGCCTCTGTATCTGCCTTTCGGGACTATGGATCCATGTTATAAAAAGGTAACTCAAACAAGTATGAAATAGTTCCCTCATGGGTCTCCAACCTTTTCTGTAGTAAAAACTACTTATGTTCAATGAAAATCATCCAGAGCTAAGAATCAGACAAGTTTATATTTTTGTTTTGAATATACATTTTTCCGTTTTTGTAGGCTGGGCTGCACACAAGAGAGCTACTTATGGGTGGCTCGAGAACTACTAGTAGCTCACGAGCTACTCGTTGGAGACACCTGCTTTAATGAGAGTATTTAAATAATATGGCCGCTTACTCTGACAGCACTTCTTTAGGTACCACACGTTAGCTGCTCTAATTATCTAGTTATCACATCTGCTTCTTACATTAATCCTCCTTTAACATATTCCTTGAAGCTCCACTGGATGGGTCTACAATGAAATACTTTCAACTAGGATTTTTGGGAAAAAGAAAGTTTTGAATGTGAGCATTACTTCTCTGTTGGCCAAATAGAATTAGATGTGTATTGATGTCCTTCTGAATGAGCTGCTATACAAGTATCACATTATTAAATCATGTTACAAATCAGGGGCCTCATTTACGAGGTCTGTGGCGTAGGGTAGCACAGCAAGTGCCTTTCTGCATCACCCTGCGCCACTGGGAAAGGGCAGAAATGCGCTGTATCTACAAGGTACAGCACATTTCTGTCCTTTCTCCCTGTGCTGGCGCACAAATTGCTGCCAAGCCCTAATGTAGGCACCCTTGCACCATGGTGAAAGAGTGCCTGCATTGTGGGGATTATTGGTTTGTGCAGGAAAGAGCACCTTCCTGCACATAAACAATCACAAAAGGTGTTTTCCTCTTTCGATGTGTGCTGCATGATGCAGCACACATAGAAAGAGAAAAAAAGTTGAGAAATAAACATATTTGTCCCCGTTGTGTCATTCTTATGCCACCCTTCATGTGGGGTAGGAATCTGACTCATTCCCAGACTTGTAAATCGGGGAATGTGTCAGATTCCTTCGGGTTTCACAGGTGCTGCGTGGGAACACCCCAGCAACACCCAGGGAATACTTCTTTCACACAGTGTTATGTGTGAGAGAGGGCCATCTCTACAAGGCAAAGAAAAGGCATGCAAGGTGGCTTTCCGTGGCTTGTAAATATGGGCTAGCACACTGCGCCACTGAAGCGTTAATTAAAATGATGTTTCGGTGGGGAAGTGTGCCGCTAGGGCCTTGTAAATGAAGCTCCAGTTTCCTAGTTTGCAGAGGTATGCACCCTCTCTGAGTAGGGACCACAATCCTAGTCAGGGTAAGTCACAACACAACCTAAATTATCCTGTGCTCACCATCTAGTAGCTTGGCACAGAATATAACTTAAAAGGCAATGTGTAAAGTATTTGTGCAATAACCTAGGCAATGAGACAGTGAAAACACCACGAAAAGACTCCACACCAGTTTAGAAGCATAGATTATAATTTTATAAATAAAACAAGACCAAAATGACAAAAATCCAATACGTAGATCCTAAAATATGCAAATTTTAGGATAAAATAGCACTTAGAAGCCCAAAGCGCCAATTGTGATTATCTGGTCGCACTGATGGCCTTTGCCAAGTCTTTGGCAGGGAAAGGGAGGAGCGAGATCGAGCGGTAGGCCCTGAGCTTGTTAGGGTCAGCTGAAGGTTTCTTCAAGAGGGACTTGACCTCGTGTGCTTCCAGGCATCGTGGACGGTGGCTTTAAAGATAGAGGAGTTAAGGATTTCGGTGAGGGAGGCTCCAATTACTTCTCTTCCTAGGTTTTAAAAGTAGTGAGGGCATCCGGAGTGGATGGAGGTCATGATGGTGATAGTGTCTTCAGCGGAGAGATATTTCCATTCAGTGGGGTGAGGAGGTGTGGGTTGGGTGCAGAGGTGGTCGAGGTTGGTGGGCTGGGGGTCAAAGTTGCTGTAAATGTCAGCAATCCTGTGGTGAATGAAGTCCGAGAGCATACCTCAGAGGGTTTAACAGGGCTGGATAATGTTTTCTGTGGCAGATCGGCAGAAGAATTCTCTGACAATACTGAATACTTCTTTTGCGTGATTGGTGCTGGCCTCTTTGCGGGTTTTTAGCACTTCTTCTTTGGTTTCCCTTATACAGTGGTAGTAACTGTTGAGGGCGGTCCTGAAGGAGTTGAGGTTGGTGGGAGTCTTGTTGCTCCCCCAGTGTCGTTCTAGTTTCCTGCAATGGGTTTTGAGGCTTAGGAGTTCAGGGGTGAACCACCTGGCCTGCTTGGTGGGTTTTCTGTTGGTGGTGCACTTCAGGGGGGCTGTGGTTTCAGCTGCTGACAAGATCCAGTTGGTGAAGTTTTGGATGCTATATTCAAGTTATATTCAAGTGTGTCTGATGTGAAGGGTCTTGCTTCTTTGAGCGCAGAGACCCAGGTTGTTTCTGAGATTCCACCCCATTTGAGGCGGGGGAGGGTTGGTGGTCTTGTCAGGGCTTCCAGTCATCCCTCAGTGGTGAAGTGGACGATGTGGTGTTCAACCCATGTTACCTCAGTGGTGTGGAAGTACTTGGTTCTGTCACTGTTGGAGAAGATGGGGTCCAGTGTGTGTCCTGTGCTGTGTGTGGGGGCATTTACGAGTTGAGAGAGGCCTATGATGCTCATGTTCTTGAGGAGGGAGGCGAAGTTGAGGCCCCCCAGGAAGATGTAGTGGTTGCAGTTGATAGCCAGAGGGGCAAGGAAGTCAGGGATGGAGTTGCGAAAGCAGTGTTAGTGGGGGCCGGTGGTCTGTATGCGATGGTTCCTCTGATGGTGATGTTGGCATCAGCTTTGATCTGGAAGTTGATGTGTTCCATGATCATGGTTGTGTCGTTATCTGAGGCAGAGCAGTGGAGGGAGTCCTTGTGTATGGTGGCGATGCCTCGGCCGTGCCTCTTAGGATGATTGCAGTGGATCATCTTGTAGTTAGGGAGCATTGCGGTGGCAATGACCGGTGCTGATGAGGAGGTGAGCCTAGTTTATGTGATGAACATTATGTTGGGTGCAAGGTCGGTGATGGTGTCCCAGATTTCTATGGAGTGCTTGCAGAGGGATTGGGTGTTTCATGGTGCACAGTGGAGTTGAGGTTTGTGGGAGGGTGTTCGCTGGGTGGAGATTGCGTTGGTTCCTCCATTGCAGGAGACATGGCAGTGGCAGCAGGAGAATGGACCTTTGGTGTGTTGGGGTAAGGTGATGCTGTTGTTGGGGTTGCCGGCCTTGGGTCTGAGATTTTGGATCTTGTCGGGGAGTACTGGTGCCGGGTGATGGTGGATCCAGGGGTCCAGACACAGGCTGCAGATCCAAGGGTCCTGGGCATGGTCTGGGTGAGGGCTGCAGACCCAGGGGTCCTGGTGCTCGGCGTGGGCTGCAGAACTAGGGGGCATGGTGCTGGGCCCGGTCCGGGCGTAGGCTGCAGATCCAGGGGTCCTGGTGTTGGGCATGGTCCTGGTGTGGGCTGCAGATCCAGGGGTCCTGGTGTTGGGTGCAGTCTGGGTGCGAGCTCCAGGTCCAGAGGTCCAGATGCTGGACGAGGTCAGGGCATGGGCTGCAGATCTAGGGGTCCTGGCACTGGGTGCGTTCCGGGCATGGACGGGTGCAGATGGGATTGTCTTTGGCACACCTTCAACATGCCAGCAGCACCCTCGCTGTGCGGTCGCTCAGTGACACCAATAAATGGCTCCTGGGGAGGGAAGAGCAGGAGGGAAGAGGTGGGCAGGAGGAAAAGGCAAGAAACGTGGGGGCCTGAAATGCAGGAGGGAGGGGGAAGCCTGAGGAACAGCAAGGCAAGAAGGCCTGGGGCAGCAACAGCAGGCCAGCAAACCCTGATCCAAAACAAGGGACAAGGCAGGCAGACAGCACTGAACTAAAGGCACTCTATAACACTTCAGTTGCTAGTGCCCAGGGAGGGACAGCAAATCCTGCCTAGGATTGCAGTCCGTACTTGGACATGGTGCTTACCTCTGCCAACTAGAGACCCAATTTCAAACATTGGTGATCAGCAGTGAGGATAGGACTTGTGTTTGTGCAGTGCCATGCAATAGCTAAATGTACACTACCCATCCACATTTAAAGACCATTTCTAATGTTTTACTTCATCTGCAATTTTCCCAGCTTTGCATTTTTATTGCATCCTCTACATAATGTCTGGTTCTACAAATAGAGCCATGGAACTTGAACTGGCTAAACTGGAGTAGTACACAGTTAACCAGTAGAAAAGCTTCTGCAATGGGATGGGAGTACCTGCCCGAGGAGCCACCATGAAGGTAGAGTTTCAAATGGCGCTGAGGGCCTGGGCAGAGTCCCACTCCCAAGAGGATGATGACTTGGGGGAGCTTTTGAATGGCTCTTCAGAGGATCTACCTTCAGCAGGTGAGGGGGACAACCATGGATTTGTGTTACATGTGAGGGCAGAGAGCAGTGTCTCCAGACATGGACTGACCCCAGAGGAAAGGACAGAGGAGAGAGAATTGCAGCTGCAGTTGGCAAAATTAAAAATGGAGGTTGATGAGAGAAAGGCTGAAATAGCCTTGGCAGAGAAGAAACTACTTCTGGTTCATGAACTGATTCTAAAAGAGCTGGACCGCAATGCTAGGCAGTATGATTCCAGCAGTGATGGTGTAGCATACATACAGTACCTGGTGGAGACAAGAAGGCTCGTATACCCAAGGATTTGGTGCCTAACTATGTGGTGGGAGGTGACATTGATAAGTGGTTTTCTGCTTATGACGTTGCGTTGAAGGTACTCAGGGTTCCTGAAGAGCACTGTGGGGCGGGTCTGTGGAAACACATGCCAGCACTTGGGAGGAACACACTTCTAACATTAGAGGTTAGGGACCAGACCAAGTACACTGCCATGAAAGCCATTTTGATTGCCAAATTTGGTCTGACCCCAAGAAGTATTGCCAAAGATACAGGGACAGTCAGAAGCTCCCCAATCAATCCTGGGTATATTTAATTGATTACCCCAGTAAGGCACTGAATGGCTAGGTGCGGGCATCAAAGATAATGATTATGTTTGGTTGTACAGTTTAACCATGAGAGAGCACATGCTCAGTATCTGTTTTACAGAGTTGTGCCAGCACCTAGTTGACAGTAAGCTGACTGATCGCAGGAAGCCTGCTGAGGAGGTAAACCTCTGGGCTAGCACCAGAGTGTCCAAAAAGGTACCTGGGAGTGACCCCACGAAGGTTGGTTCAGGTTCCTTCCAAGAGAGTGAGGTTACCAATGACCCAGACAAGTCCCATAGTAGGGGGGAGGAAAAGGTTCCCATGCCCTATCTGGAAAACAGGGTGGTGGTTCTGGAGGATGGTGGTTAAGTGCGCCCCATTTGCAACATAGCTGCTTTGAGTACTCTCAGCTAGAACACAAGCAGTGGGAGTCTGTCTGTCCCAGGAACCCACCCATTGGTGAGATCCCTACAGGGGTGACCAATGTGGTCTTAGGAGCAAGTAGTCCCAGGGGCAGGTCATAGACCATGCCATAATCTCCCTCAGTTTGGGAGATAGACTCAGATAGTGAGCTGGTGATCTCAGAGGATGGGAGTTGTCACTTCCATCAGGTGGGAGTGAATGTAGTCCCAGTCACTGCTCTGAGGGACAACGGGGCCAGTCATACCATGATGGTGAAGAGACTAGCTTCTGCAAAGCAGTACACGGGCCCGGTGTGTAGGTTAACTTCAGCCAAGGGGGAGGATTTTTTCCACCCTATGCTCCTGGTATCCCTGGAGTGAGGTGGGGAGGTGACCCAGAGGAGGGTCCCCAGATGTTCGTAGACTGCATTCTTAGAAATTAGTTAACCCCGGCGGTAGGAGAACTGGGAGGGGGGCCCATAAGGGCACCCTGACAGTTCAGTTGTCTAGAAGTACCATTCCTCAGAGGAAGGTAGGGAGCCCAGATGTAGGGGTAGGGCAAGGGAGGTATCACCCCTGCCCCCTGTAGACCCCAAGGGTACAGACCCTAGGTTGGAGGACCAGTTGCAGGATACTACTCTTGAATTGGTGGGAGGTAGAGTGGAGGAAAGGTACATGCCACCTGGGGCCACTGCCCCCACTATGAGAAAATTCAGAGGTCAAAGAGCCCTGCATGGCCTAGGGCCTGGCTCTTAGCATTGATAGCTGTCAGTGGCCTCTTTTGTTTGCTGTCCTTATGGATAGAGTTTTCCCTGGATTGGGGACAGGAGTAAGACCCAAGGGGTGGAATGGGCCACATCATGCTGTTGGCCATGATGGAACGGTCTGCCTACGGGGATGCATCTGTGAGTAAATTAAGTTTAGGTGCTTCACAGATAGGACCCACAGATGAGGAGAAGGGTTCCCTATGGATTAGTTCAGAGGACCCAGAGAGGGGAGACAGAGGGATACAACTGGGTTCAGAGAGGCATAGAACTGCCAAGCGCCCCTGAAGCAGTGGGCCATTGTCCACGTTCTTTTGCCGTAACCTGCACATAAAAAAGAAAATTATTTTTGTACAACAAATGTGATGTTTATTGATTTATTTATTGAAATTGTATTGTTGACTGGGGATTTGTATGCATATTATATATTTGTACTTCTGTGAATTTTAGATGATTCCTCCAGGAACACTTTTTGTACTAAATTGAGTTGCCCTGTATTTTTCAGTACTTTTAGAAAGCAGGCATTTCTCTGCTCTTATTGCTCTCTGTGCCTTACAGCTTGTCTCCAATCTGCATCTGGTCTGTGCTGGGTGACAGCTCCCCTAGTGCATTCCATCCAGACAGCCATATACACAGGAAACTGAACTGCATCTGTATTTATCTGCATAATGATGAGTCTTCTGGGGCAGGAAAGGAGGAGGGTCTCTCACCTACACTTCAAAGGGCAGTGGTCTGACTCCACACAAAGGACTGATAACCCCCACAGATCTCATGGCAGACAGCGCTGGGCTGAAAATGGAACTGGTGCACTTCAAAACCAATTTTGGAAGTCTCCCCACTTTAAAGGCACATTGGGGTATCAGTACTGGGTCTCTGACCCCATCAAATCAGGCACTTCTAAACCCACACTGCACCCTGTCAGAAGGACTGCAGTGCTGCTTAGAGGACTCAACTGGACTGCTTTTCTGGAAGGACTGCTTTTCTGCTTATGGCCCTTCTACCTGCTGCTCCCTGATTCTGCTGGAAGGACTCTGCATTCCTGCAACAAATGATCTTCAAGGGATTGTTAGCTTACCTCCTTTTTCCCAAGTCTCAGGGACATCAAAGACTTGAACCAACTGCACCTGGACTCTACAAGTTGTGAGTCTTCTCTGCCTTCGAAGTAGGCCTGAAGTACTCTAACTTCTGTGGTGTTCATTGTAATTGCCGTGAAGCAACACAAAGCCCCACAAAGCCTCACCTAACTGAATGCTGGCCAGCGCAAGCACTGCAAAGCCTCATCGCACAACTGCCAGCCCATCAGAACCGATGCACAGTGACGCCAACGTTTGTTCTGACCTTTTGCTTGGCAATATATATATAATATATATATGCAAAGATAGATATAGATATATATATATATATATATATAGATATATATAGATATATAAATATATAGACATATAGGTATACACACACATATATATACATGTATATATATATATATATATATATATATATATATATATATATATATATATATATATATTCACTAAAAAAGGTTACCGGGTATGTTATAGTTAGGTTCTGAATTTACTCATACAAAACCATAGACATTCTGCAGTTATAGTTAGATTTCTTTCAAGTAACTATAACTTGCTCCCTAAGGTAACTATAACTTGCGCCCTCGCCTGAGCATGGAGTTTCTCGCCTATACAGGAGGGATTAAGGTAAAAACTCTGCTGTGAACATAATTCCTCGGGTGAATAATGTAAACCTGCGTACGGTAAAGAAATGTGTTGACAATTTTGAATTTGATGACAGACTACTCTAGGTATTGTGTACCTGGAAAAGATAGAATATACGATAAAATAAGCTGGTTGCCAAATTTGTTGTGTTAGCTTGTGCATTTGTATATGGGCACAATGATGAAGAGCACTAAATAACACACACACTCACACATGTGCCTCCTGCCCCACTCAGGAACTCATAACTCTTTTTGCCCAGTTCTGCTCCACAGATGGAGGATGAGGGCCAAGTTGATACATTAGGTCCCAACAATCACATGACAGACAAAAGAGCAGGGAAAAATTGTCAGTACAAAAGCCCATGGCTGACTTGAAACAAATCATACCCATGAGGCGGCCATTCTACCAGCTCGCCACAACCAGCTTGACCAAAGCCCCCAGAACACCCTTAGCCATACAAGTAACAATGTCAACAAAATAGATACTCACACAGTGCGCCAGTGAACAAATTCTTCCCAATGTGGCCACACATAACATGAGTTCGAGAAAGATATACATAGACTGCAGTGGAGTTATTAACGCTTTCTTGGAGGTATGCTGGGAAACCTGGCTGCGCCTGGGGTACTGCAAGGAGTAGAGACAGTCATAGGACTGGGCACAAGGAAGCCAGAGTTCCCTCTGGCTGCGGCGGTGGCACACACATCAGCCCAATATAAAGGGAAGCTCGATAGGGGGAACTGAAGTGAGCACATACATAGAGGGACTGCCAGACTCACCTCTCACACTCCTGAGATAAATCAGGGTCCGTTAGCATGCTGGAAAGGTGAAGTGTCCCAGTGGCATGTCAGTCGCCTCCAAGCACACTTGTCAAGTGACTCATGGGCGTGTACCTTGGACAGCAACAGAGCTTCTCCCTTGCTCTGTGCACTGCTGCTGTTGCTGCTCTAATCCCCAGTAGGAAACACATCTAGTGGTGGCAGCAGGTGTGGCTAACAGGAAAACAAACTGCCACCTGACACCTGAGTCTGCTGCTAGCCAATCAGACCCTGTGTGATCACAGTGGGGCAGGTGCTTTGCTGGAAAAACAACAACAGGCAAGGTGCCACCCCAGATCTACGTGGATTGCTGACTGCCTGGTCCGGAGTGGCTCAGGCTTGGATTCTTATTTGATTTGTCTGTGGGGCAACAGAATTCCCATAATCATGTACTGTTAGTGCTGCTAGTAAGTAAACATTAAAACAGGGGAAACAGCACACTTTCCAAGCACAGCCCAGGCCTGCAAACAAACGCTTAATGCTGTGCAATGGACCTCCTACAGCACACCTCAACAGGTGGTCAGATGTGCTAAATTGTGTGCAGGGCTGCAGATAAAAATGTAAGATTAAATACACAAAGGGTGATCAAAGGAATGCTTGTAATTTGCCAATGCTACCTCAGATTAGACCAAGCTGTATGCAAATCAGCCTTGACCCCACTCCAATTGAAATAGTCCAGTCTTAACTGCAAAGCCTGGTCCTCTAAACTGGAACTCAAGCAACCTAAGACCAGTTTCAACCTGATTGGTCCTCATCAGTTGAGTGCAGCTTGATTCCAGTGGCACAATGAGCAAGTGGCCCTAGTCTGGGCATTGCCTTGACCACTTAGGTTGCTTGAGTTCCAGTTTAGAGAGGACCAGGCTTTGCAGTTACATCAAATGTGCAAAAGGTGATGGGAGGAATTCTTGCAATTGGTGATCATTTGAGGTAGCAGTCCCGCCCATGAGGCTTTTGCACACTATACCACCCCATATTAAACCCAGGCATGTCCAAATCAGCCTTTTTAGTGAATCCTAGTTCATTTTAATGGGTTGCAGGGATTAGCTTGCCTTTGGCTTGCAGACTCATGCCCCATCACCTTGTGACTTTTACCCTACTTAGCTTGCTATGTTTTAGCACATTTATTCAATTAAATATTTTATGATGGCTGCCTTGTTTTTAGTTAAGTCCATGTTTTAGTTTGTGTTATCAGTGCCACCGCACTAAGGCGTCAATATCAAGCAACAAAGATAAACAAACTAGGTGTTCACATTAGGTACTTTCCCTCTTCACGCTTTGAGTAAATTGTTTAATAAATTACCGTCCCAAGCATGTCTTGTTATCTATAGTTTGGGAACAGACCTACATCAGGGGACCAAGCAGATCTGTATAAATACTCCTCACTTAAAAGGATAGTCAGAGGGATTCCGACCAGATGCCATCACTGCTATCGATGCTGCACGTCGCCTTGACGCTGACCCAGTCTTCGTGTCCCTGCGGAGTCTGAGCTAGAGACCTCATTCCAAGGTAACAAGGGTTGGGGGGCTCTTCTCATGGACATGGCATTGGCAGATTAGGTTTAACATACCTAGCTCTACTTTAGGTTAGAGGTTAGGCTCATTATGCTAGGGTATTAGGACATATTTCACATCTCATGTCATTACATGGTATTGCAAGATGGTGGTGGTCTTCATATTAATGACTCTTGTCTGTACCATTCTGTTTCTTGCACTGTTCATTATCCTAATCATTGCAGCCTATGCAACTTAACGCAGATTACAGTTTTTCGAAATAAAACCTATTGAAACTTTACTGCATCTTCTTCATTTCCTGTGTTTGATTGAGACATGTTGTTAATGTGAGTAAAGGGTAATCTCAGTTTAACCGCAACACTCCCAGAAATGTCACACTCTTGAGTCCATGCGTAAAGGCTGCCACAAATCACCTTTCACTGTTTGGGTTCTTGGTGAGGTGCTGCCTTTGAGCCTGGAGGGTTGGGACGCCAGTTGTGACTTGTTGTAGGACTGGCATAATCACCTACAAACATAAATACTGTCATCCTTAAGCCAGCAATCTTCCATAGAGCAAGAGTCAAACTACGACACCTTGACAATGCGCCAATAGGAATTGTGACCTCACTCATTTTGAATTACATATGTTAATTAGTCCCCCACTGTTTTTCTAAGGACTTGTGCTCTATCTGTATAAAAAGCATACTGGAGGTAAAGAAACAAGCTTGACAAAGCATTTTGAGTGAGAATACTTTTATATATGTAATCCTCCATGAATCACTTCCTAGAAGGTAGAATGATACAGCAGCGGTTAATTCGCTATGGCAGAGGAGCAACACCCCCACCCACCGCAGCAGTAGCTGCAAAGCTTTAAAAATAAAATGATAATAAACCAGTTTTATTATCATTTTATTTTTCAAGGGGGCAGGGCCCTGGGGAAGGACAGGCAGGGAGACTGAGTGGAGGCACTTCTGAAAGGGCACATGTGGGTTTGGCCGGCCGTTTCAGGACAGCCAAACTGACATGCGCACTTAGCAGTCCCCAACCCGAGCTGTGTTGCCAGGTTGGAGACAACAGGTACAGGCTCCCAGTCTACCTGGGAGCACAAATTGAGGGCGCTCAGGCCAATCCTGATGCTGCTCTCGTGCCTCCAGCAGCATGAGAGCAGTGTTAAGATTAGCCGCAGGGCAAGCTGGAGCCTGTCCCTGCAGTGGAGCCTGAAGAGCGGCGATTGCAGCAGATACGTTTTTTTTTCATTTTTGTTTTGTGTCCCCCGCTACCACGTCCCAACCCCCGCCCCCACACCAGCCACAACCGAAATGATACTAGAAACGATTCGCTCTTTCTATATATATTTCAAAGAATTGATAAAGTAAATGATGCAGATAGCTGTGCTGTCAAGCCAGACCTAAACAGCCAAGGACCTCTTTCTGTGGTATGTGGTGAAATTAAATGGCATTTATTTAGCGCGAGTCGATTAATAGCGTGGACTTGCAATCAATGGTCTCTCCTTCTCCAATTGTCTGTAGGCCGCAGCACCTTACCTCGTCAGATCAGCTGGAAGCCGGGGGCTGCAGGCCTGCGTGTAGACGTGCAAGTATGATAGAACTAGATTTCAGGAGCATTTCATCATGTTTGGGAGATTTAGAGGTTGATTGTTTCATTACGACGCTAAACAACAAACATTACTTAATAGGAAATGTATTTGAGGTTTAATTGCACAACAGATGGGCTGCAGAGTTCACAATGTATATAGTTCATTGCATTTCATAACAAGTTTCATTATATTATTCACTGCCAGTAATTTGATGCACGCGAGTCGGTGTCAAAGGTGAAAGTCCTGAACTAAGCCAACTGTTAAAAACCGAAAGACACGTGCCTTCTTCTTTGTTTTGGCTCTGGAACTTGTGCGCGACTTGTGAAAACTGAACATAGTTCTGGAAGAGGGGAGAGGACTGCTTCACAACTTGAAATATTGCTTTCTTCGGATTTGGAACAGATTATAATGCTGCTGACAGAAACCAGCTGCCACAGACAGCTGTTTGTACTTGGCGATACTGTACCGCTCCGTGTATGTGCAGTCGTTGCCATGGCTCGCTTTGAACTGACGATGTGCCCATTGACACTGTCACATAAACAGTTAATCTGTCATGGCACATCACGCGGAAATATCGTTGAATGAAACAGATGTTCATAGTGATACGTACTATGCAGTCAGGAATATGAAGCGAGATAAGCAAGGCAGTATCAGCAGCCACAATTATAACTGTAAATTCAGCTCTCACTCCGTTTAAATTCGTTATATTTCTTTTAAATGACGCATTTTGGGGGCGCTTTTATGTTTTAGTTTCTGTTAATCGCCTATGCCAGTTATTACTTATTTCAAGGAATGTAAATATCTCAGGAGTGTTTTAAAGTAGCCCAGTATTTCCGATGGGTAATAATCACGAGGCATTACTTTTACCAACGTTATCAGCAAAATCAATCAATCAGTTGTATAGTGGCAAACATGATAGATAGATAGATAGATAGTTAGATAGATAGATAGATAGATAGATAGATAGATAGATAGATAGATAGATAGATAGATAGATAGATAGATAGATTGATTGATTGATTTTGGGTCAGCTTCCTTCTACCATTGATATGCATGAGTCTCAGTCCAACAGTACGCAGCATGGGGGATGGGCCAACCCACCTCAGCCACTGGCTCTCTTGCCCCGTGGGTGGCAGCACTTATCTGATCATATAGGTACGCCTACCTGAAAATACACATACTTCCAGTTTTTTTCTTTTATAGGCTCGCATTTATTTCTTCTTTTTTTTCTCCT